>NC_091863.1:9419207-9722237 GCF_037783145.1 Equus przewalskii
CTATTATTTCTCACCATAGCACAGCTCCCCCAAGGTTATTGATGTTGACAAAGGACCCTCCAGCTCCAATACGGTTTCCAAGAGAACTGATAACATTTGAATAGAGTACTAGGATGTTAGATCAGGAAGAAACTTCGGTTATGCAGGGCTGTACTCATTTGATAGATGAAGGAATGGGGTCAGAGAGGTTAAGAGGCTTCACCACCTGTTTTCATGGATTTTCTGCGGTGCATAATAACGGTCAGGCTGTGTTCCTCTCAGGTCTGGGAGTTTCTTGAAGGCAGGAGGTGTATCTTAACCGTCTTGATGTATTCTGTCCTAGCAGAGTGCCAGAAACACAGCAGATGTTTGCTGTTTGTTAAGTAAGTTGCTAAAGCAAGTCAGAAAAGGAGTGTCCTGGTAACTGGACTCCCAGTCAGCCCTCTTTTCATTAAATCTCGGCTCTGTAAATGTTCTTGACAAACATGTCAGTTCAGAACATTCTGGACTCTCTGAGGGATTTGTCTCAGCAGCGTCTCACTGGAGCAAGATGTTTAAATTCCTTTGCTGAAGGTCCTGGCTGTGTAGCCCCACAGGCCCCTGGCCAAGTCTGCATACACATGGTCTGTTTCTTTGGGGTTCTTTCTCCCTGCTGTGGGTCCCTTGAGGACTGTGACTGTGAATTCGTCATCTCTGTGTCACCGGAGGCCAGCACAGTGCCTGGCGCACACTAGCGCTTCTGCAAGTGTTAGCTGGTTGAACACGAACCCTGCACCAGGCACATTTCCAAAGTGCTTACCCTGATGAACTCCTTTAATCCTCACATCGGCATTCTTACCGTTATTCCAGTTTTACAGATGGAGAAACAGAAGTTCGAAACCTAGTCTGAGGTCACACAGCTAGTAATTAGAGGAGCTGGGATTTGAACCAAGGGAATCTGGCTCCAGGGCCCACCATACCAACAATTCCCAAAGTTTTGGTCTCAGACCCCCTTTGCTCCCTTGGAATTTATCAAGGACCTCAAAGAGCCTTTCTTTATGTGGGCTAAATTGCTCAAAATTTTCCATAGTAGAAATTAAGCCTGAGAAATTTTAAAATAGTAATTAATTAATTAATTTAAATATAACAATAAAAAGCCCATTGCATGTTAATGTGACCTTTTTTTGTTAAAAAAAAAAAAAAAAAACCAGAGCCAACCCTGATGGCCTAGTGGTTAAAGTTCAGCGTGCTCTGCTTTGGCAGCCCAGGTTCAATTGGTTCCCTGGTGCAGAACCACACCACTGGTCTGTCAGTAGCCATGCTGTGGTGGCAGCTCACACAGAAGAATTAGAAGGACTTAAAACTAGATCATACAACTATGTACTGGGGCTTTGGCGAGAGAAAAAGAAAAGAAAAAGGGAAAGTGAAAAAAAAAGAAAAAACAAAACAAAACAAACACACACACACGAAAAGCCCAAACTATATTTTTCTAGACACAAAAGATGTAACAAGAGGAATGGCAACGTTTTACCTTGTTGCAAATCTCTTTAATGACTGTCTTAGAAGACAGCTGGATTTGCTCATCATCTGCTCGGCATTCAGTGTGCTGACATATGTCCTGTAGCCACTGGCAAACTCCGCTGTACACTTGTAAGAGAATGAGAGAGAAAAACGCAGACTCCTTGGCTTTCAGCAATCGCCAGGGCTCCACCTGGGTACAGTTTGGACCATACATCACTCCCTCTCTGCATGAGCTCGGGAGTGGGTTGGTGGGTCACAAAGATGAGACTCTGCCTTCCAGGAGACTTTAATGCTGTGGTGACTGACGCATCCTTCTCTAACCTGGGACAGCCTGTGATGGGGCTGTGGTCTCATAAAACCAATTTGTGTGCTGTCCCCTCACGCTCTGCAGGCTTTCCTGACTCTGTGCCTGTGCTCTCCCTGTGCCCTCTTCCTAGCATGTTGTCCTCCTTCAGATGGCTTCCCGGAGGGCCAGGCTGGCCTGAATGCCCCCCCTCTCTGGGCACTCACAGTTCCCCCAATAGAGCTACATGGCGGCCGTCACCACATTACATCGCATCTCTCTACCCCAGGCCGAGCACTCTCCAAGGACAGGGATTTTGATTTTAGTCCTCTTCCCATTTCCAGTGTTCGGGGCATAATTGGGGAGCAAACTTCTGAGGAACATGGGAGTCGAGGAGGTAAATTTGATGTGAAGATAGAGGGAAACCTCCTGGAGGAAGGGGGTTGGACCTGGTCTGGAGGCGGAAGGGAGGGAAGGGCAAATCCTGTCATTTGAAACAGTTTGAGTAGGGGCATGGGTATCTCCTGGAGGAAATAGATGTGGTTGGAGGGTCCACGGCGAAGGAGCTGGTGGAAGACAAAGCTGGGAGGGTAAGAGAGGGTACATGTCACCTGCGTACAGAAGTCACTAGGATGAAAGCAGCTCATCTAATCTTGCCCCATGTGAGTTTCAGAACAATTGGACTTATCATCTGGGGCTGACGCCTGGCTCAGCGCAGGGAATGAATGCTCAGGGCCTTTTAGATGAGATGAAATGCTTTCCCTGAGCAGCAGCCAACAGACACCACGTTCAGGAGCCTCCTCGTCTCAGACTGGCTGCTAGACTGATTCTGTAGGAGGAAAGTCTTATGTAGAAGAAACTTCCCAACCACTGGGCTGGTGAGGCTGTTTATTTTCAAGGACATAGACCATCGCCTCATACAAATACAAGAGCACCTACATGACTAGGAAGCAGAGGACTTAGGGAGGCAGAGATTTATTTTTAGTCGACCGCAAGAAATATATTTTTTCCCTTGTGCTTCAGCTGCCGTTGTGGCTACTTTTGATTACTCTGGAGAGAGGCACAGCCAAGAACTTCTCGCAGACATTATTTCCCAAGAAGTGTCATGTTTTAAAATGGATAGAAAAAGCTTTTTCTTGATCTGTTTATTCCAGACATTCAACTTAGCACCGCTTACTAAATTATTATTACAAACTTAGTATCATTTGAAATTATTATTAAAATGGTGCTCGTTGAAGAATTTGAAAGTACAGAAAAACAAAAAGAAGCAGGGAAAATATCCCTTCTCTTATAATTCCAAACACCAAGATGCTTATCCCTATGTGGTAGTCTCCCAAGATGTCTACCATCAATTCCTTCTCTCCCTGTATGCACAAGCTCGTCAAACTATCGCGAGGTGAAGTCTATCTACCCTTCAATCTGGGCTGATGTCCTGAATTGGTTTGACCACTAGCAATCTGCAGAAGCCCAAGCTAGTGATGTGGAGAGGCCACAGAGAGGAGAACCAAGGTGTCTGACCTGTGAGGAAAGCCTTCTTGGACCTTCTAGTGTAGCCCAGCCACCAGTTCAGTTGAATTAATGACCTCAGCTTATGTCCATGGAGCAGAAAACCACCCATTAAGACCAGTTTACCTGAAGAATCATGAGAAATAATAAGTGATTATTCTTTTAAGACACTAAATTTTATAGTTTATTAGGCAGCAAACGATAACTGAAACACCCCATTATATTTTAGAATAGATTCTTTGTATCTTTTTTCCAAAGTATTTTTAGCAGAGTCACTCTGCTAAAACGATTAGTTTTTAGTGCTTTTCACTTCACATTGTAGAACACGACTTTTCTCATTTTATCAAAAGTGCTCTGAATATGTTTAATGACTACACACTATTCGATGTGGGGAAGTATCGTCATTTGGGCCCATCAGATCCCCCCTCCCAGGAAAGTAAAACTGGAACAAAGTGATTTTGGTCAGTCTTTGTGCCTGGGGTGGTCACAATTGGACGCTGTGGAAGCAGAAAGAGCAAATCAGTTTTAGAGAGAAAGAAGAAAGAAGCAGGCACAGAGAGAGGAGAGAAAGTAGAGGCAATGCAGCCGGTAGAGAGTCTCTCTGGAGTCTGCTGGTATTCTAGTTCTAAGCCTTGTGTGCAACCCTTTGTTTTCCATGAAGTAGTTGAATATTTGTTTCCAATAAATTCTTCATTTACTCTTAAACCACTTTGAGAGAATTTGGTTCCCTACAACCAATGACTCTTGAACAAGCTCAATGGTTTCAAAAGAAGAGCAAGAAGGATTGTCATCTTGGAGAGGTAGGGAGAGCTTCTTTTCTAGAGAAGGAAGTTGTCTCCGCAGACGTCAGTTTCCTGATGACGAATCAGCTCTACAACTTGGAATTGAGCAATTAACAGTTTATGGAGAGTAATTCTAGGGATGGATGTACAGCTTATCTATGGGTGTCCACCGTTAAGACCCACTTCTGATGCTGAATTCTGATATGAAAAGGAATAGAGGCTGCATTAGTCTGTTTGGGCTGCCATAACAAATACCATAGCCCGGGTGGCTTAAGCAACAGAAATTTATTTTCTTGCAGCTCTGGAGGCTAGGAAGTCCAAGATCAAGGCGCTGGTCAACTAGATTCCTGGTGGGAGCTCTCTTCCTGGCTAGCAGAAGGTCATCTTCTCACCGTGTCCTCACATGGTAGAGAGAAAGAGAGAGAGAAGGAGAGAAAGAGAGAGAGAGAGAGAGGGAGAGAGAGAGATCTCTTTCTCTTCTTATAAGGCCACTGATGATACCGGATTAGAGCCCTACCTTTCTGACCTCATTTAACCTTAATTTCCTCCTAAAAACCCTAGCTCCGAATACAGTCACATTGGGGGTTATAGCTTCAACAAATGAATTTTGAAGGGACAGAATTCAGTCTACAACAGAGGCCAAAAACTATATGTGCCCCTGAGAGAATAGTGCTAAATTATCCACTGTAAAATGGGGACATTAATAAGTCACCTTATTACATTGAAGCTATAACAAAGATTATTGCTTCAGTTTTCCAAAATCAATCATGGGTCATGAAATTAAGAACATTTGAATATTGTGTGTGTGTACATATGTATCCATAATTAATACTGTTGGGCTCTTAGCCCAGAAACTATGTTACATAAGCATGCACAAATGTACCTTTATATTTTGATGATATTTAATTTCCTTTTAGACAATTTCTTCTTGAATAAATTACTTGACGATTGTATTTTTTTCGTGAAAGATCATAAAGAATGTTCTAGATTTACTCTCCAGTGTTTTAGATGTACAGCAACCTTGCCTACATGTCTTGAACATTCTGCATCTAGCTGGAGATCTGTTAGAACACCATTCTCTATAGCTGCCCTTTTTTTTTTATTTTTATATTTTTTTAAAGATTTTATTTTTTCCTTTTTCTCCCCAAAGCCCCCCGGTACATAGTTGTGTATTCTTCGTTGTGGGTTCCTCTAGTTGTGGCATGTGGGACGCTGCCTCAGCGTGGTCTGACGAGCAGTGCCATGTCCGCGCCCAGGATTCGAACTGACGAAACACTGGGCCGCCTGCAGCGGAGCGCGCGAACTTAACCACTCGGCCACGGGGCCAGCCCCTCTATAGCTGCCCTTTTCCATACAGTATACACATGTGGCTACTGAGCAACTGAAATGTGTCAAATTCAAGTTTAGATGTTCTGTAAGTGTAATATATATACCTAACTTTGAAGACGTAGTACAAAAAAAGAATATAAGATATCTAGTAATTTCTATGTTGATTACATGTTGAAATGATATTTTAGATATATTAAGTTAAATAAAATGCATTACATTAATTTCATCTATTTCTGTATACTTTTTTAAAACGTGGTTCCTGGAAAATTTTAAATTATGTATGTGGTTCACTTTCATGGCTTGCATTATATTCCCAATGGAGAGCACTACTCTAGAGAGTTGAATTCAGCCTTTTGTGAGTTCAACCAATGAAGACTGGTAACCTGAAGGCCCCGGAGTATTTCTTCTCAGGGGCCCTAAGAACCGGAGCATGCATAGAAGAATCGGGGTGTTTTCGCCTTTAAGTCCTCCTTTTTTGTGCCCTTCTCAACTCCTGGATGATACTCGCTGCTACCCAATTGTCCCAGCAAGAGAATCTACCCAGCATGCCCTTCCAAAGACATCTCAGCGAGCTTTACAGTTGCTCATTGTTCTTTTCCTTCTTCATCTCCCCAAAACTGACAACCAGTCAGCCTAGGGATCTCACATAGTTGTTATATGGAAAGTGGGCTTAAAACAATTTCCCACAA
Organism: Equus przewalskii; assembly: GCF_037783145.1. Lineage (NCBI taxonomy): Eukaryota > Metazoa > Chordata > Mammalia > Perissodactyla > Equidae > Equus > Equus przewalskii. The sequence continues at coordinate 9,425,276 of NC_091863.1, forward strand.
GAGTGTAAAACACAGACTCTCTATTACCCTGTTGGAGGTGAGATTGTACGGCTCTCCAGTAGGATAACTTCTGGCCAAGTGTCCCGGTTAAAAGATGCATTTCCAACAGTAGGGAGGGAGGTATTTGGGGTAATGTATTTAGACCAAGCATTGTAGACACACAGCTATTCTGTAAATATGTTAACCTTCTCTCTGCTGAAGGCATAGTCAGCAGACTTGCAATCAATCTTATGTGCTCTCAAACGATTTCCCCTAAAGTGATCTCTACCCGTTTCCATATAAGTCCCTTCCCCCATCCCCCTGTCCTCTTCCTCATTTAAAAATCTTTAAAAATCAGAAGGTGCCATTAATTGACCAAATCACTTCTGTTGCAAAATTATCAGATGTTTTTAGCTGTGCTCCATTATCGATGACTCTCTCTCCTTCGGAGTGACCTGTTTCTGATTCATTTGGTATTTACATACCATGCACATTCCAAAAGTTCTTGAAGCTGTTAGGTACCTCTCATGCGCATATGAACATGTTCTCCCGCTGTTATTCTGTAAAACTGGAGCGTCTACTGAAGGAAAACAATTCTTCAAACACACCAGTTCTGCTGCAAACAGACATCCGGCCAGGTCTTTTGGGAATTTCTTAGGTAGCCTCAGGTAGAGAGCTGGGTTTTTTAAAAAAGTCCCCACCAGCCCTGCTGGCCCCAAGGCCGAGGGATTAAAGTTCCTCTTGCTCCGCTTCAGCAGCCCGGGTTCTCGGGTTCAGATCCCGGGCGTGAACCCGCTCCACTCATCAGCCATGCTGTGGAGGTATCCCACACACACAACAGAGGAAGATTGGCACAGATGTTAGCTCCGGGAGAATCTTCCTCACTAAAAAAAAAAAAAAGTTCCCCATAAACTAACCCACAGTCTATAAAACTAGCTGAGACTAAAAGAGGTTTATTAAGCAATTTCCATAGCTACAGCATTATATTTCAGGGAGTTTATGGGGATAAGTAGATCTTTATTGGGAATCCCCATTAACACGGCCATCAGCTTTCACATCATTAAATATCTCATTTCAAGGGCAATTATGTTGGATTTTGTGTTCATCAGAGAATAATTGCAGAAAAATGTGCCATTCACACCAATTTTTCAGAGGTATCAGCAATACAAAAGGTGGAAATCAAAAGAAACATTTCTTTTGTGTGTTTTATCTGAAAATTGTACCATGGCAGTTTTGCAAGACTAATTCATAGATTGGCTTATTTATGTCTGACGTTATATGAGCATCAAATTGTCCAACTTTTCTATGATTCTTTTCATCTGTTCCTCGTAAATGGCTGCATGCTTCTTGCTGCCAGATTTGGCTTATATGGTAATTGGTGGCTTAGTATTGGAAGACTCAGCGGTTAAAATAGGATTATCTGTAGACGGGTGTGGTGGACACACCCTAACGTGACCCCCAATGAGTCACATCCTGTATAATCCTCTCCCCTGAGTGCACTGGGAACCTGTGACCTGCTTCTAGCCAAAGGAACACGGCAAAGGTGATGGGACAACACTCCCTTGATTACATTATGTAAGACTCTGTCTTAGTGGACTGAAGTGAGAGTCTCCCTTTTTGGTCTTGAAGAAGTGAGCTGCCTTGTGGGGAGAGGGTCTGTGAGCAGGCCCCTTGGTAAGGAACTGGGACCCCAGTCCTATAGCTTCAAGGAACTGAACTCTGGCAACGATCATGTAAGCTTGTAAGAGGTCTCTCAACTCCAGATGAGACCAAAGCCCAACTGACAGCTTGACTGCAGCCTTGTGAGACCTGAGCAGAGAACCCAGCCACGCTGTGCCCCGACTCTCGACCCATGGAAACTGTGAGATAATAAATGGGTGTTATTTTGAGCCACTAAATGTGTGGTAGTTTGTTATCAGCATAGAAAACAAGAACAATGGGTTTTCCATTAATCCCTATGATACAGTATTCATAAATTTATCTTTAAACCAGTTATCCTCAAACTCTCTCTGTGAAGAACTAGTGTTTTAATCTGCGATCCATCATGGAAAAATACTTTCATAAAATGAAATAAAAATAAATTGTTAAAATTAAATAAAAAGACATACAAAATACAAGCCTATAGGCCAACACTTTCATAAAGTGAAATAAAAATTAGTTAGAAAAATTAAATAAAAAGACATACAAAATGCAAGCCCAAGAGTTTTATTATAAGATTCAATAGATATATAATTTCTCTGTCAAATTAATATAAAAGTTCCTAAACATTTACCATCAGTTTACATATCTCACTGAGGATGGGTAATAAACAGTGCACAGACCAGCATGAAGCTATGGAGCATGCATTTGAATGAACCCAAATCAACTTGTAAAAATAGCTGGTATTTGTGAAGGGCTTACTATGCCCTGGATACTGCGTGCAGTCCTCTTCATGAATTACCTTCTATTCATGGTCCTCATGACCCTAGGAACTTTACAAATCCCCCCATTTTATGTACGGACAAACTAGGATCAGTGGGGCGAAGTAATTTGCCCAACTTGATCACATCGCTAGTAAGTACAGAAAGCTGTGACCCAAACCCAGAAATCTTAACTGAACAGAATTCCTTTATCATTCATAATAATTGAGATAATACTTAAGTTATCATAAACACGAGCTGTAATTAATTTCACCCTGGTCAACTATCCTACACAGCCCTACATAGGGAGTTTTCTGTGCTCATATTCCCTAAAAATGAGACCAATGATTTGTGCCAAACATGAGCTATAGAGAGATGAGACGTGGTGATTTCTAGAAGGAAATGGGCCATGCTCTTGTTGATCTCTCTTTTCAAAATGTGCTGGTTCTTAGTGGCACAATCAGAGATGCGGAAGAGAGGAGAGCAGGTGTACTTTGGCAATTTATGCTCCGTTGACACTCCGTCATGGCTTTCACTTCCTTCACTGAAGCCTGTCAGAGGCTTAAGGGTAACAGTTCCCATCAGAATCACTGGGGGGTTTTTTACAATTACCGAGGCATGCACCCTGTCCCAAGGGGTTCTCAGTCTACTGGTCTGGAAGAGCCTAGGGAATCAGGAATATTTCCAAAGCTTCTCCAATGATTCTTGTGTGTAGCCAGGGTTGAGGATGGGATTTTTAAGGAAGATAAGCATGAGAATAGGTGCAGCTGAGTCGTTTCTGCTCCACTCTTGATGTCCTGTTGCCCAGGGCTGTGTGGAAGCCACATGGGAACAGCTCTCGGGTCCATGGCACTCATCTATGGGAAATGCCCACTTAGGATTAGGAGGGCTCAAGTATCCCATTTTATTTGAAGCTCAGGAAACTTCCACCAGCAACTTAAACAGTCTCCAGCTTCTATCAATTCAGACCTTCATTAGCTTAGGTCTTATCTGGTTTGCGAAATCACATTCAATTGATTTTAGTGTTTGAGGTTATCATTTATGGCCAAATTACAATTTTATTGCTATTCAGTCCTCATTCACGGCTTTTACCTACATGGTAGGAAATACCTCTGTCATTTTAGAACTTTCCCAAGCATTTTAGTATTTTTGCATTTTACTTTTATCCAGCTTTGAGCGACCAGAATTACAAATCATTGAGATTTTGCTTTTAAGAATTTTATGTGGGTTCTCTCTCCACCCACAATCTAATATGGATTAGATTGGACACTGTAGCAGAGCTATGGTGGTTGAGACTGTAATCTCACAGCGTGTTTGGTGGAATCCAGTCTTGTGAGAAGTTCCTCGAAAAGAGAGTTTCCTAGCCCTTTACTAACTCGAAGTGTGGTGGTCCATGAGAACTGCAGCATCTGCATCTCTTGGGAGCCTCTTAGAGACACAGGCTTGGGCCCCACCCCAGATCTGAGTGCAGAATCAGAATCTGCATTCAACTAGACTCCCAGGTGATTTGGACATACGTGTAGGAAGAGTTTGAGAAGCACTGAATGTTGAGAAACGATGGAAAATTGTGTCCCCTTTTTGAAGATAAATGATAGACATTAGTATTTGCAGGATTCTAAGTCCAATGATAAGAAAAACCATTTACTCCAGAGTCACCCAAGTGTATTTGACCATAGAACAACACTTTTCTTAGGTAAGCACTTTTCAAGATCTTTTTGTTGAAGTATGACATACATCAGAAGAGTGTACGTATTGTTGTTGGGTGACTATTCTCTCTGGGTCTCTCACCTTTCTGCAAGTCTTGGAACCAGAGGCACTGACTTCATTTTGAGCTCTCTTCTCAGGGACATTTATAGAGCAACAGCCTTGGAAGACAGGGATAGGGTCTCCCTCCAGAGCAAAGATCAGTCCAGTATGATAAAGCCAGTCCAATATAATAAAGACAATGTTTCTCTCCAGGGCAAAGGTCAGGCAGGCTTACTGCCTATTTTAAAAGATTTGGGTTCCCTACAGTCTGAGTTCTTCAGCTATGACACAAACCCACTGCATGCACAGTATCCAACTAGCCCCTTCACATTGCACCCAGGGGACTAGGGGCCAAGGGGAACTGACGTGAACACGGGGCTCATGCTACTTGCTGTGCTGGGAGCAATAAAGTCCTTTGTTTCTGACCGAGGAGTCTCGTGTCTTCTAGTAGCATCCATAAAACTATGGCAGGTTAATTTGTCAGCTTGCAAGTAGGGTCAAATCTGAGATCCTTCACAGTTCTTGATAACTATATGGGATCAACTTAGATTTTTACAAACAGCACATAACCATGAAACCAATTACCAGATCAGGAAAGATAACATTATCAGTGCCCAGAAGGCCTCCTCATGATCCTTTCCAGTCACTACTCTCAACTCAGGTGGACTACCAGTGACCTCAAATACATGTAATGAGTTGTTTTCTAAACGAAGGTCATTTAAGCTGACATTTACTAGCTCCTAGTGTGAGTCAGGCACTATCCTAATCACTTTACATGTAGTAAATAATTTAATTTTTATAGCAACCGTCTGAGGCAGCAACTATTATACTCATTTTACAGGTGATAAGTGCGTGCAGAGATGCTAAGTGATTTGCCAGAGGTCACACAGCTAGAATTTGAACCCAGGTAACTAGACCTCAGAGCTAACTCCTAACTGTCACCACATTGGACCCCTTGAGCTGAAACTGGCGTAGGATATCTGCATCAGGAATCATCCTGGGAAGTCCAGGCACGTGTGGTTTGATAAACACAAACAGGCCCAAAATATAAACAGGCTGTGTTCCAAGGATTTGTTTACAAACCAATCGTCTTTGCCATATAGTAGAAAAAGTACTGAATTTAGAATCTGAAAAACCTAGATTCCAACCCCGACTCTTACCTAGCAGCCGTGTTCCCTTGGGCAAGTCACTTGACCTCTTCGGGCTTCAGTTTCCTCATTTGTAAAATGGCCCAGATGAGCATGCAAGCTTCTGCTAACTTTAAAATTCTCTATTTTTTATATTCAACATATATTTTCCATAGAGTTAATGCTATTAATTCCAAGGCTAGCACCATATTTTTTCAAGTAAAATGAACTTGAAAATTATGAATATATACCTCATAATATACACATAATAATATCTCCATGAACTAGAACTTGACTTTATCACTTGTGACTTGCAAGTCATTTTTATATATGAGGCTGCTTTTACTCTGGTAAAATGAAAATAAAAAATCTTTGTTCTGAGGGGAATCTTCAGCTCCAATCAGATACCTGTCTATCTATCTATCATCTATCTATCTCTATGTGCCGTGAGGGGATATGCATTGTGCACGCTGATAAGATATTTGTTGTTTATAACTTCATTCATCCATTTAGCTATTCATTCATTCATTCATTAAAAAAACATTTATTGACTACCTGCCCGCTCCTTGCCAAGTACGGTGTTAATGGTAGAGGTATAATACTATTAGAATACAGCGTGATAAAGTTTCTGAGAAAGGCGAATACTGGGTGCTCAGAATGGGCACCTAACCTAATTGGCTGGTTTTTTGGGGGAGATTCCCCCAAGGAATTGGTATGAAAGCTGAGACTTGCCAGATAACACTGACCAGGCTGGTGGAAGCCAGAATGGAGTGTGGGTAGATAACACTGTTCCAGGCACAGGACACAGCATGGGCCAAGGCTGGGAGGCATGAGAAAGCCAAATTCTTTTTTTTTTATTTCAAGATTGGCACCTGAGCTAACAACTGTTGCCAATCATTTTTTTTTTCTTCTTCTTCTTCTCCCCAAAGCCCCCGAGTACATAGTTGTATATTCTAGTTGTAGGTCCTTCTAGTTGTGGCATGTGGGATGCTGCCTCAGCATGGCCTGATGAGCAGTGCCATGTCCAGGCCCAGGATCCGAACTGGTGAACCCCCAGGCTGCTGAAGCAGAGCACATGAACTTAACCACTCGGCCACTGGGCTGGTCCCCCATATTCTTTTTTTGTCAGTGGGGTCAATGCATTTGGACTTCTCAGAGTCTGTTTCCCCCAACAAGTGGCCTGGGGGTATAGGGAGCTCTGATAATGGGATGGTGCAGACAGCTGTATTTCCACTTCCTTTGAGAGTCACTTTTCCATGAAAGGTTATGTGGATGGGGTGGTAAGCGGGAGATGTCCTAACTCCACATCAGCCTGTGCTCTCATCCCTCCCCCCTCCCCTCCTTCTCCCAGTCAGCCAAGAGGGTGCAGGGGCTGGAAATCATGTCTAGGGTGTACTTTCCTCTTCAGGGCTGGCTGATTTTCACCCAACTGTGCCAGGGTAGAGATGTTGGAGCGGTGTCCTCTCTCTGCCTCCCACTATCCCTCCCACTCCTGGCCCAACCTGTTCCAGGAATCACAAAAACACGCCTTTCCTCTCTGGAGCTAAGGCGAGGCACTGCTGGTGCAGATCCCGAAGATGCTTTCTGCTCCAGCCTCAGCCTCTCTGCAGCGCTCACTGGGGAGGAAATTTGAGGGAGGCTCCCTGCTGGGAAAGGGAAGTGCTTCCAATTTTGGCTTTTACTGCGGGGATCAGGAGGGCCTCCTGCTGCCTTCCCAGCTAGACCAGGCACAGACACTGTGGGGAGATAGTGTCACCGGCACACCTCTAATTCTCCTTATCAGAATGCTTTCTGTGACTCAAAACAGATTGGCGGATGGAGAACCAGGGAGCCGGAAGCTCCTTTCAAACTCGGGAAGACTTCTGATGCGTGGGGATCGGCTTCCCCAGGCACCAAATGCATGTCTCTCAGCCCCATTTTGTTTTTATAGCTGCTTTGTGACGAGGGGAAAATGTGTCATTGTTATTTGCTTTCTGCCAGCTAGCAATGTCTGGCAGGTTGTAGGCACTTGAACCATTTGGTGCAGGAAGGAAAATGAGCCCTGGTGATGAAAACTTTCCCTGAGTCGGGTGCTGACCCGCCCTTAGACACTCAGGGACATAGATGCTGTCTTCTTCTGTGTCAGGATCCAGTCCACAACACCACGCTGCATTAATTCATCTTTATTTTTAAGCAAAAAATGATTTCCCCTTTTGGTTCGAGAATTTTCATTCTTAATCATTACCCGTCTTTCTTAAAGTTCCTATGTCAATTTTGGAAAACATTAATTCTCTGGATAACAAGGCCATTCTTATATTTGAGTCAATCAGCCTTTAATTGCCAATGTTAGGGGAAAATTATAAAATTTTAAAAAATGGTTCTGGTGGGATTAGATGATATTTTAAGCAGCCAAGCAGGTGGTAGCACACAGCAGAGGGAGGGGTCTGATGAATCCGGTGGGAGAAACACTTATTCACTTATTTACTTTTGCCGCTTAAAAATGGATTTACTAATTTGGGGTAGTAAATGACTCATAAAATAGCCTTGTATGTATTGTATAAAATGGAAGTGAGATCATGTCCCTTTGTTCCTTAAAAACCTACAATGTCTAACGCTGTACTACTGACAATAGCAAAAAGACGGAAATAGCCCATATGTCTACAGACTGATGAATGGATAAACAAATTGTCGTTTACCCATACAATAGAATATTACTTTGCCATACAAAAGAATGAAGTACTGACATACACTACAATAGGGATGAACCTCCAAAACATCATGGCAAGTGAGAGAAGCCAGTCACAAAAGGCCACATATTGTACAATTCCATTGAGGTGAAACATCCAGAGTAGGCAATTCCCTAGAGACACAGTGCAGCTTGGCGGTTGCCAGGGGCTGAGGGGGACGACGAAATGGATATGGGGGTTTCCCTTTGAGGTGATGAAATGTTCTGGAACTGGGTAGAGCTGGGGTTACACAATATTGTGAATGTACTAAATGCCACTGACTTGGTCGCTTTAAAATGGCTAATTTTATGTTATGTGAATTTCACTTCATTAAGAAGAAGAAGAAGAAGAATTTCGTTAAAACCTGCAATGGCTCCCCATTTCCTTGAGAGTCTAGGCCAGATCCTTACAGCGGCCCGCCGAGTCCTGCGGGATCTGGCCCCGTTGCCTCGCGGCCTCGTCTCCTCCCACGGCCTCTGCTCCCTGCCTGGGGACGCTGGCCTGCACGCCTCCTGCGTCTCCTACATCCCCCCAATCTGCTCTGCTTTACCCATTACCTTCCACAAACTAGGTCCTGCTACTGATTTCTTCTGTTTACGCCGGCTTGTTCTCTTTCTCCCCGCCCCCCGCCCTCAGACTCCCTCCCCCCCTCCCCCGCCCCATTAGAATGTAGCTCCGCTAAGAAAAGGATTGTACGTCTTTGCATTCTGGACTCAATTTGTGTTGATCTTTTAAAAATGTCCACAAAAGCAAATAAGAAGGAATTACACATTCAAACAGATTCAATTAAGAGGATTCTGAAGGAAACATCCACAGAAAATGAAGTTTCAAATCTAATAGTAAAGTGCCATTACGGCTTTCTAGTCTCTGCCAGTGTTTATACGTCGCCGAGGCATTAAAGCATTTAGGTTGAAGTTAAAGCTTTCAGTTCAGAAATTCCTCTCTCCCTCTGTTCTCTTCTTTCCTTTATCACAAGTCACTTGAGTTTGGAACCTGAAGGAGGTAATTTGGGTTGAAAGGTGTAAATTATAGAAGGTGGTGGAGCTGTAAAACATTTTCTACTGGGAGCAGGTACCTCATTTTTTAACAAATAGTGTTATCTTCTTGTATCAGGGCCGATTTGGGTTGTTACTGCGTTTTGAGCGGGGCAGGCGAGACTGGGAAAACCCCTTTCTGTAGCTGCATTTACTTATCAAATTTGTGCAAGGCCCTCATGGTGATTGTGGGTGGGCCAAAAAACACACATATTTGTATTTACAGTAAGACAACTGGATTCATCACAAGGGGAGTAAAAGTCTGAGAAAGAAAGAAAAAAAGGAACAGAGAGAAAAGAAAGGACGGAGAATTTAGAAATAGATCTCCGCCTGAAATATTTTTGTACACGAGCAGGAAGTTGCTTTCAGAAACCAGGCCGCAGACTCTTGCACACAGACCTTGCACAAGGAGGTCTATGATTAGAAAATAACATCATGAGCTCGAAGCTATCACAGTTTGCAGATGGGGCATCTCCATTAATTTGAATCTGTATGGGAGCTGGAGATCCTGCTATTTGATGCAAAAGTGAACAAGAAATGCGACTCCCCTTCCCTCACTGTTGGCATTAAAACTGAAACATGTTTTTATGTGCATCTGCTTCTCTCAAGCATAAGGGAATTGAGTGTCATAGCACCAGAGTTTCTCTAGTATCTAAGATTTGGTGTGGAATTCTGATAGGAGAGCTCTTGAGCACGAACTGTCAGTTTTGGACGTGGAAAGATTCTCTGCGTCAGTTACCATTCTCTCCTTTGGCTCAGGGAAATGCGTCAGTTACCATTCTCTCCTTTGGCTTAGGGAAATGCTTCGTGAATCCGCATTCCATTGTCCTGGCACTGAAGTGGACACGCCACTCATATGGATTCCATTCGGGGAAAGAAAAGCTCTAGAAGCAGTGGTGAGGTGGGATTTTTTGTGAATGTTGTAATTTCAAAGAATGCAAAAATAGCATGACTCAATGTTGGCGACGCTCATGCAGCAGAGCGCTCTGTTCATAGCCCCGTAGGAAACGCCGCATTTCTGAGGCAGAACTGGCCAGCTCAGGGACCAGCAAAAATATGGGGGGGAGAAAACCACATGCATACCCATATCTTGTAACAAAGAGCAGAATTTTGCCTAATAGTGAAAGAAAAATTACTTTTCTTTTTTTTTTTAAAGATTTTATTTTTCCTTCTTCCCCCCAAAGCACCCCGGTACATAGTTGTGCATTTTTAGTTGTGGGTCCTTCTAGTTGTGGCATGTGGGATGCCACCTCAGCATGGCTTGATGAGCAGTGCCACGTCGGCACCCAGGATCCAAACCAGTGAAACCCTGGGCTGCCGAAGCGGAGCACGCAAACTTAACCATTCGGCCACAGGGCCTGCCCCGAAAAGTTACTTTCTTAATTTGACATAAGGCAAGTTAATATGAATGCTTTCCTCTATTAACTAAAGCCTCCTCAAATAATAGCATGCATTTGTGTTTTCATAGGGAGCACTGAATGAAGGATTTGTGATGGTGTGAGGCAGGAGTCATCATGTAGGATTTTTTATATGTCCTTGGAGCATAAACCAAGCAAAAAATAGCCAAAGAAGCCAATTCCTCTTAGAGCTCTTTTATGATGTACATTGCCCAACCCACTGGTTCTCAACCAGTGGCAAATTGGCAGGACACGTTTGGCAATATGGGGAAACATTTTTGGTTGTAATGATTGTGGGGGAGGCATTGCTACAGTCATCGAATGGATGGAGGCCAGGCATGCTGATAAACATCCTCCCGTGCACAAGACAGCCCCTCACAACAAAGATTTATCTGACCCAAAATGTCACTAGTGCCGAGCTTGAGAAACCCTCTTGCTAACACATGTCCTAAATACAAACCCATTTGAAACATCCCCCAATTGGTGGAATTAATCAGAACAACAGTCTGATAAAACAAAAACCAAGCAATCTAGTTAGTAATATTTCCTCCTTCCTCTTTCCCACCCCTCAGAAAATCATTGAATAAATGTAAGCGTGACCTCTTTAAAAAAATGACACTGTAAGCAATCTCCTTATGTAAGTTTGACTGCAATCTCTCTTACTCTCTAGAGGCTATTACGTTCCCAGTAAAATTATCAAAATCACTGTTAGTAATAAAAATTTATAACTGTATTAGTGTCTCCTCTATGAACTCGTTGAAATGATAGGTGAGGGGGAAACAGAAAAAGTCTTTTTAAAAAAGACCTGGCTTGTTTGATTATTGCTCCACAGTTTAAGGAGAAAGACTGGAATTTATACTAAAACCATCTTTAGACACAGGCCAATAAGTGACATATATAAAAATTCAAGCCCAATAAAGCAATGCCTGTTTCGGTGGGCCTAAGCTTGTCGCTCTTTTAATTTGTTGGCTGGAAGAGGAAACCGAGCTTGGGTTCTTCTTCCTCATTAGGAAACTTGATGATTGTTACTGAAATCTGAAGCCCAAGATCGCTTGAGAGTAATACAGAAAGTCCTGCCCACGGCTTGGGGAGTTTTGTGCAAAGAGCATTAATCGGGGGTAATTGGGAGGTTTGGGCTTTTGAGACAACTGGTGCCACCATTTATCTGTATGACCTTGGTCTTTAGTTTTCTCATCTGTAAAACAAAGACTCTGTTATGTCCTCCAAGGTCATTTTGAACTAAAGAAACAATAGCACAAAAATAGTTTAGTACAGGCTGACCTTGAGATTTCCACCATGCCACCGAATGTTTCTGTTTAGTAATTTTTACCACTTTAGAAGTAAAGTGATAGCTCATTAAACTGTGGATTTGCTCTTTAGTCCAATAGAGAAAAGAATAAATATCTGCTGTAGAAGGATTGTAAGTAATTAAGACTCTCTTTCCTTCATCAGAGTACATGAACCAGGAAATCTATGATGGAGAATTGATAATGTCTCCAGCATCCAAATCTATTCGCCATTCTGAAATGGTTGGGATTGGGTGTTTGGATAATTGTAGGCTATTTCTGTGTCAAATTTGGCCTTGCAGACCACCGCTCAGACAATAGTACTCTATCTTAATATCAGTCTGAATGTTCATGTTAATTAATTTAGAATTTTCCAAAAACCTGTATGCAAAAATAGATTGCCTGACAGCGTGGGGTTTCAGCAGTTTCAGCATCTAGTATCTTCTCTATGACAGGTTCTTGAAAGCTGAAAACAGGAGAAGACAAGGCAAGAGCACAGAGATCACTCTGTGTTTTTTCCTCTACAGGAAGTCTCTCGCCGGAAGCCCAGCCACAAAGCACACAGGCAGCTTGCAGAAAAGGATGCAACCCACACGGTGCTCAAAAGGACGCTGGGGAAGGGAGGGTTTGCTTGCTTCTCAGCCAGTTTCATTCCCCTGCCCACACCCTCCCACCCAGAGCATTTGGCTATCGAGGGTCTTCCTTCTGCAGCTGCTTTCAGTTATTTCAAAGTTGGTTTTACAGTCTTTGCTTTACCCATGACTTTGTCTTGTCTTTTCCTCTCTGCTTGGGCTTGGTTTAGAAGGGACATAATAGTAAAGGGCAATGAATGCCAATTCATTTTATTTATTCATTCATTTGTTTATCTGGTTTCATCTCAGCAATAGTTTAGCGAGAAGGAGGGTGAATAGGATGACAAAAATGTAGGTTTAGAAAACCATCAGTGAGTTTGAAGAAGGCAGGCCACCATGGCAGCTGTAGCGAGACAACTGAGCATCGGCTATAGAGGGCAATTTTTAAAAAGTGAGTGTTGTCTATTTAGAAATGTCTCGGGTTGTTTATCAAGTTGTGTGACTTTGAGAGAGAGGAATGGAGGAAACGGAAGAATAGTGAGAGAAACCGTCCTCCACTTGAGATCTTGTGAACCAGCTTTGTTTCTTTTGCTTACTCTGTCTAAAGTTAAAAAAAAAACAACCTCAATGAGGAAATATATAAATATTTTCAAAGGCTTCCCCTCTATCTACAGCACCCTTGTGCAAGACACATCATCTTGCAGTCTTGTACTGTGGTTGTGTTTGAAATAAATGGGGCAAGAGGTATTTTTTTGTTTGTTTGTTTGTTTCTTCATAATGGAAGTGTAACCTGCTTGCAGAGCTTGTGAGCATGCACCTTAAATGCGTCACCTGCCTTGGAAGGGAAAAGCTTCATCCAACGCCACTGGGATCTCAAAGTGTGGTTCCTAGGAGTCTGAGCATCTTAGCCATGACTTTAGGGCTCTCTCGGGCTCTCCGTTAATGCTTGCTCAGTAGTGAAAACGTCAATTGGCATTGAGACCAGATTAATAACAGAAGGCAGCCAGAAGGTGCTCTCTTTCAGCTTCATTTCCCAAAAGGGCTCACTCAGCTGTGTTAGCAGAGCAGGCTCTTCCTTCTCTAAGCGATCTCTCTAGAAGTTTGAGGGACTGTTGCTCAAGGGAAAATGGCTTAATCTAAGGGATTCTTTAAGAGCAACTGAGAAAAGGCCTCTCCTCAGTGGATCCAGTGTGTTGTCCTCCACGTGGCACCTTCAGACGTTGCAATAAGAAAAAACACAGTGTGAGAAATCAAATGGCTTTTGTGAGTGTAAAAAGGACTGCATCGAACTAGCACTAAAGTTGGACAGCAGCCATAAATGGTGTCTTGTGTGAACCTTTCTGGCTACAAAATCTACCTGACTGTTGCCCTGAAACCGCGACTATCTGTCACATGCTTGCAAGAAACCCCCAGAAGCTTCCTGTTTCATGTGGCTGGGGAGAAGGATTGCACAGCACAGTACAGTGTTCATTGTCTTTGTGCTATTTCCAAGCTAGGAGAAAGACAGAGAATTTTACACTTTGTTTTTTAAGGTATTTATGAATACTCTTCATCTATAAATCTCTCAGTTAGCACATAGACACTACAAGACAATAGAGAAGAGACAGCGTAGATCTGGATTAGCCACTCCATCTAGGCCTTGGGGAGGAGTTGGCACATCTCCAGGGCTAAAAGCAGTGCAGTAACTCAGGGAGACTTTCAAGGAAGCACAGGCTGAGACAGAGGGAGATGGTTGACCAACGGCAGGCCGGTCCTTGAAGATGGAGCAGATGGGATTGGCACAGGCAGGTAGGTTTGTGAGGCCAGAAGGCTTACAGCCTCTCCTACTGAGTCCAGTACCGCCAAAGATGAATTGGAGACCTTGGAGGAGAACATGGTCTCATGTAAGGGTCACGCCGAACCCCACAAGGTTGCTCAGTGTAAACCCTAAGGAATGACGGAGGCTTCTCTTCTTGCAAACTGTAAAGCACAAGCATCTGGTCACCCAGTGACCAATGGAGTCAAAGTTCTGATCACAAGGTGAGCAGTTTCCAGAAGATAAAAGAGCGCTGTGACCATGGCCACAGGTCCCCCCATCGGAGCTCTCTGGGGCCTCTGGGGCCCTCCTGGCAGTCTGCACTGAGGTTACTTCAGTGTGCTCTCAGAAGGCTGCCATTGATGAAGGCTTTCTCCTCCCCTGTGTTAACTCAAGAAAACAGAAGACTGCCTCAGCTGGACCCCGGCCGCTCTGGCCTCTTCTCTTCCCTCTCTCTGCCGGTCAGCTCGGAATTCCTGCCTTCTCTCAGTCAGCTGAGAGAATGGTCACAGTGCTGCGTTGTCCCTTAATTAGCATGCAAGAGCAGATACCTCCTTCTCCACATGCCTGGGAGAGCTTTGATTCACCACAGCTGAGTGTGAAAGTAGTAGCTTTTTGCATGGCATGAGTTATGTGTAATCACGATGACCTTTTTATAAGCAGCGGAGTGAAGAAAGCACAGGACGGCCTCAGAACTGACATTCTAGCTTCCATCATGTAGACTGGAATATTAGCATGTTACCTTTCTCCCATTTCATGTTATTAATTAATTAATTATGGATATTATTTTCCTAAATGAATTTTTCATTATAAAAACAATACATAATAACTGTAGATAATTTAAACAATACAGAAAAACGCAATGATAAAAAAAGCCCTTATGAACTTCATCCTCAGCTGGCCAAAGTCACTGTTAACATTTTGATGCATTTCCTTCCAGTGTTTTTTCTCTACCTCTACATATTTTCATAAACCCATGTCTCTCTTTTTACAAACCTACATCATTCTGGACATTCAATTTTGTATCCTTTCTTCATGTTTTATGGTATTTTAGCCACATCACTCCATTCTCCTACAACATGATCATTTATGGCTATGTTCATTGTAAGAACATGTCTTCTATATTTAAAAATTACTGTTGAAGGACATTTAAGACAACTACAATTTTTCTCCATGATAAACAACACTGCAGTGCACATCTGTATCTATAGATTTTAGACTGTATATCTGAATATTGGCCAAATGTAGGATCCTTGAAATAAAAATTTCAAGATCAAAAGGTCTAAATACTTTGAAGGCTGCAGATGCACATTGTCAGACGGCCCTCCAAAAATGGCTATACCACTTTACAGTCATATCAGGTTTTCTTTATTGTCAAAGGATCCTTGGTACTGGGGACTGATAGTGACTGCACAGTGCCTTAAGTAAGAGTAAAAAGCACAGACCAGCTGCATCTGGAATTTTAAGATCCAAGAGAAAAACTGAGCAGATGTGGAGGTGAGGGTGCTTCCCAGGATTGTTCTAGAAGGAAATGACCCCTCAAGGACAATTTTGGCAGAGCTATTGACATTTATCAAAGAGACCAGCACAAAATGTCCTCAACTTGAACATGAAAAAGACATATACTTCATCCAAAATTTCGCTTATGCCACCCAAACCCTCACTTCTCTATGTAAGTTGGGGTTCGTGAGAGGGTAGCCTAATAGGGTTTGAGGGCTCAGTAAGGGGAGGGTGCATGCGTATGTGATTCGTTCTCGCAAAAAGGAAAGCAAAGTATGAGTTGACCTTTGAGGTCATTTGATGCATACCATACAATGGGTAACTTGAGGTGAACCAGTCCTGGTCGTCTTCTGCTTCTGGCCAGAACTGACTGCGTCATTATCTGCTTTTTCCACTGGGGATAATAATATCCATTGGCTTCCCAAGGGGAACTTGGGGTTGAATTGCTGTTTATCAAAGGCTAAGAAGAGAGGACTTGAAAGCGTGCAAATGATTGATAGGGAAGTCCAGTTGTGGGCTTGGACTCCCGGATGGCTCCTAAAGAGAGGCCTCGGCTTGCTCACAAAATGAGGCTGGGGTTAGTGGTCTTCCTCCTTACAGAGTTCCTGGGTGACAGTGCAAGAGACTCATGATCTGATCACAAGAGCAAAAAGAGTGTCTGTGTTGCTGATAACAAAGAATTACACAAGGCCAGGAACAAACACCAATGTTTTAAAACACTTGGTGGAAATTTAAGCTGCAAAGCATTTTATCATCCCAGGCCATCGCTGAGAGGGGACAGCTGAAGCTACCCTACACACATCCTTGTACAAGCGCTGGGCTTTCAATGGGGCTTTTAAAACCAGCTGAGCTGTAGCTTGCTTTTCAGAGTGTTTAAGCTGGGCGGCTTACAGCAGTACAAACTGGCAGCGTGGCAAGAAAGCAAACTGAAATTCAACCCAATGCTGGGACTGAAACCTTTTGAAACTCAAATGTCACCGACACTGGGGTGCGGCTTCTCCGCTAATTAGGTTCTGTCAAACAAGGGTTGAAAATGTCAGCCTGGACTTAAGGCTCGGCTCCTCCGGCAGCCAATAGCAGTGGACCCTGGCCCTGGTTTAAATGATGAAGAAGGAGTTTGAAAAACCATTCAGTTGATTTCAAGACTTCCTGGGAACAATGTTTAAACCACAATGTTCTCTTTTTGAGGCAAAGTTAAGAGCCAATCACAATTGGGGTTTGTCAGCATGTTCTGCCCATATTTGGCTGTAATCTTGCTTCATTCAACTAAACATAAAATATGCGCTTGAAAAGCAAAGCCTTGAGAAGCCTTTCTCTCTCTCTCTCTCTCTGTTATAAAAGAAGTCTTATCTTTATGCGTTCGCGCCTGCCTGTGAACTCACAGGGTAGCTTTACAGCAAAGAAAGAAGCCAGTGTGGGAAATTTACTTTTTGCTTTTTTTTTTTTTTTTAAGTAAGCTTCAACTGTAGCTTCTGGCTTTATAGCATTTACATGAAAATACATAGAAAACAGAAACTGGTTTTGTCCTGTGCAAAATAACCAGAAGTGGCTTATGAGATTGTGGGGATATTGAAGGAATGCCACACGCATCAGCGTGTTTTATCCATGATTTTGTAGGAGATCTGTTTCTCAGAGATTCCAGGCAATAAATGTGCCCTTTAAAGTTTCTTCGTAAGGGTCGCTTGAGAAGGATGATCAAGTCTTGAGGGGAGGTATGACAGAAATATGATAAACCTTATTCTGTCTTTTTAAAGTGAGTATCTGTCAACCACTTTATACAGACCATCCATTTCCTTCTCACTGTCCTACAAAGGAGATCCTATTCTTATCCACATTTTGCAGATGAAGAACCTGAGGCAGAGAGGTTACTAACTTGCCTAAAGTGCCTGAGCTTATGCGTGGTAGAGCTAGGAACCCACCCCACTGCTGCTCCCCAGCCCCTCACTCTTAGCCATGTGCCACTCTACTCAATTGAGATGTTCTCTCATGTTTAGGGGCAAGAACAGAAGCTTTAAGCAGGACAGAATGGCCCCGGGGAGCCCAATCTCTGAGACATCAACCTCCTCCGACTCTCAGGCCCCCGGGGAAAGAAAGTTGAGAGGTTGTTCAGCTTGCCTCAGGCCTGAAGTGGGATAAGTTGCCAGTGACCCCTAGGAGACCATGTCTAGAACTGTCTAGTCAGAGAGAAGCCCACCATCCACCAGCTGAGCCCCTCACTCAGGGCCCTGGTTATTTCTGGTTTTAGGAAGCCCAGCTCTAGAAGGCCCCTCCTCAGAGGGCCTGAAGACCCACGGGCTGGAGCAGAGACCCACAACACGGTCCTCTGTGTTCTCAAAAGTAGGGAGACTCAGAAAAAGAGGAGAGAGGTGGCAAGGCAGCCCAGCCTCCCCTGGGACTACAGAGAGGCCCCTCCTCCCTGCAGAGCAGTGGTGCTCATCCAGGCGCGATTTAGCCACCCAGGTGACGTTTGGTAATGTTTGGAGACATTTTTTCGTTCTCACGGCCAGGAGGAGGGTGCTACTGGCATCTACTGGGTAGAGGCCAGGGATGTGGCTAAACATCCTACAGCACGCAGGGCAGCATTCCCCTCCCCCCAAACAAAGAATGATGTGGCCCCAAATGTCACTAGTGCTGTGATGAGAAACCCCGCCCTAGAGTTCTGGTTCTGTGCATTCCACCCACAGCTCTGAGGAACCTCTGTCTGGGGCTTCTTCGAAGAGTCATTCTGCAACCAGGAAGCCAGCAGCCATACAACCAGGCAGAAGGCAGGAGAGAGAAGGCGGGCCTATGCATACAGGTTTTAATTTACTGCATCTTTCTTCCTGACAGAGAGAGGTCAGTGTTTGCCTTTATTTACAAGCATCAGGACCAAAGTGTGGGGGCCCTACATGGTAGGCTGAATAATGGCTCCCGAAGATATAAGGTCTTAATCCCTGGAGCTAGTGACTGTGACTGTTACCTTACATGAAAAAAAGGATGGTCTTTGCAGATATGATTAAGTTAAGGGTCTTGAGATGGGGAGATTATCCTGCATCATCTGGGTGGGCCCTAAATGCAATCACAAGTATTCTTACAGGAGGCAGAGAGAGCTACGACACATGCACGGTGGAGAAGATGATGACATGAAGGAGGTAGAAACTGGAGTGATGGGACCACAAGTCAAGGAATGTGGGCAGCCTCCAGAAGCTGGAAAAGGCAGGGAACGGATTCTCCCTGAGAACTTCCAAAGGGAGTGTGACCTGCCAACACCTTGATTTTGGCCCAGTGACAGTGATTTCAAACTTCTGGCCTCCAGAACCTTGAGAGAATAAATTTCTATTGTTTGACGCCACCCAGTTTGCGGTAGTTTGTTACAATGGCCCTAGGAAACTAACATACCCTAACACTCCTAGAGCTCCCAAATTTATCTGTTGAGGCTGAGGGGCAAACCCTTCCAGCACAGACAAAGCCAGAGCCCTTCTGGGGCAGGATTTGAGGGGAGAATGGAAATTTCCTTTGCATCTTCCTCTATGCACTACCTCCCCACCCTCCGTTTGAGGCGCCCTCCCCTATGAACACAGGGCACCTACCCTCCCTTTGTCTCTCTCAGCCAAGAATTTCCGGTAAACATTGGGCAAATCATCTGACAATCTCAGTGCTTGGTTCCAACCTGTCTGGGGCCATCTATGACTTTCTACCTTGAATTTTTGTCCCCACTGTCCATGCAGTGTATCTTACACTAGACTGTCAGCTTGGGGAGCAGGAATCCCATTTGATCTATCATCAAGCCTCCCAAGACCCCCAGCACAGTATCAAGCACACATTAGGTGCTCAATCAATGGTTAAAGTGCAGTTCCTTCGTCCTGACTATGAGAAATGTTGGTTCTCTTTATTGTCTGGTGGCAAGAAGCTCAAAGCTGAGCCTGATGCTTATAAACAGGGATCCCCACACATTCTGTCAGGCCTGCAACAACTGGACAAGGACACCATCAATATTCTTTCTTTTTAAATTGGGGTGTAATTTACATACAGTAAAATGCACATATCCTAAGTGCAACTTGATGAATTTTTACCTATATATACCCCCTTGTAACCACTGCCTGGATCAAGGTATAGAATCTTCCCACTCACCCCAGAAACTTCCCTTACTCCCCTTTCCCAGTCAGTTAATCCCCACGCTCCTCCCACTCCAGGGAACCACTATTCTGTCTTCTACCCTCTAAACTAGGTTTGCTTGTTTGTGAATTTCCTATAAATGGAATCATACAGAAGGTACTCTTGCATCTGGCTTCTTTCTCTCCACATAACGTTTTTGAGATTTACCCATGTGGTTGTGTGTAGCAGTAGTTTTTTCTTTTTTAAAAAAGTCCTGTGTATTACTCCATTGTAAGGATGTGCCATAATTTGCTGATCCTTTCTTATGTCAACGAGTATTTGGATCGTTTCCAGTTTGGACCTGTTGTGAGTAAAGCTGCTGTGGGCGTTGTTGTATTGTACCGCCCTGTGATGTCATTTCTCTTGGTTCTGTACTAGGAATAAAGTTGCTGGGCGATAGAGAAGGTGTTTGCTTAACTTTTTAAGAAATTCCTATCACTATTCTTGATTTAGATATAAGAAAGATTGCTAGAGAAAAATGAAGCAGCAACCATCTTTCTGCACTTATTTTCCCAGTTCCATTCATTATAGTAATGTCTTAAAGAAACAGAGTGCCTCCTGCATGGCTAATTAAGTCAGCAGTAGAGAAAGCTGGAGGGTCTTGAGGCTTGGAGAATCGAACACATCCACAGAAACACATTCTCAGATCATTGGCTACTCATTCACCCCAACCTGGATCTTTCAAGCTGGTCTGCCCCAGTGTTGGGATTGAACACAGGGCTCACACAGACAGGATCTCTAAGAAAGAAAATATTTTAAGAGGAAAATTTGCTCTGTAATGGAGCCCTGGTTGAAATGACAACTGCAGCCGGAGAGAAGTATGTGGGATGCGTAGAACAAGGGCAATCGGATCCTTCCATGGTGTCCGTTCTGAGTGCTTCTGAGTCTTATTCCCCTGCCAAGTCCACAGCTCTCCTGAGGCCTGGGCACAAAGAGAACTACCCGGCTTTCCCAGCTGCCATCTCCCTTCAGAAGCGAATTCCTGAGTACCAGCTGCTCCCCACTTGAGTGCCACTGAATTCTAGAAATCCTAAACAGCTTTGCAAGAGTGACTAGAGAAGGGGAAACTATTTTAAGACCCTGTAGTGTTGTCATGACAGTATAGAATTAACGCTGGGATGCCAAAGGAAAGGACAGAAATTTCCAAGCTTGTCTTTCTACAAGGTTTATTTCACAACAGCCATTACTCATTACAAGCCAAATTCCTTTCACCCAAACAGGTGTTTCATGCAATTTTTCTAATGGTGCACAGTGTTAAATTGTTTTCCGATTAACATCCCACCCTTTTTGCTATTTAAAACTTTGATCTTTACCCATGAGGTGCGTCTTATGCTTCACCGAAGGGCAGTTTGGTGCAATTATACATTCCTTGGTTCTTTCGTAGAGAACCTGACAGGCTGCTTCGGGGATCCAATCTACTTCATCTCTGTCTCTGAATTTACTTGGTTTCCCTAAAATCCTCGTAGTGTCCTTTCCCCTTTCTTCTCATCTGTGGAAGAAGTTGGCCACGTCTGTGTGGCACCGAACAGTTAGACTGAGTCGGCAAATAAGAAATGTCAATCACCCAGGTTGTGTATTTGGCACCAGGAAACTGAAACAATGGGGCTATTCAATATCTCTTTTTTTCTTTTCTTTTTTTCTTTTTTGCTGTTAAACATTTGTTTTTCCATTGCTCTCCTGCCATGCCGATAGTCATTTTCTGGACACAAATAAATCCCCTGTTACTTGATCTTCTTTGCCATTTTTGCAAGGGACTGTTGAGTGAGCTTGTCCCGAAACTGTTTTCAAAGAAGTCAGCTGTCTCAGTGGGGTTGGTAAATCACGCAATGGGAGCCCGCCCTGCATTTTGCCTGTTGCTCTCCTGAAGCCCGGCTTCCATCTGAGTTGTTTTAACGTACAACTTACTGGATCTGCCATGATTCGGAGCCCATGTCTCTCTCGTTCTAAAGGGCATGCAGGGTTGCTTAGGAAGAAGTGGCCGTGGACTCTGGCAGAGACCTCCCTTATCGTGGAAGTCAATGCTTCTGCCACTGGAAGCCCCATTGCTAACCTCAGAAGCCTCCATGGCAGTGGGGTTTGAGTTCTTTCTCCAATACATGTTTTATGGAAACACTTCCTTCTTATTTTTTTTTCCTTCTTGTTTTAATTCCCCTAGCACAACTAAGTCTTGATTTGGAAAATGGTGAATAAGTTACTGCAAATGGCTTTGTGGGCCCATAGACTCTATCATAAACTTTTTTTATTGTTGATAATGTCAGGTTTAATGAGGTATAATTTACCGGTAATATAATTCATCCTTTTTATGGATACACTGCTGTGAGTTTTGAGAGCCATGTGAGAGAATCGAGGTATAGGGTGTTTGTATCACTTCACAAAGTTCCCCATTGCTCCTTCGAAGTCAATCCCCTCCTACCAGTCCCCAGTTCCTGGCAACCACTGATCTGTTTTGTGTCCTTATAGTTTGGCCTTTTTCGGAATGTCATCTAAACGGAATCATACAATACGTAGCCTTTTGTCCCCTGCTGTCTCCACTCACTGTAGTGCTTTGAGGTTCATTCATGTTGTTGCGTGTATCAGGGTTTGATCCTTTTCATGGCGGAGCAGCATTCCACCGCATGGATGTACCACAGCTTGTTTAGACGTCCATCTGCTAATCGGGCATTTGGGTTGTTTCTGGTTGGGGGCGATTATGAACAGTGCTGCTGTCAACTTTCAGGCACAGGCATTTGTGTGGACATGTGTTTCCATTTCTACTGTTTCCACTGTTCTGCTCTGAGTTTGAGCTGCTATAACAAAGTACTATAGACTCAGTGGCTTATAAACAACAGAAATTTACTTCTCACAGTTCTAGAGGCTGAAAGACTGAGATCAGAGTGCCGCATGGTTGAGTTCTGGTGAGGGGCCTCTTCCCAGTTGCAGATGGCTGTCTTCTCGTTGTATCCTCCCATGGCAGAAAGAGGGTGAGAGAGTGCTCACTTCAACAGCGCATATACTAAAATTGGAACGATACAGAGAAGATGAGCATGGCCCCTGCGCGAGGATGACGTGCAAATTTGTGAAGCATTCCATATTAAAAAAAAAAGAGAGAGCGAGCGAGAAAGCCCTTTTATCAGGGCACTAATCCTATTCGTGAAGGCTCCATCCTCCTGACCTAGTCACCTCCCGAAGCTGCACCCCCAAATACCATCACGCTGGGGGTTAGGATTTCAACATAGGGATTTTGAGAGGACACAAACATCCAGTCCATTGCATGAGTAAAGCCTAGGAGTGGGAATGCTGGGTTGTATGCCAAGTGCATGTTCAACTTATAAAAAACTGTCAGTTACCTACAGCGGCAGCACCATTTTACATTCCCACCAGCAATGTAGAAGATTTCCAGTGGCTTCACATCCTTGGCAGTATTGTCAGTTTTTTAAAACATCGTAGACATTCTTCTGGGTTTGTAGTGGCATCTCACTGTGGGCTTAGTTCATGTTTCCCCAATGACTAATGATGTTGAACATCTACTCACATGCCTACTTGCTATCTGCATCTCTTCTGTAGTGAAGTGTGTGATAAAATCGTTCGGTCGTGTTTAAACTGAGTTGTTTGTTTTGTTTTTATTATTGGAATGTAAGAGCTTTTTAGATATTTCTGGATGTGAGTCCTTTATCCGAGATACAATTTGTAAATATTTTCTCCCGGTCTTGCCTTCCCTTTTCATGTTCTGACCAGTGTCCTATTGTACACGCTCATTTTGAGAGAGTTGGGTTGTTTCTTGCCCTGCCTCTGGCGCCTCCACCATCTTGGACAGCAGGGTAAGGAGCTGGGGAGCTTCAGACCAATTCATACTACTCTGGCTCTTGGTTACGGTCAGTCTCCTGAAAAAAGAATATTGGCCTAAACAACAGACATTTCACTCTCTGACTGTAGTTTGCATAGAATAATCTGGAAAGTTTGATTAACATGCGGATTTCCAAGCTCTACTCCTGGAAATGTTTATTCAGTAGGTGTGAGGCGAGGTAGAGGTTGTTGCAATATTCAACAGGCATCCAGATTATCGTCATATAGGTGGCTTTGGGATGACATTTTGAGAAACCCTGAGACTCTAGGGTCACTGACAATGTGGCACGTCTGCTGGGGTCAGGATGTAACATCGATGTCAGGCCTAAATAGAACTGTGTGGGATAAGTCAGAGGAGGGAGATGTTACCACACAACTAGACAAAAACAAGAAGAAACACCAAGAAGGCAGGAATTTGAGGACATTTTTACTGAACATTCAGCCATTCCATCATCCATCTCTCTCTGCTACTAGAGGCATGTCTTAATTTGGGCAGACATCTTTTAAAAGTGCCTTTCGAGTGTGCTACTTTATTTGATCAGATACTGGAGCAAAAAGGTGGCTGATAAATAAATATATTACGGCACATTAATAAATGTCAATAAATTCTTAACCTTGATCCTGAATAATAACATTTTCTCTTACATCAAGTACCAGGCTGCCAGGGGCTGCTAAGATAGATTCTGGTCCATTTTTTTCAGATCCACTGTACCTACAGGAAGTCATCCTGGACTTTTTCACCGGGGATGTGTGGAAGGTCTTTGGTCTTACAATAATAATTTTTTGGACAAAAGCAAAACTTATTCTGCATATTTTCAAACAAATCCATGAAGGATGTTGGAATATGAATCATTACCGTTTTTTACAGAAAAGGAAGCACAGTAGTAACAAAATACCCAATTCCATAAAATCCAGGCACCCAGATGTTTGGCCTGTGTAATACCAAACAACCGGTAGGTCTGAGGTTTTTCCTGAATTGGACAAACTATTCTGACGTCGCATAAATTACATCCAGCATGATTTAAGTTTTATCTACTGACAGAAACCAACTGGGACTGACCTGATTTTCTGTGTTGATTAATCAAATGTTATGGTTCGAACTCGTTGATACCTCTCAGCTGAAAAAACTTCAAAGGCCTATTGTTTTAATCGTGTGGGGGAATGCTTCTTTAAATCGCAACTAGTTAACAAACCTTCCAGGGTAACTAGGGCACTCAGGCTCTGCCAAACATAAGTGATCCACGATGGTTACTCAAAGCGGCGTAGGAAGAAGCCTGGAAGGGGAGGCAAGGGATGCGGATTCTACTGCTCGCTTGAGCTGGACCGTGCCTCCTTAAGATTTCCTGAGAGTAGACACCTAAGGAAACGGAAGTTTGTAAGAGGACTAAAAGCAAAGTGGTTAACCCCTCTTGCTAAATATAATCCCCCCACTCAAAGCAAGCAAGCCAACAAACAATGCGTTTACGTACCTCCTATACAAAGGGGGCCTCAAACCCGGAAGCCACCGGATTCAGCGAGGTAAGCAGAGAATTATTTTCTTTATCCTAAAACATTAAGTCATGTATAATTAATGTTGAAAAATGAGAAAATAAGGAAAAGACTAATCAATAAATAAAATCAATTAACATTCCACTACTCAGTAAAAACTACTGTTAGCCTATCAGTGTGTATTCTTCCATGGATCCGTACATGTTTATGACACGTGTATATTTCAAATGGCTGCTGTCCTGATGTCAGCTTCTGTGACTAAATGCTATATTGTGAAGCTCCTTGCTTGCCACTAAATATGCACCTTCATCACCCATTGAAATGGCCGCACTGTATTCCACTGTATGCTTACAAATATTAACTAACATATGGCGCTTCCTGTGTGTCCGGCACTGTTCTAAGCACTGTGACACCATTCCTGTGAGATAGGTAGTCTGATTACTCCTGTTTTACGGACAGGAAAACTGAGTTAAGGAGAGGTTAATTAACTTGCTGTCTGGGATTCAACTCCAGATGATCTGGCTTTGGAGTCCTAGTTCTCAACACCTGGCCATATTGCTTCTCACCTCATCCCCTTTGGCTATTTAGGTAATTTATAAAATTTCAGTCTTTGAACAGTGCAGATCAGTTTAAACCTCTACTTATTCACAAGACTGATGGTGGAGACAGAAGGAGGAGCATTGATAATGAATGACTCTTCAATAAGAGAGTACTAGGGGGACATTCTTTTGTGTAAGATCAGATTAGAAGGTGTCTGCTGTCATGGGAAAAACTGGGGAAGCCCATAGGATTGGCATAGCTCCTCTGGGCAGGGCGTGTTTTTAGACCTGTGCAGGAGGCCTATTTGCAGTGCTGCAGGAGAGAGGGACTCCAGCAATTGCACAGATCTACGTAGGAGGAAATAGCAACGCCGTGGTAGAAAAAAGCAGCCATGGTGATCAGAATACAGAATTAATATTCTGCAGGCTGAACTTTGACCTACTGCAAAGAGAGAGAAGTCCTTAGCAATTTGAGCATTGGCTTTAAGACAAGGAAGTGAGTGTTCTTCTGGGACTAGGTGTGGTGGGAAGGAAAGCAAAGCATTACTCACAAGCAGATCAGCGGACGTGATAGGGCCAGGGCCGGAGGACGGAGGAGGCCTGAGCGGAGCTAGGCATGCACTTCTCTGCTGGGATCACAGCACTACTGGCTCCCCCCACACAGGGTTTTCTTTACTTATGTCCACATATTAAATTACACAACCGAAGTGGAGCGGGAGAAGGTTGGGGGGTGGTCGCTAGTAAACAAGTGAATAGGTAGAAAAATGCATTATAAAGAGTGATGAGAATCTGAATAGATATTTCTCCAAAGAAGCTATTCAAATGGCTAATATCCACATGAAAAGATGCTCAGCATAATTAGGTATTAGGGAAATGCAAACCAAAACCCCAGTGAGATGTTACTTCATACCCACGAGGGTGGCTATAATCAAAAAGACAATGATGCTCATTGATGAGAATGTAGGGAAATCAGAACCCTCACACACTGCTGGTGGGAATGTAAAATGCTGCAGCCACTTTGGAAAGCAGTTTGACAGTCCCTCGAAGGGTTAAACATAGAGTTAGCACATGACCAGCAATTCCTCTCCTAGGTATATACCTAAGAGAAATGAAAGCATGTGTACATAAAAACTTGTACACCAATGTCAATAGCAGCATTATTGATAATCACTAAGAAATGGAAACTGCCCAAACGTCTATCAACAGATAGATATACGAAATGTGTCTATCCATACAATGGAGGATTATTCAGCCATAAGAAGGAATGAAGTACTGATACGGGCTACATGGCTGAACCTTGAAAACATTATACTAAGTGAAAGAAGCCAGTCACAAAAGGCCATGTATCATATAATTGCATTTCTATGAAATGTCCAGAATAGGCAAACTCATAGAGACAGAGAGTAGATTAGCGGTTGCCAGGGCCTGGGGGTATGGAGGACAGGGAGTGACTAATAATTGGTATGGAGTTTCCTTTTGGGATGATGAAAATGTTCTAAAATTGATTGTGGTGATGGTTGCACACTGCTGTGAATATGCTAACAACCACTGAATTGCACACTTTAAAAGGATGAATTATATGGTTTGTGAATTATATCTTAATTGAGGGCGTTATTGTAAGTGAAATAAGTCAGACAGAGAAAGACAAATAATGTGTGATCTCTCTTATACGCGGAATCTAATAAAGCCGAACTCATGATAACAGAATAAAATGGTGGTGGCTGGGGGTAATAGAGAGATGTTGGTCAAAGGGTACAAGCTTCCAGTTAAAAAACTGTTATAATATCCAGTTATGAGTCCTGGGGATGTAATGTACAGCATGGTGACTACAGTTAACAATACTGTATTGTACACTGAAAGT
This sequence comes from Equus przewalskii, assembly GCF_037783145.1. NCBI lineage: Eukaryota > Metazoa > Chordata > Mammalia > Perissodactyla > Equidae > Equus > Equus przewalskii. Next base: position 9,452,660 of record NC_091863.1, read on the forward strand.
TGCTAAGAGAGTAGATCTTAAATGTTTTACCACACAAAAAAAGTGGTAATTATGTGAGATGATGGAGGTGTTAACTAACCTTATTGTGGTAATCATTTCACAATATACACACATATCAAATCAGCGTGTGGTACACCTTAAACTAACACAATGTTATAAGCCAATGATATCTCAATAAAGCTGGAAAAAAAAGTGATGAAGTGAATTGAGGGAAACAAACACAGCCCCGAGGCATGAAAGGCCACATGTGCTCCAGGACTGAGAGAGGAGGCCTGTATGACAGTGCTAGAGAGGGTGAAGGGATCCCCTAGAGTTTAGGGTGAGAGATCTGGCAGATGAAATTGGTAATTATAGGCACTTTGGGATTATGTTCAAAGGATGATGGGAAATCTTTGAAGGCTACAAAACCCAGCAGTTACATAATCCAACTTGTATTTTAAATAGCTCGCTCTTCTTGAATTGCTAGGGCAGAAATAGATTGCTGTTACAGCTAAAACAAAACAAAACAAAACACGGCCAGCCCTGATGGTGCAGTAGTTAAAGTTCAGTGCAGTCTGCTTTGGTGGCCCAGGCCCAGTTCCTTGGTGCAAAACCACACCACTCATCTGTCAGTAGTCATGCTGTGGTGGTGGCTCACATAGAAGAACTAGAAGGACTTACAACTAGAATATACAACTATGTACTGGGGCTTTGGGGAGGGAAAAAAAAAAGGAAAAAAACAGAAATCATTAACAAAAATTTAGAGTTAAAATTAGCACATGGTTATTTTCTTTTGATTTATTACACATGCTAGAAAAATTAGGACATCAAAATGCTTATTCACTAATGGAACAAAAGGAGTGGATTATCATGTAAATAATAACGTAAGCTTTTGACTTTTTAAGCAAGTATTCTGTTGCTTCTAGGAATTAACAACTATAGGCCACAAGTGGAGAATTAAACTCTTTTATCCATGTTCAGTAGCATATTTATATCATACAGAGATTCAGGTTGAATTGCATTTTAGAGAAGGAGCAAGTAGAAGCTCATCTAGCAAAGGTCAGGATGGGGTGGGCCCAAGGTTACCTGTGTGTCAAATGCGGGATCGTCAGCAAATCAGCACAGTTACCAGGACTCCTTTTGGCCTCTTGTTGAAACTGTGAAGAAGTTGTTGGGACGAATGAAAGAGTTTCAGAGATTCTGAGATGCACACTCCCAATTGAGAAGAGATGGGCTTTCCCGGCCTCAGGGAGGGCAAGAAAATCTCTCAAGCAAACAGAGAACACAGCTCTGCAGGAAGACAGATGAAAGGTGTGCATACGTCCTGGGACATCAGCTCTGTGCCCAGGCAGTGGGGAAAGAACAAGCTCAGGTGTGGACCTGCCAGGGTCCCAAGGATGCCCAGGTTTTTGTGCACCTGTTCTGAGTTCCTTGACAGTGGGAGGCCTATGAAACTTCTGGAAGAGCCAGGTTCTCTTTTGGAGATGGAGCATCATTGGGAAGAAACCTCTCTTTACAGCTTATGGTAGTGACATTAGCAAGACAAGAAACAACATATGAGGAGCAGCAGTTAAAAACAATCACAATAGGGGCTGGCCCCGTGGCTGAGAGGTTAAGTTTGTGCACTCCACTGCAGGCGGCCCAGTGTTTCGTTGGTTCGAATCCTGGGCGCGGACATGGCACTGCTCATCAAACCATGCTGAGGCAGCGTCCCACATGCCACAACTAGAAGGACCCACAACGAAGAATATACAACTATGTACTGGGGGGCTTTGGGGAGAAAAAGGAAAAAATAAAAATCTTTAAAAAAACAAACAAACAAAAAAACCAAAAAAAAAATCACAATAGAAGTTTCAGGTACACAGACACCCCCAAGCACCATTGTAGGGAATTTCCAGTACATTGAAGCCTAGTGAAGAGAATCCGTGGTGAGCAGAGAAGATTAGAGAGCCTGGATTCTTTTTTTTTTTTTTCTGAGGAAGATTTGCTCTGAGCTAACATCCGCTGCCAATCCTCCTCTTTTCATATGTGGGCTGCCACCACAGCATGGCCACTGACAGATGAGTGGTGTAGGTCTGCGCCCAGGAACTGAACCCAGGCTACTGAAGTGCAGTGTGCTGAACTCAACCACTGGGCCACTGGGGCTGGCCCTAGAGAGCCAAGATTCCTTATCAGTTAATTACCATCATCTTCAAATGCCTTCCATGGTTTGGATGTATCATAATTCATTTAGTCTTGTAATGATAAACCTTCAGGTTTCTTTCACCGTTTTAGCCTTACAAACAGTGCTGCAACAATGCTGCAACTTGTTTCTACATAACTACATCTCAGCTGAGATGAAATTACGTGCCATATAAACTGTGACAGGTGTCACCAAATTGTTCTCCAAATCTGCTGAAGAAATTTACATGCCCACCAAAAAGTGTATGCAAATGTATCCCAGCATCCTTGCCACTACTGAGTGTTGTAAAGTTTTAGCTTTTCAGGCAACCTATAGTTTAAAAATGGTATCTTAGGGCTGGCCCAGTGGCATAGTGGTTAAGTTCATGTGCTCTGCTTCAGCAGCCTGGGGTTCTCAGATTCAGTTCCTGGGTGCAGATCTAGCACCGCTGCTCAAGCCATGCTGTGGCAGCGTCCCACATAAAATAGAAGAAGATTGGCACAGATGTTAGCTCAGCAATAGTCTTCCTCAAGCAAAAAGAGGAAGATTGTCAAGAGATGTTAGCACAAGGCCAATCTTCCTCACAAAAAAATAAAATAAAGTAAAAAAAAAACCAGTATCTTGTTGTTGTGGTTTTGGTTTATAATTCTTAAATTATAACTAAAGGTATCTTTTCAGATTTATTTTCTTCCCCTCCTCTCTCTCCCAGAAACTTCCTGCTTGCCTGTTTTCTATTGGATTATACATCTTGTTCTTATTGATTTGTGTGAGCTCATTGTCATGTGTCGCAATATTTTCCTCAGTCTTTTGACTTTGGAAATAAAATTTTCTGAAATAAAGAAGTTTATATTTTTTTATGTAGTTAAATTTATAAATAATTTTCTTTATGGATCTGGACTTTAAGTCTTACCTAGAAGGACCTATTTTCGACCAAGATTAAGAATAATACACTTCATAGAATTATCATATGATCTAGTAATTCCACTCCCAGGTATATACCCCAAAGAACTGACAACAGGGAGTCAAATAGGTACTTGCACACCAATGTTCACAGCAGCATTATTCACAATAGCCGAAAGGTGCAAATAAGTCAAGTGTCCATCAACAGATGAATGGATGAACAAAATGTGTTCTGTCCATACAGTGGAATAGTATACAGCCATAAAAATGAATGAAATTCTAATACATCCTACAACGTGCATGAACCTTGATAACATTATGCCAAGTGAAATAAGCCAGACACAAAAAGACAAATATTGTGTGACTCCACTCATATGAGGTAACTGGAATAGGCAAATTCATAAAGACAGAAAGTAGAATAAAGGTTACCAGGGGCTGAGGAGGGGGGAATGGGGAATTATTGTTTAATGAGTAAGGAGTGTTTATTTGGGATGATGGAAAAGTTCTGGAAATGGATAGTGGTGATGGTTGTGCAACATTGTGAGCATACTTGATGCCATGAGTCCTTCTTTTGTTCCTTTCTTCTTTTCTGCCTTTGCTCAATTTATCTGCTTATCTTTTGTTTTCAGAGTCACTTTGGTTTAAATGCATCTCCTATATGGCCCAGAGAGTTGGAAGTTGTTTTTTTTTTTAAATTCAATCTGAGAGTTGTTTGTTTTTCTTTCTTTTTTTGCTGAGGAGGATTCACCTGAGCTAACATGCATTGCCAATCCTCCTCTTTTTGTATGTGAGCCACTGCCACAGCATGGCCACTGACAGACGAGTGGTGTAGGTGCATGCCCAGGAACCCAACCTGGGCTGCCAAAGTGGAGCATGCCAAACTTAACCACTAGGCCATTGGGGCTGGTCTGGGTTGTTTTTTGTTTTAAAGGTAAAATTATGTTTATTTCATTTACCTCTATTGTACATTTATCTCTATGTTTAGTCGTAATTCTGTAATCTTAAGTTATCTTTCCTAATTTTTAAATATATGAACATGTGAGTTTTCCATCTGATAATTTAGAAGATTTATATTCATATTTTAGTACCTCAAAGGGTCACTTCACAAATTGAAATGATTGCTTACTAAACATTTCAATGACCATCTAATAGTTCGTCTTATGATAATATTCTTTGATCATTTCCTTTTGCTGTAAACTTAAAATTGCTTCCAGGGTTTTGCTAAGATGGGGTACTGCTACGATAAACAACTTTGGACTAACACTTTCTCTCCCTATATTTCAGATTCTGTCCAGAGAACAGATTCAAAAGATAGAATAATGATATCAAAGAATTTGAATATTCCAAACTCCTGATTTCTATTGTCAAAGTACTTTCCATACATTCTGTGACAATTTATAGTCCAAACATTCACATAATTGGGACGGAAAAAAGTTTTAGTTAATAAAAGAAAGTTGTCCAAATCTTAATTAGCCTTAAGGCTGAAATAGCCTTGGGACAAAAGTGTCCCCTATGATTTGCATTCTGAAACAAGTCATCTGAGGGAGTTGCCAAGCCAGGTAAGAGGAGCCAATTCACTTCACTGCCATCACATCTTGGACTCCTTTCCTTCATGGAGGATTTCGGAGATGGTATCTCTTCATATTTCTATGGATTTCTTACACCACAACTAGCTCTAATAACAAGCTGCCTTAGTCTTTTTTTTTTTAATTGTAGTGGAAAATGAAGAGCGTTCTGAAGATCTTTTAAACACAGGGGTTAAGTTTATGGCAACTTATTTATAAGCTCATGAAGTTATCACCAGGTTGTAATGAAGCACAAATCAAGAGATTAATCGAGGAAAAATCGCATCACAGCAGTTCTGGCTTCTACTGCACGCCAGCGGGACTTAGAAGTTCTTGCAGCCAGTGCGTTGGCACCTAGAGCATTATCGAGTGGCTTGTGGTGAAGGCCTTCAGGCACATCGTTTTAACAGATGATGAAATCTACAGTCTGCTTCAGATTAGTTCAAGTTACAGCGCATCTTCAAAGAACAAGAATTCCAAGTATTTCCGTTGTTGCTCGCTTCCATGTCTTCTTGCTTGTTTACATAAACTCTTTGGAGTCTCTGTGTGAACGTTCCAAAGCATTCCACAGTGCTGTTGGGAGATAAGTTCTCTTTTGCTGTATCTGTAATTACAGCCCACGTAAAAAGGGGATTTGCAGTGTTCCCCCATCACAGTCCAAAACCCGAAAGAGAAGTTAAATACTACATGTTTGTGCATCTCTCCCCCTCATCTTCCACTCCAAATTTTGAGTAGAAATATGCTATACTTCTCCTCCCTATAATTTTGCCCCAGGCTGACTATCTTCCTTGTCAGACAGGCCTCTGCAAACTCAGGCCCATGGCCAAAATCCAGCCCACTGCCTGTGTTTTTATGGCCTGTGAGCTGCGAATGCTTTTTACATTTTTAAACGATTGGAAAAAAAAATCATAAGAAGATGAGTATTTCATGACATATGGAAATTATGTGAAATTCACATTTTGGTGTCCACACATAAAGTTATATTGTAACACAGCCAGGCGCAATCATTTACAGATTGTCTGCAGCTGCTTTTGAGCCACAATGGCAGAGTTGAATAGTTCTGACAAAGACAGAGACTGTGTGCCTACAAAGCCAAAAATATTTACTAACTGGACCTTTACAGAAGTTTGCTGACCCCTGTTCTAGAAGATTCATTAGATTCTGAAGGCTCGCTAAGAGCAGCTAACATGGCCCAGGAGATCCCATTTGCTCAAAGTTGGAGCGCCTGATGCCCATTTACAATGACCCACTACTGGGGCCCAGACTTCACAGACTCCCCCAGCGCACGGATCCCATTTCAAGTTTCTCTCCCTTCGCTAAGATACCAAGTCCTTTTCAGCTGGTAATATTTCTGCACGGGATGCACAGAGGGCTGAGCATATGAGAATAAGTAAGGGTGTACTGGGCTAACGTCTCCAGAAATACGGTGTAGACAGTGCTTCTCAAACTTCAACGTGCGTTTCTATGACCTGGAGATCCTGTTAAAAGGCAGATTCTGATTCAGCAGGTCTGAGGTGGGGCCTGAAACTCTGCATTTCTCACAAGCTCCTAGGTGATACTGATGCTGCTGGCTCACAGACTGCACTTTGAGTGGCAGGAGTCTCCACTCTGAGGCCTATTTCTTCAAATGACTTGATTGCCTTTCCATCTTTGAATTTCTGTAATACCATAGAAATATTCCTAGATTGTGATGGATGGCTTATATATCATATCTTATTACTTCATCTTTTAACTCATGCCTTATACTTCTTATTATGAACAGACTGTGTTTTCTAGAACTTGGATAGTAAGTCTCTCCTATAGAGACCAAATCGTCAAATGGGCTAAATTTGCCTTTAGTGCCCTGGTTCTCGTCTTTTCTCACGGGCTCCAGGTGTAAACCTCCTAGCCTTCCTACTCTCTTCTCACTCCTGGGATAACTCCCACGTCCTGGTTCCTCCCAGCACCCTTGGGCCTCCACAAGTCCCTTCTGCGCTCCAATCTGATGAACACAGTCAGGAGTCCTAAAGAACCCTAGGGAACATCCGCTCCTGCCCCCTCATTTTGCAGTGAGCACAGCAGGACCTAGAGAGTAGAGGCGACTCTCTCAAGGTCACCAAGCAGAGACCAGGAAGCCGAGGCCCCCAGCTTTCAGCCCTTGGACTTCACTCCCTCAACCTTCTTCTTCTGTCCCAGAAGAACCCTTCTCGATGGCCTAAAAGGTCTCAACAGTGAAATGTTCAGTGGGCATCAAGGAACAGATGTGTCACACTTCCCTAGTAACATATTTGTGGTGAAGCGGGATCTTTCTGCAGTGATTCTAATGGTCATGACTTCAGATACCATGATGGGGTAGCTGGGGACAATAGCTTTGAAGCTCTGGGCCTTTCCCCAGTTCAAATCTATCCTGAGAGGGATACCTCACTTGGCTCCTATGTTAGAATGAGAAATTGACATAAAATTCACATAATATAAAATAAAAAAGAGTACAATTCAGCGCATTTAGGGTATTCAGAATATCGTGCAACCATCACATCTATCTAGTTCCAAAACATTTCATCACCCTAAAAGGAAACCCCATACACTTTAGCATTTACTCCCCATCCCCCCAGCCCCTGGCAACTGCCAATCTGCTTTCTGTCTCTAGGGATTTGCGTATTCTGGAAATTTCATATAAATAGAATCATAGAATATGTGAACTTATATGACTGGCTTCTTTCACTTAGCATAATGGTTTTGAGGTTCATCCATGTTGTAGAATGTGTCAGGACTTCATTTCTTTTTATGCCTGAGTAATATTCCATTGTATGCATATACCATGATTTATTCATCCATTCGTCCATTGGTGGACATTTGGGTTGTTTTCACCTTTTGGCTACTGTGAACAATGCTGCTATGAACATTGCTGTATGAGTATCTGTTTGAGTTCCTGTTTTCAATTCCTCTGCATATATACCTAGGTGTGGAATTGCTGGGTCATATGGTAATTCTATGTTTAACTTTTTGAGGATCTGAATTTCACTTTAGTGGTTTTACTATTCCATTACACGATTTCACAATAAGGACAAAGGAAATAATCAGGCAAGGGAGAAGTATCTCGCTAGTGTCTCTTCCTGTCCCTCACCAGATGCCTTTAGCCAAATCAATAAATTTAATTTTATATCAATTTTCCCCAGGCCACAACTTAATGTAGCAGTTTCTGAAGGGCCACAGATTTGTCTCAAGCCAGCAAGCAGGAAAGTGGATGAGAACAAACCTTGAGCCTGGAGAATCTTCGAATTGCCTACGAATGATCCAGAATGGGGCTGGCTTCGTGGGAGGGCAACCCGTGTAGTCACACAGGGCCTCGCACTCAGAAGGACCCCAGGCTTGGTTTAATGCTCTACTGTCTCTGTTTTGAAAATCGTAATAATTTTTAAACAAGGAACCCCACATTTTCATTTTGCACTGGGCCCTGTAAATTACACCGATGGCCCTATCAAGAATGGATAGTTTCTATCTTATACCCATTCTGTACCCCAAACAACAAATTCAAAATTCTAAAACAAATTATAAAATGGGAATTAAAAAAGATATGTCTGTCACTCAAGGTGGAAGCATTCCAAATGTGGGTGGCTACTAAACAGAATGCTAATAGAATCACTCAATTGTATTTAAAAACACAGACAACAGACCAAAGCCAGACAGAGTTTCCACAAGTGAATTTGCTGTGTCTATTATTGTTGGCCTGAGAAACCGACTCAAAACAGCCATCGCAGGAAACTGAGCCCAAATAAGGACAAATAGCAAACACACTCCTTCTGCTCTCCAAGAAAAAGTGGGCAGGTTTCAGTTCTTGTGCCTTCAAGTAGAACTGAGCAGTGCCCCCTGTGCTTGACAAGGCCCGGGAAACTCAAGAGCAGAATGCAGTCTCAAGGGAAGAACTTCAAAGAAAACAGGATACTTTTGCAATAGGCTGCTACGCCTTCCCATCATGTTTTGGTTGCAGGAGAGATCAGGCTTCCTGGGCTCAAGGAAAAACAAACGCGTTCCTGATAAGCCTAAACCCTGCCCTGCCCTTTCCAGCAGAAGCAGGGAGGGGAGGGCCTGGATTTTTCCTAAGATGAGAATAAACAGGTTTTAAGTTCCGAATTGATCACAAGTGGCCAAAAAAGTTGGTGGGGCCTCCTTATCTGCTCCATCTGCTGGCTCTCAACAACTTTGAGCAATTGCTCAATCACGACGTCTTTAAAGAAATCCTGCCAAGCGCAGCCTTTTCCCAACCTCTTCTTAGTTAAAGCAATCTACAAAAGGCTGAGGGTGGAAGAGCTGGCCATCTCTGTATTTACTCCAAGTGGGTAGGAGAAGTATCCTAGGAGACAGGTCCTCCGGGAGAATGATTAGCCAAACCGTCTTGTCCAGAAGCCTTCCAATAAACCAGATTAGCTGTGATGTGATTATGTAATTATACGGCCTGTTTCAAGGAGACGACTAAACAGTAATTGACAGTTTGGCATCAGGCAGCAACTTGGGGTGTAACCTCTATCGGGGGAGCCAAGTTGGATACCAAAAGTAGAAGGACTCACTTTTGTAGGGAAAGAAGAGTGGAAGGAGGTGTTTGGTGATGGTGAGAAATGGAACATATTTGGAGTTTCTTAGACATTTCTTATAACATGTATCCACATCCCCGATTCTCCTTTACAGTTCATAACCTGAGTTAAAAAAAGGAAAAATTAAAAAAAAAGGCCTAAGGTAGAAATAACAGGGTCAGGCTCACCTGTAGTCCATGATTTTGTTGAGTTTTTGGGGAGGGAGATTCTTAACACTTTCGTCCTCCACTCTCAATCTCCACGGTGCAAATCCCTGTCTGTTTACACACAGTCCTTCCTGTAGCAGGAAAGGCCCCCAGAGGACTTGCCTTCCTTGCCTTCGGGACTCATTAATTCATGGTGGGTGGTAGTCAGGTACATTCTGTGGAGGACCGCCTATATCTTTGCATATGTAATTTACTCCTCAAGTTTTAAAAATCATATTGATTTTGATCTGCCTGGAATTGCTTGAACTTGATTCTGTCGGAAGGTAAAGTAATATAATTGCTTTTTTTTTCTTTTTTAAAGATTGGCACCTGAGCTAATATCTGTGGCCAATCTTTTTTCTTCTTCTTCTTCTTCTCCCCAAAGCCCCCCAGTATATAGTTGTATATTCTAGTTGCAGGTCCTTCTGGTTGTTCTATGTGGGGCGCTGCCTTAGCATGGCTTGATGAGCAGTGCTAGGTCCACGCCCAGGATCCGAACCAGTGAAATCCTGGGCCACCAAAGCAGTGCGCGCAAACTGAACCACTCGACCACAGGGCCAGCCGCAATAATTGCTTTTTTACTTATTTATCTCCCCACTGGAATGCACTCCTGGAGGGCAGGTATCTCATTATATTGACCTTTGTGTTCCCAGGGTCCGGTACGATGCTTGGCACACAAATGTTTCCTGAGGTTTTGCTGGCTGAACGAAGCAGACAGAGACCCTTTCAAGACCTTTCATAGTCCAGCGAGTATAGCATAGTGGTTCGGAGCAGAGATTACAGAACTACACGACTTGGTCTCGTGTCCTCGCTCTGTCTCTTTCTACTTGTGACTGTGGCTAAGTTATTTAACTTTCCTGTGCCTCAGTTTCACCATCTTTAAATTGAGTGTACTAATAAGATCTATCTTATAGTTCTGGAAATTAAATGAGTTAAAACTCAGACCATTGCCTGGGAAATGGTAGGCACTCAACTGTGTGAACTCTCTTTATTATTTAGAAAAAATGGACTGATGACCCACTTCCATGTTCTTGCAGCTTTGATCCATCCCTACTGCTCCCCAACAAAGTAATCCTTTGATAAACTATCTCCGAGTAAACCGTTATATATCCCATCATCTCTCTGTGATTGTCGCATGATATAGGGCAAAAGACCCTATAGGAACAAATGTCTCCAAATCCACACTCAGTAAGTCAATGCTTAATAAACATCCAACTGGCGAAAAACGAGGGGGATGGACTTTTGGAGCCATCTCAAGCTCTTAGTGACCTAAACATTTATAACATTTAATACATTTTGATGAGTCATTTTCAGTTATTAAACATGATGCGGGGTCGGTGAGCCGAGGACTTGAAAGAAAGATTTCTTAGACTCTTAAGATCTGGCAGTAGTGCTCTTTTATTTAGAGAATAGAATAGCATGGGGACAGGACCCATGGGCTGTCAGAGCTTCTGCTGCTGCCGGCATGGGGACACGACCCATGGGCAGTCAGGCTGCTGCGTGGGGACAGGACCCACGGGCAGTCAGAGATGCTGCTGGCATGGGGAGCTGCTGCTGCCGCTGCTGGCATGGGGACAGGACCCATGGGCAGGCAGAGCTGCTGCCGGCATGTTGCTGCTGCCGCTTCTGCTGCTTCTGCTGCCTCTGCTGCTGCTGCAAAGTTGGGTGGAGAGTAAGGCTAAATTTAAGGCATAGGTATGTGAGTTATCTCTTTACAAGACAAAGGGATATGTAAAAAAGTTAAAATGGTATCAGCGCCTGTAGGGTCCGGCCATTTGGCGGTCCCACAACTTTTAGATAAGAATCAAACCGGATTGAGTAAATGGCAGAAGTCACCGCTTGAATTTTATCCTCGGCTAAAGACAAAGGAGGATTTGGGGGGGGGGGGGTGTCAGTTACATGAGGTTGCCAGACAGTAACCAACTTAAGTTCTTGCCTCTGGCATTGATTAATTGATTAAGAGCTTCTAGAGATAAGACCATCCCCCCTTCTTCCTGGCACAGAGAGGGAGGCAGCTTCACAGATAGAGGTTTCCCTTAGAAATGTAAATGTTTCCCAACAAAGGGGCAAACAAATTCCACTCCTTGGAGCCTGAATCTCATCTGTAGTTTTAAAACTAACCAGCCTAAAAATCCTCATCATAAGCCATTTTAAAATTAAGCAGCCTAAAAATCCTCATCAAAACATAAAAAGGATTCGCTTATGCATGGCTATGTTTGAGTAGATTAGTTGATATTCCGTATTTTCCATTAATTCTAAACCATAAGATGGGAACAAAGTCAAAATAGTACATTAAAGCTCTTTAATGATATCTCCAGCACTTCAGAAAATGTCTGCACATGACCTTATGGAAAGTTTGAAAAGTTAGAAATAGGCCAAGTGTGTCTTGATCCATTCTTCTGAACACGCCTCTTCTGCTGCTGGGAAGGCCTAGCTCTGAATTGTCTTGACACTGGGGGGAGAAGGAGCTGGCAGTGAGCTGACCTCTACCAAAGTGACCCGGATCCGGAAGCCAGTGGAGGAGAGCCTGGGGCTTGGTAGGTGAGTGAGTGTGGCTGGAACTTCTCTGACACAAATCGATTCGGTTGTGTGCCCTGAGATCGGGCTCTCTTGGGAGGACTCTGAGATCCCAGGCAATGGTCGCCCCTGATCTCCATCTAACAACGCCAGCTTGTCTCCCTGGGTTACCATCTACTCCCTTCCCTCGTATGTCACCAGACTCCTCAAACAGTGACAGGGCATTACTACTAAATGAGGAAAGAAAAGGATAAGAAGCAGTACATGCAAAATGACCTGAATTGTGTGAAAAGAAGAAAAAATCACACTCACGAATAAGATGGGAAGAAAAGACACTAAAAGTTGGCAGAGGTACTATAGGGTTTTAATTTGTAGCTGATTTTTATTTTCTCCTTTATGTGTATCTGAATTTTCTTAAAATGTCTATAAAAACTTATGCTTATAATCTTACAAAAAGAAATTAAGTTCTATTTAGAAAACTATGCATATGATGTGGGGAGAACCGGCTAGTCCAGTACTCCTTGAAGCCAGTTGGCAGCCACATGTACGAGGCGACATCTGATTGAGAGAAAACCCAGCTGCCTCTCAGTCAGGCCTAATCACAAGGACTTGCCGGAAGTCCTTACATCAAACGCCACTCTAAGAGCTCTGTCCCTTTATTTGCTGGTAGTTTCCTGAGAATGTGTCCCCAGTCCTCTCCTTTCACCCTCCTCAAGAGGTGATCACTGGGCCGCAATTGAAGCTTGGAGCAGAACAGCAACAGGAAGGAAGCTGTGTGTGCCTCAAAGCCCACCATTCCGTTAATCATTCCCGGAGGTCCGTGGGACCACAGAGGGTTGTTCTGACCCACGTGGTCCAGCAGCAGCAGGTGGCACCTCCCTTTGGTGAATTACTGTGCTTTGCTGGTTAATGTTAGCTCAGTAGGTCAACAAGGGGGAACATCCATTTTCTCATCTGGTGAACCAGGACAATTTCCTTTCTTCAAGAAAAGGGAGAAGGTTATGATTTCATAAAAGCTCTTTTTTCTCTTTAGGTGGAAGATTAGATTTGCTAGAGACATTTTCACTTTCTTCGGAAATTGTCTGTTTGCCTTTTGCTTTGGAAAAGGCATTTGGTGGACTAAAGTATGACTTCTTTTTGAAGCTCCAATGTGGAAAACAATAGTTAAAATATCGACGTCTATTGAATATCCACTGAACCTGTCAAAGGATATAGCATTTGTACAAATGCTAATGACTTAGGAAATCTGGCTTTAAAGGGATGATTATTATTTTTATAACCTAAAGGAAATCCCTATCTAGTGAGAGGGATTCCAATTACTCCACAGATTTCTGATTGGACCTAAGAGCTTCCTTCCCCATCTGCCCCACCCTGATTTCTTCTTGTCTGGCCTAATTATTTCTTGTCTAGCCTTCTGTCAGTCACCCTCCATGGGTTCTCTTTGACTATAGCAATTTGTGTGTTTGTCTTATCTTCCCTCTTCATCTAGAGCGCATCAAGGGCAAATGTCAGGCCTGTCCCTTTTTTGTAAAGTCCACATCGCCTGTCTCAGTTGCTGGCACACACTAGTAGCTCAAGTAATTATCAGCAAACGAATTAATTTTAAATCTATTCATTGGCCATTTATTTATTCATTCATTCAGTGAGTCAGTCACTCAACATGTTTTTTGAGCGCAACTATATGCCAGTCATGTTCAAGGTACTGGGGACACAAACAAACAGGTCAGGCGAAATCCCCATCCTTTGCAAATTTACATTCTGTTGGGTTTGACCAAGTACTGGGAAAACCCTTAATTTCCTTATTTAAATGTCTAATTGCTGATCCCTGGGGGTTTATCTGAAAGGAGGTGAGAGGATTTTTTTTTTTTGTGGTCTTTCCTCTCTCTAAGCGTGTGATCAGGATCAGGGAACAAATAAAGCCCTCAAAGAAAACCTGTAATTTTAAATTTTTGACCCAGAACTTCACATGGCTAAAGGTGCAGCCTCAGTAGGGCCCTTTCTCATTGAGGAATCGGGGCCCCCTGCAAGGTCTGAAACGGAAGGGGTGAAATAAAAGGAGGTAGCTCGCCTGTATAACAACAACTTGAAGTCCTCCCCTCTCCTTTCCCTCAGAGTTCCAAAGTCAAGAATTTGGGAACTCTATGACTCAGAGAAAATGAGGAGCTAGGATAAAGGTCTCTATGTGAAGGGATTGGTGGCCGGCCACATCAAAGGTGGCAAGAAGCCTAAAGTGAGGCAGTCCCACAATGCCTGAGCCTGAGGCTGGAGTTGGGAGCAAGAAGAGGAGGCAACGTCCAGAAGGAGAGAAGTAACCCACTGGGAATTCTCAGAAATGTTGGGATGGGTGCAAGACTTCCTCTGGGATGTGTGACTGAGCCCTGAGCTCTTTCACTTAGCCATGCAAAGAAAGCCTGGGCCTGGAAAGCTGGGGTGCATGGGGAATTCAGATTATTCTGTAGTGGTGACCCTCTTTTCCAGCCTGGGGAGCGGTTCGTTGGCAGCTCTTTACAGGATTCCCAATGTGTTTATTTGCTTGGTCTTCATATTGCCTCACTCCCAGCAAATCCAAGAACTGTCAAAGATCTCTGGGAGTAAGAGGGTCTCATTTAAAAGCCTTTCACTCAGACTTGGAAACAAACTTTCCCTAAATTAAAAGTAGATAGGATATAAATCGGCATTTATGTAATGTAATGTTCTGCACCAATCCCTATTGTTTTGTGAAGCTCTTTTCAGGAACGGTCATTTGCAGCAGCCCCCTGGGTCTTAGTAGCCCACCATTTTTCCCTGAAAGATCCAGAACTAATCCCAGGAAAAAGCAGACAGGCTTTCAAGCCCGCGGTTTTAACATGTTCCCTGCCCACAAAGAAGCTGTTTTCCATGCAGAAACACCGCTTAAATGTGAGCTAATTCATCAGCCATCTCTCTGCACAGGCCACTTTGTGCAGACTGAAAATAAACGACATTGACCCAAACTCCCAGCCGTGGGGCCAATGTGAAGAATGGGAGGTGATGCTTTCTCCCTTGCAGCCTCTTCACCGAACCCCTCCATCCCAACCCGCAAAAGCAACCAGACCCAGGGGCACCCAAGCTTTCACTAGAATGACAAGCTCAGTTTGATTGCAACAAACTCCCACCTGCCCCAAAGACACCCATTCCTGCACTGTTCTTGCTTTGAAATTAAACTTTGAGAAGGAAGCATCCAAACATCACCTCGGTTCGAGGGAGACCCATGTGGCAAATTCCCTCTCCTCTATTTCTGCAAAAAGTGAGGATTCAGAGAAAACTTGGAACCCCAAGACTTCCACCTAAAAATGTAAACTTCTGCTGAAGAGGACACTGTATTCACAACGATGACCAAAACAGGTCATCGTGGCGACGTTCAGGCGGGTCAGCCACGTGCCTATCCATCGTCCATCTGCAGCTTAGCCTTCAAACCCCTTTAGCTTAACCTCTAAATTGAAGGATTTAATAATCTTTTCATCCATTTGCTCTCATAAAACTGCCTGGAAGAATGGAGACACTTCTCCTGTTATTACCATTTAGCTCCTTACCTTGATGCTGTATTTTGCTCCCTTAAAGCTTTTAATGGACCCAGATAAATCACAGCTTTTACATCGCCTGCCACTTTTTACAATCAGAATGCTCGGTATCCTAATCTAGGATGGAACACTTCTAACAGTTCATTTACTTTTGATCACATTCTGCTATCTTTCTACCCCACATGGAGCTTTTCTGCATGGACAAGTTCACAATTCCAGCTCAGCTTGCAATTGGGTTTTCCGAATTTTCCATTTGTCTCCTTAAGAGCGAGAAAGGGAATGCTTAGTGGTGGAGGCAGAAAGCTGGCAATGAGGCGTGCCAGAGCTGAAATAGACGTCTAGGGTTTAGCAGCAAAATAAAACAAAACCCAAGCCCCACGCTGCTCTTCCTCTGCCCTGCATGTTCTTTTCTGCCTGTGGCCCCACCCTCCTCAATCTCTAAGACTCAGCCCTGGTGTCACTGTGAAGGCTGTTGGCACCTGTCCCTCCTGTGGACCTTTAAGTACCCTGCACAGTTTTCATTCCAGCATGTTCCTCATGGGTTTGCAACTATTTGTCTATTTGTCTGTCACATCTAACATCCAGCACCCTCTGCTCTAGTCTGTGATCGTTGTATTTGTTCTCAACTAGTGCCCAATAAATGCTATCTACTCTTATTCCCATAGAACAGGGTTTCTCAACATCAGCTCTATTGACATTTGGGGCCAGATCGTTCTTTGTTGTGGAGCTGTTCTGTGCATTGGAGGATGGTTAGCCACAGCCCTGGCCTCTACCCACTGGATGCTGGTAGGAAACACCTCCCCACCCAGTTGTGGCAATCAAAAATGTCTCCAGACATTTTGTCTGCCAAATGTCCCCTAGGGGTTTTGCAGTCACCCACCTCCCATCCCCCCCTCCAATTTGTGAACCACCGCTAGAGAATAAGACAAAGAATATGGGTGCAATGCTTCAGGCCACGTGGTCTTTAATCACATGGACTCTCCAAAGCTATCAAAACTGTCCTTTATTTTTTTAGAAGAAAGCACTAATGTATTACCAATGCAGCCTCCAGATTCTACTTCAAAAATATATTTTTTAATCTTATTAAAATCAAAGTAAAAAAAATCCCTGAGAGGTAGGTGTACTTGCAGGCTCTGGAGGGTAGTAGTTGAGAGCAGAGTGTGGAAGCCTGGCTTCAGTTCGAAATGCAGTTCCACCAGATCCTAGCTGGGTGATCTTAGGGGAATCCCTTAGCCTATCTACGCCTCCTCAGCTGAGTAATAATCTAGTTAATCTAAACTGTAATCTACAATTAATGATTTCACCTGCCAAAAGGAGTTGTTGAGATGGTAGATAGTTGAGTTAATATTTGAAAAGCTCTTAGAACAGTTCCCAGCACAAAGCAAGCACATATAAACATTAGCTCAAAGCCAAGAAGTAGGGGGATTTTCAAGGGGTCTCCATATTAGAGCCCGTTTGTTTAGAACTATTTGGAAGCCTTAAGTTTTTCCTGCCAAAGGGATCAGAGTCGATCCTGCAAAATGTATAAAACATCTTTACACCTCCAACATTTTAGAACTAAATTGGAAGGTTAGGGTCAGCTCGGTAAGTTTCTGCTCTTAAAATGCGACCTTCCTTCAGCTGACTCAACTCCTTATTTTAGAAAAAGATACGAGTCTCAATAGATAAGAAGCTGGGAAATCTCACGGCCTCTTGCATGTCCTAACCATTGGGTTCACACTCACCTATTAGAAGCAAAATCACAGAGGAAACCACTTGGCCACCAGTTTTGATAAGACATTCCAGTTGGTCTGTGTGCTCCGGAACATTGAGCCATTAATCTCCAGGGAACTTCTTGTTTTAAATTTTTCTTCCATTTTTGTGTATTAAAAAAGACACAAAACAGAGTTTAAAACATGTCATGACTTTGATCTCACTGTGCAGTGCTTTTTAGACTGTCTTCTGTGATAATTTCGTCCATTCTCACTGTTCAATATTATATTTTAGAGGCAGCATACATCAGGGATAAGAACATAGCCCGAGGCTCACCTTTCACTGCAACCAAGAAGATGTATAACCTTGAGTGAGACACCTAATTTCTCTATGGCTCCTTTCTGCATGGATAAGGTAAGATTGATATTACTACTCTCATCAGACAGTTTTTGTGAGACCGAACTGAAAGCTTCATCTTCAGAAGTCAGCACAGAGCAGGACACATGGTTAAGGTTAAGGTTAAGGTTAAGGTTAAGGTTAACCTTAAGGTTCTATAAATGTTAGCCATTACCATTAATAATGTCTCATAACCATAGAGTAGTTAATAGTCCTTCAAGCAGGTTCATGTTCATGATCTTATGTGACAAGGAGAATATTGTTCAAAAAGTGAAGGAAGTGATTTTAGTCCCCCTTTAGAGAGAAGATGACTGAGGCAAAAAGATAGTTGAGGAATTTCCCCAAGGTCCCCAGCGAATTAGCACCAATTGAACCTGGAACTGAATCTCCAAGACCCTGAGTCTTGTGCACTTTCTTTGATTAGTGCTTCTGGAAAATTCATGTATATTCCGACGATCTGGGAATCCCGTTAAAATGCAGATTAAGATTCAGCAGGAGGGGGATTGCTGGGCTTCTGCATTTCTAACAAGCTCCCAGAAGGTTCTGAAGCTGCTGGCCCATGGACCCCGCTTGGGATAGTGAAAGTTTATAAATGGTTGCATCAACCTCTTACATTTCTGCTGCCTTAGTAATTTTCAGCAGAATTTGAGAAAAAACAAAGTGTGCAGAAGAATCACAAAACATTTCATGGGGATAACCCCCACAGTTCTCGTTCTCTCACCACTGTGAAGTTACCTGGGAGTTTATTACCAAAACACCCATCCACCTTCACAGTATCAGGACAAACAGGCAAGCCCAGCTTGCTACAGCCCAGCCAATAAAAGTTTCTACTCTGTGGGCTGATTGGAAGTCCCGCTGGGACCTACAAAAGTCCCTCCACTCCTTTCCCTTCACTTAACACCAGGGAGCCCATTGCCAGTGGGGAGCTCCATCGAAAAGAACATTTCTCTTTCTTCTGAAAATTGATTGCTCCCTCTGTATACATTTGTTTTTCATTTACACAGATATTTCAGCTATTTTTGCTTTGTTGTGTTACCTAGGTAACCTAGACCAAGGAAAATAAGAACTAATTCGAACTTTTGCATCAAATTTCAAACCACACCTGAGCTTTCCACAGATCACGCAGCAGAAAGAATGACAAGGTTTTGGCGGGAGGGCGCCTTTAATCTGAGGGGGCCAGGCTGTCATGAAAGTGGGTACAGATGCGCAGGAGAGGTTCAAGTGTGGCTTATGAAAATCAACTCGCGAACAGGGCATTTTTCTCTCTTTTTTCCTCTATATTGTTTTTTCGTATTTTTACTTTCAGATTAAGCTGGTCTTTGCATATTAGACGAAGGGTCGTCAAATATTTTCTGTAAAGGTCCAGATGGGAAATATTTTCCGCTTCGTAGGCCATGGGGTCTCTGTGGAAAGGACTCAGTTCTGCCCTCGTAACTCAAAAGCGGCCACAGACAAGATGGAAACATTTGGGCAGGGCTGTGTTCCAAATAGACTTTATTCATGGACCCTGAAATTAGAATTCCAATTAATTTTCATGTGTCACGAAATATTTTCCTTTTGATTTTTCTTTTCACCATTTACAAATGTAAAAACAATTCTCAGCTCTCAGGCTGTCCAGAAACAGACGGCAGGCGGGGTTTGGCTCACGGGCCGTAGTTTGCTGACCTCTACCTTAGAATCACATGAGCTCAGCCAACAGCAACATTCTCATATATTGTAATGTTAAAAATTAGATGTAGAATAGACTTCCAGATTTCCTGTGTTTACGATGGCAGCTTTAAAGGAAACCAAAGCTGTGTGCTGGGAACTGTTCTAAGTGTTCTGCAAATGTTTTTTCACGTTAGCTTTCGGTATGTAATACATCCTCATTTCCTAAGGCTGTTTAGTTTGTGAATGTGAAACCGTCAACTTCCTGTGTCAACTGCAAGTAGCTAAGTTTTCCTATTTGTTTGAATTTCTTTAGTGGACCCTCAACTTGTATTTATTTATTTTAGCTCCAAAGACTGACCATATTCATAGCAAGAGTTTGGAAACGTAAGTAGTAATTTTCTGCAAAGGAATATATTCTGACCGATTCATTTCACTGAAACCTCAGAAACGACATACTTTTGTTCTAGTAATTATGATAATAAAGGCTGGAGGCAAGATTCTTTAGCTCTTTGTTTTGTACATATTATAGCTACAAGAATGTAGCTGGAGTTTTTTCATGTAGGAATTCCATGCATATACCAGAAACTTTTAAATGTAGAATTTATCTTTGCAACATGCATCTTCGACGATGTATGTATGCTTTCTGAGTATGCACAATTATTCCACTTTTCTGATAGATATGCTAAGCTTACTTTTCTTTGGTGTATTTCTTTTCACATCAGGCACAATCACCCATCAGCTTCCCTCCACTATCACCATACACATGCCCACTAACCTAACAGCCTTAGCTGTAGGAATTTCTCTAAAGTCATGAAATTGATTTTCTTCAAACACCTCATTCGTTTACTCCGCCCCTTGGTAACGCTAAGTTAAATACAATATGTGGGCTTTTTGGCTTGGATTCTTGTTCTATGGCTTCTGTACACCGTCACCTCATTGTTCATCTGACGGATTGTAGATGCAGAGTAAGTTTATTAACCAGAATATCTTTTGTGACCCCATAAAATCAATTTATTTCTGCCAAAAGAGATTATCTGGGGAGATGGTCAGTAAGAAACAGCTGAATCATAATCACTTTTGGAACAGCCCTCGTACTCCATAAAAATCACGTTGACTCAGAACCACTCCCAATGCTCTGTGCTCCTTCAGGAGATGGCATAAAGGAATGGAGTAGCACCAGTGGCGGCAGAATGCGCACGGACGCCGGCAGACCTGGAGGCGGCTGGCCCACCCAGCCCATACACCTTATGGCAGGAAGGAGAGTGGGTTAGCTCCTCTTCGGATAATTTGCTTGTGTTTTCTTGTGCCTTTGATAGGGGCATTGGGACACAAAGGCTTTGTCAGAAGAGGAAGAGAGGAGGGGAGGGGAAAGGCAGCAGCTGTGGCCCAGCTGAAGAGCTCTGCGCACAAGCTTTCAGATCTCTGACATCTGCACTTCCTGGGTCCTGACCTTTTCCCAGCCCTTCCCTGGCTGGGGGGTAGCACTCCCAAGAATTAAAGGCGATGTCACAACGCCCTGCAGGATCAAGAACATCCCTGGGTGGCCTAACAATAAAAACAGTGTCCTGGAAGAAAGAAAAAAAAAGGGCAAGAAGAACTAAGTGAGCAATCCACAATGTTAAAAGGGCCAAGCTATTCAATGTCTGTTTAATTGCCAATTCATAAAACTGAAAGAAAAAAAGGAGGTTCCTGCGAGTTGGCACATGTTTACTTGTCTTCAATGATTTAATGAGTTGAAGAACATTGATTAAAAAAGAAACAGAGTCATCTTCAAATGTAGACAAGCAGGTTTTGCTTATAGGCGGCCTGTTTCAGAAGCCCAGGCTCTCGAGTATTGCCCTTCAAATTTCCGCCCACGGTGGAGATAACACGGAGGAGAACCCCGGCATTTCTCAGCTGCCCCCTGGGGGAGGCAGGGACATACACGACGCCAGAACCATTTGTGTTGGCTCAGGATGAGTTATATGGTGTCTGTTGCACTGGATTTACCCTTCTCATCTTCCGATGGTGTTTGGCTTAGACTAATTTTAAATGCGCTGGTATTCCCTGAGCGTACTTCTGATGAAATTTACCCCGGACACAAAGCTCCCAGAGCTGTCTTGTTGCAGCTTGGGTAACTTTCCACTGCCACGACACAGGGGAGCCGGTGGAATTTCTCCTCTAAAGACTGGGCCCAGGGAATCATATTTTTTCCCATCTGCTCTTCTTGTGGTACGGACCCTCATTCCCATAATGTGTCAAGTGAAACAGGAAGCAGAGGACAAGCCTGGTCAGCTGTTGAAAGTGCTCGAAGCCCTTTATTCTAGTGCAGAGTTCTTCACCCTCAGCACTAGTGACATTTTGGGCCGGATTGCTCTTTGTCGTGGGGGCGGCCCTGCGGGTTGTAGGATGCTGAGCAGCAGCCCTGGTCTCTGCCCACTGTTACCAGGAGCACCTCCCTCCCAGTTATGGCAACCAAAATGGTCTTCAGACATTGCTCAATGTCCCCTTGGGGCACCACTGCTCTTGTATGAGGGTATTGTGGCGGTACACAGGACAGCTAATATAATTCCTTTCAGCCTGGCTCAGTCCGAAGCATTAGTTATTCTTTTCCAGCCTTTTGAAGTACAGGATGGGCGGTCATATAAGCTCCATGAGGAAAGTGTGCCTGCTTTATTCATAGCTCCCAGCCTGGGCAAAACAAAGTAGGCGGTCAATAAAAGCGTGACGAGTTGAATTATATTTTCTTTTTTCCTGCTAACTCTCTCTCCTTTCTACTCTGCACTTCAAGTCTAGGGCTGCTGACTCACTCTTCTTGGTAACTGGAAGAAAAAGACACTTTGGCTTTGGATCCCCAGTCCGGGCTCAGTTTCAGATCTCAATTTCCTTTTCTTAAATACCAGATCTCAATTGAGGGCACCCAAGAATCTTGCTTACAGTGTCTGCTTAAAGGAATGTTTCTGTGCTGCGTCAGCTTTATCTCCCTACTTTGTCTTCAATAGACTTTCTTCAATTTTCTCTCTGATCCCAGCTCTTCACAGTCTGCCTATGGCCCTCGTTGGCCATCAGTGACCTCCAAGTCTCTGTTTCAGGTCCCCATGTTCCCACCACTCAGGAAGCCCCCTTTCTGGGCCCTCTGCCCTGGGCATTGTCTCTTCACAGATAATCATTCATGGACAATCGAGACAAGAAGATCTTAAGATAGAGCCCATGGATGGGACTTAGAGAATTGGTCAATCTCTGAATTGTCAGCTGACACTTTTTATGTGGGCATTTAAACCCTTCCTGAGCAGAATACCCATGGCCTTTCATCACATGTCCAGAGGGATATAAGACAAAAAAATCTCCAGATCCATGTCTCTAGATGCTGGCCCAGCAAAGTTTAACTGCACTTTGAGATCCTTTAAACATATCAGTGGCTCAGACTCTATACGTGATCTTTAGGGGAAGGGATTAATTCATTATCTCAACAAATACATATTGAGCACTATTATATGCTAGGTACTGTACTAGGTATTAGAAATACAGCAGTAGCAAGACAGAAGCAGCCCCTACCCTCAGGGAGCTTACAATATTGAGATGAGCTAGCTCAAGGAGAAGAGAGTCCAGCACACGACGCTGAATGCAGCCAACGTCTCTGATCATTTTAGAAAATAGTTAACAAAAAATATGCTGTGTGCAAGTTTCACAAAGAAAGAATCCTTCCATGGATCTGTATAGATCCAAAGCATTGCTAAGTGAAAGCAAATAGCATAAGAAACATGGAGCCTAAGAAACCAAATGGACAGAAAAGCACGCAAGCCTTTTGTATGGGAGAAAACTTACAAAGGACTTTTGGTCCAGGCTTTTGAAAGAAGTGTTAAGCCCTAATGCTTCTTTAGAAAATTCAAAGAAAACTTGAAGAACTCACTGAAGTACAAATTCAATTAGAGGAGAGAAGCCTTGGATAATAACATGGAGTGCTGTGTTCTGTTTGTACCCCTTCATCTTACAGTGAGTGCTAGAAAAGAGAAGAAAGGCTGCCAGGAGATCCTGGTGAGTGAGAAGGTCTTCAAACAACCTGGTTCCTGGATCGTTTTGGTCGAATAGCTCTTAGTGACTTTATTCTGCATGGGAGGTGGCTGTGGAAAAAGGATGCAGACCATTATTTTTCTTGATTGAGTCATATAAAGAATGATGTTAGAAAAGGTGTCAGAGGTTGTGCCAGAGATTATTATATAATTGATTCTCCCATTTTAAGAAAAATAGGGTCAAAAGTCATTTTCAAAACTAGATTTCTATTTTCCAGTATACTCTGTCTTGGGAATACGTAACAAGTCACAAAGCCATCTTATCCCACCCATGTTAAAAAAAATATTGTTTTAAAAAGAAAATTGAGAGCACAATGATAATGTTCTAGATCAGAGGCAAACAAAAGGACTAACATGATTATTTCAGTAAGAAAGTCTAAGAAACACAGAAAGTCTTTTGTCTCTAGACAAGAGAAGGAAGTGTTCAACAGAGATATATGGGAATATTCCTCTAAGAGGGAGATGAGAAAGTTTAAGTTTTGGTGAGAATCATTTGACATGCCTGAAAGTGGCTTGAATTTCCAAAATATATGAATGATAACATTTGTAAATATTTTTGAGTCTCCTTATTGGGACAAGAGACGTCTTAGGAACTCAGAAAACTTAACCTGAGCCCTCTAACCCACCACTGAGGACTCAGGGAGAACGGAATGAGCACCAGAAGACTGAAAATCAGAATCTGGATTCTGATTACAATTGACCAATAGACGAGTCTAACATGATTATCAAAGGTTTGAAGTTACTACCTTGGTGGGACAATGATATGAGAACATCAGAGAGAATACAACTAATCCATTGCCTTACAACAGACACAATTCAAAGATTCTCTGACACGTATGCGACTTCCTACAAGTTGGCATTCAGGAATATGACATAATACATAAAATAGTATTTTTCGTGAGAGAGATGCAGGCCCTATATTGAGCAAGACCAATGATAAAAAAAAATTGTCTTACGGTTATGTATATAGTTCATAGTATTTTTCTTCGAGTGAGAGGCAGATGGTTTGAGGATCTAGAATGTGACAGAGACAGTAAATGGATTGCAGACATAAGTGACAATATCGTCATGTGGGCTTACTATTCATAGGCATTTGTAAGTCGCGTAGAGCATGCATAACACAACTCTGACATGGATTATCTCAGAGCTCTTTCCTGTGACCCATTTGGTGGAAATCATCCTGGAAATCTCAGGGGTTAGGTGTTTGTTCTGGTAGGAATATCACTACTGGAGTCAAACCAATTGTTCTGACACTCCCAACGCCCACATGTAACTGCCTTAGCAGTGGAAACATGCGGTCAGGGACTGCAGGAACCCGTGTGATGATGTGGTCTAGGTGCTTACTATTTTTATAACAAATTTACTAACAAGCACATGGGATTTTCAGTGATCTCTGTGTAAGTTTCAGGAGCAGTGCCAAAACTAAAGGGTAGCCTCAAACAAGAGGCGTCTCTTACACATAGACACACACACACACGATAAATAGCAGGACATAATTTGTTTATTTCTCAAATACTCTTCTCTCTCCCCAGACTGTCAGCTCCACTACTGAGACGGTTAAAATAAATAAATAAATGCGATACAATTGTAATCCTTTACCACTAGATCCCAAGCAATTTTTTTAGAACCTGGAACTCGGCAAGTCCCTGTTAGTGAACTGGAGGCATCAAAGGGACAAGTAAAGGTTGTTTGAGGTTGGTACCCGTAGGAGAAGGCACTGGCTTCTGGGTCTTTACAACGTGTGTCCCCTCCCCTGGAGGAGGAAACGATCGTTGTGCAGATTAGGATAAAATATGCTTGATGGAGTTTGTTTTTCTTTACACTAGAAATTCCATCCAATGCACATGGCCTGGAAAATAGGCTCTGGGCTTGGAAAGAAAGCAAGTACCTGTGGAGAGGCAGAATTTAGAAGCAAAAAGGATGCTCTTTAGGTGGCCACCACCAGCAGATTCCATTTCATTTCTAAATTTGTGATTTGTATGTTCATCCCTTTGTTTGCATAGGGCTTCTCATTTTGCATTGTTTTGTTTATTTTGATTTTGTTCTGGAATCCAATACCAACACACTGTGAGGAATAGCTTCTAGACAGTGTTTATGAACAGCTGAGGCAAGGATCAAGTTAAATAGCACACATACTCCCAGTGGGATGTTCCTCTTTGCACTTTATGGTCTTCACATTGCTAAATGCCTTAAACTACGGTTAATTCTCTCTATAAGAATTGCCAAGGCACTGCCAAAGCAAACATCAAAACGCTGAAAACATGACCTTTATGCAAATATATGGTGAGCAGGTATCAAAGACGTCTTTAATTCCTTAATGAGGAAACCAGCATATAGGAGAGACTGATGTATATATAGTCAGTGGAGAAAAGAGTGTTAAAATATGGTGCAACGATAGATACAAAACTGTTTGATGCCCTACAAGGCAATAAAACCGTAACCTTTGAGGTTATCTTTTTTACCAAACATAAATCGTTTGCAACTCTACTGGACAAAAATCATTGTAACTTCTCGGTCTACAAGTTACCATCTGACTTTGTGAAGTCCCAGTCCTAATCAGTGGTAAATAGTAAGTCAAACAAAGCAGCATTTCTGTGGAGAATGAAATACCCTTGGCTTAGGAAACAGAGCTCCAGGATGACTTTGAAAGGACATGCGGTCATCATTTGCTCATTTTCACGCATTGTATAACTTCTCTTCACAGGGCCACACATAAGGCATTCTGTCTAAAGTTCAGTGGGAGGGGGTTTTATGGGCGTTGGTCTCTGAAATTCCCTATAACTCCCTTGAGCTCTATATCATGAATAGTTTCAGCAGCCAAAGGAAAACTCCAATATTTCAAAAAAGAGATCTTGAAGGATTTGTCTTTCTAAGAGCAAGCTTTTGCTGTGCACCCGAGGCAAAGGTGGCCCCCTCTTGGCCCAGCAGCTCACTTGATTAGAGGCCAGCACTGCCTCGGACTGTTTGTCAATGTTCTATTGTAATCTGAGGTTTTGAGGGGTGTGACTGCCCACAGCTGGCCACAGCTCCTCAGCCTACATTTTGCTAGCCCGCGCTTACAGCCAGAAAGTCCTTTAGAATGTTGCACTGAACAAAACTAAAAGCCCACGGCCCATCTCAGGCAGAGGAAACCACAGACAGACTCGCTGTCTTCCACAGGCTCCCAACTCGAGTTGACCCAGTTTATTTCTCAGCATTTTAAGTCCTATGACCTTAGCAAAGGTTCAACATCCAGTGCGGACTGAGCAGGGACAAACAGAATTGCAGTTCTTGACACAGGCTTCAGAGGCACAAGAGTTAAGTTAAAGTTCTGTGTCCACTGGGTACACGTAGCTGCACCTGCTCTGGGTCTCGGTTTTCTCATCTGTACAGTGGGGATGAGAAGACTTCGCTTACCTACTCTGCGCTATTGTTTAAAGATTAAACAAAAACTGTATGTTAAAAGGGCTTGTTATAATAAATGTAGTTATTGTTATTGTTAAAAGCTACCTTACACTGGATGCCAACTGAAACGAGTGCTTTACACCCATTAACTCGAACCCCATGAAGAGCCACACAGCAGCTGGGTATTGCAGTGTGTATGACAAGCACTGTTGCTTGCATAGCTATATCCGTTCATCCCCTTCTTCCGTGCTAACATAACCTCAAGTTTGTCTGCAGTAGCAGTATGCGCAGCTCTGTTCCCCAGACCCTCTTGTAACCAGGAAGAGCCATGTGACCTGATTCTGGGCAGTGTGACCGAAGCAGAAGTCTTCTTGGGACAGGGGTGAACTCTGGAAAGCTTTTGCTTCCATAACAAAAACAGACGGAGCTGGCTGGTGTGGCCTTTTCCTCTTCTCTTCCCATTTTCCTCCTGCCCTGAATGCAGAAGTGATGCTTGGAACCAGGACAATGAGGGAAACTCCAAGAGAACTGCAGAGACGTGGGCCCAGCCGTGATAGGGCAGAGCTCTTTGATCTGAATATTGACAACCGCCTCTCTTCAAACTTCCTGTTATGTAAAAAAAATTAATTTCTCTAGGATTAAACCACACAAGTTGGGTTTTTGATTACTTGTAGCTGAACACAAAACATGAAAGAGCTGAGTCTCCTAAGGTAAACTGTGGACTTTGGGTGATGACGATGTGTCAGTGTAGGTTCATCCTTGGAGACAAACATCCCACTCTGGTGAGTGATGTTGATAATGGGGGAGGCTGTGCATGTGTGGGACAGGGGGAGGGTGGGAGATCTCTGTACCTGCCTTTCAATTTTGTTGTAAACCTAAAACTGCTTTAAAAAGTTAAAATCATTTTTTTAAAAAAAGAGCTGTGTCTGCAGGAGTTTGAAGTTTAATTACTCAACTAATGCCACCCTCTCCATAAAAGCCCAGAGGCTCTGAATTCTGGGGTCCGGCTTTTCTTGTGGAAATGCAATGGTCTCTGTAACCCTCCCTGCCCTCCTTCCCCTAAAAATCTGTAAAAATTATCTTCAATGGCCAACCCTTCAAAATTAAGCATGTGATTAGTGCCCCAAACTAAAGTTTGTTCTTGATATGGAGCAACTGTTCTCAATCATTTTGCCCTGTTATTCTCATAAATTATAGAAATACCTTGGAATTGAAAATATTTTGCCATGCAAACTTAATTGATTCATTAAATCAAAAATTTAATGCATACCTGCTAAGTTCCAGGCTTTGGGAAGATAACTAAGAATAAAATACGTGGCATTCACAATCTAGGGAAGAAGATAGACTTGGAAATCAATAATTTCAAAAAGCCTGGAAGGAAAACCACCAAAATATCTTTGTGGTTATCCTGAATGAGAAGGATCCATGAGCGATTTTACTTTTCTTTTTCACATATTTATAAACATTCCAGTGTTTCTATATGGAGCATACATGGTAATAGGGAGCCCAGACAACTTCTCAAACATAAAAAAAAAAATCATTTCTTGGGTAATAAACCCTGCATTTTGACTTGAAAAATGTGGTTACTGGGTCTAACACATCCCTTGGGGTGGAGACAGGTAAGTATGAGTCACATCTTTGGAGCCAGCCTTATACATTGACTTTTGTCAGACCTTACCCAGCTCACAGACTGGTCAAGCTGAATGGAAACTAGAGATGATCTAGGCCAACTCCCCAGTTCTCAGATGAGGAAACTGAGTCCCAGAAAGGTGAGTGGCAGATAAGAACTTGATCCCAGGGCACTGGACTAAACCTAGTAGTCTGGAAACTCTCAGTTAGACTCCTCACGCATGAACACAGCATTTCAGGGTTAAAAGTCTTGCCAGGAGGAGAACAAACAGTTGGAGTGGAAATGGCCTGGTTATCAGCAAATATTTGTAACTACATTCGTAGTGCCAAGGATTATACTAGAATTTTTTTTAAATAGACTATTCTTTGATGAGTTTTAGGTTCACAGCAAAACTAAAGGGAAGGTACAGAGATTTCCCATGTACTCGCTGTCCCCCTCTCCACATACACACAGCCTCCTCCACTGTCAACATCCCCCACCAGAGGGTACATCTGTTACAATTGATGAATCTATATGGACACATCAGCAGCAGCCGGAGTCCATAGTTTACATTAGGATTCACTCTTAGTAATGAACATTCCACAGCTTTGGACAAATGTATGATGGCATGTATTCATCATGATAGTATCATACAGAGTAGTTTCACTGCCTTAAAAATCCTCCATCTTCCACTTATCCATCCTTTCCTCCCTCCCAACCCCTGGCAACTACTCATCTTTTCACTGTCTCCATACCTTTGCCTTTTCGAGAATGTCACATCATTGGAATCTTACAGTTTGTAGCCTTTTCAGATTGGCTTCTTTCACTTGGTAATAGGCATTTAAGTTCCCTCATGTCTTTTCATGGCTTGATAGCTTATTTCTTTTTAGTGCTGAATAATATTCCATTGTCTGGATGTACCAGTTTATCCATTCACCTACTGAAGGACATCTGGTTGCTTCCAAGTTTTGGTAATTATGAATGAAGTTGTTATAAACATCCATGTGCAGGTTTTTGTGTGGACATAACTTTTCAGCTCTTTTGGATAAATGCCAAGAAGCACAGTTGCTGGATTGTGCCGTGAGAGTATATTTAGTTTTCTGAGAAGCTGCTGGACTCTCTTCCAAAGTGGCTGTACTATTTTGCATTCCCATTAGCATCAAATGAGAGTTCCTGTTGCTCCATCTCCTCACAAGCATTTGGTGTTGTCGGTGTTTGAGATTTTGGCCATTCTAATAGGCATGTAGTGGTATCTCATTGTTGATTGAATTTACATTTCCCTCTGATATATGGTGTGGAACATCTTTTCATATGCTTATTGACCATCTATATATCTTCCTTGGGTCTAGTAGAATCTACTGTTGTCAACTCCCTGAATATCTCAATATCTGAATATACTTTGAGTGACATTTTGCACTTGAAAATTGGCTGTGTTTACCCCACAGCTTAGCAATTTGCTGCATTTGACAATGAAGAGCTTCATAGATACAGTGCATCACACACTTTCCCATCAGGGACATTCTTCCAGTTGAGGTGACTAAATGGACACTCACTAGGTGACTAGGTAGGTGCTTGGAGGCCTGGCCCAAAGCAGGCCATATTGTTTAAATATAACTCCTCATATAATAACTTTTTTACACTAAATTGTAAAAAATTCACCAGACAGGTGAATCATTGACCACCCATGGCTTATCTCATCCTGGATAAACAAAATGTGGTATGTCCATACAATGGTATATTATCAGCCATAAGAAGGAATGAAGTACTGATACATGCTAGAATGTGGATGAACTTTGAAAACATGATGTTAAGTGAAAGAAGCCAGACACAAAAGAATACATACTCTATGATTTCATCGGTAGGAAATATTCAGAATAGGCAAAGGCATGGAGACAGAAAACCGATTAGTCACTGCCAGGTGCTGGGGGGAGGGGGAATGGGAAGTGACTGCTCATGAGTATGGGATTTCTTGGTGGGGTGATGAAAATGTTCTGGAATTAGAAAGCGGTGATGGTTGCACAACTTTATAAACATACTAAAAACCACTAAATTGTACAGTTTAAAAAAGTAAATTTTGTGGTATGTGAATTATATCTCAATTTTTTTTAAGAAAAAGGATTTTTAGGTTACTTATCTTTTTAATTGTTTGCTAGCTAGAGGACCTGCAGACTCGACTCGAGCCTTCATAAAGCTGCATGAGGCAGGTTCCTTTTTCACTGTAGTTTTCACTTGGATATTCACAGTCCCTGGAATGGAAACGACATAGAATTTACATCCACCTTGGTTTTATTGACCCTGTCTCTGAGTTGTTTCCTTCCTCCCACAGTGACAATTGGTGAGCGCTTTTATAGCTTCCTTCTGGAAGTTCAAGATATGCCATAAAACATAAAGCCTAAGGTACCTAGGAAAAATCATCTTCTAAAATACAGCAATTATTTCATTTTTTTCCCTGGGAGTTTTACGGGGTTTGTTTTTTGAAAGGTTTGATCCAGCTTCTTCCCCTTCCTCTCTTTCTTTTTTATAGTGAGAGGCCCAGAGATTGGAGTCCAGCAGTAAAACATACCCACTGCCTGCAGCACCTCCCAGGTACGGGGGCAGGTGGAGTAAACATACTGCGTTATCAAGAGAGAAAGGCAGAGCTTGGCCAAGAGAGAGGCCTCAAAGGCAGCGCCCAGGAAGGCCAGGCTCTTGCCCACGATAACCCGTATCCTGGGGCCTCTCCCACGGAGCACAGGGTGTACCAGTTTCCTCACGACCACAGCTCCAACAACCTTTCTCTATTAGCAAAATATCTCTGGGGTGAAACCTGACGCTGGAGCTCTGTGCCGCCCTGTGCTGTGTGGGTTTTAGACAACATGTCTCCAGGATCTCAAACACTCCTTCACATTGGGTCATAGCAAGAAGTTCGCCTCAGGTGCCTTCACTGACGGAACAAGGAGCATTTATTTCCCGGTTCTTGGTTGGGGGTGGGGGGGCACTTTTCTCTCTTCTTGGGCTGTGCTCCGAGAGTTTAATAAGGATCCAGACTCACTTTGCATGAGGGAGTATGGACATTTTAATCCTCCTAGGCCTCTGTAAAGCAGGGATAACCCTTCACCCAGGTTGTGACAGAGCCACGCCTACAGGCCCAGGAAATGCCACACTGTGAGTGGCGCTTGACTCACTTCAACCAACAGGCTTGATCCTGAAAAGATCTGTTTAAATTAAATCATGCTCCAGGGACTGGCTCATCAGAGGAATCCAGACGTATATTCTTCTGTAAGGGGAAAAACATTGAGACCCCATAAATCAGCAATTTGGGAAATTGGGATATTTTAAGATGCTTTCATTGAAGTATATCTGTACAGGGAAAAAGATGAGGGGGGTTGAATGTCTTTTTCCTTCAATAGACTTGAAGTTGTGTGAAGTCAAGACACCGAGTCTTCTTCATCTTCTCACCTTGTGACCTCCGCGCAGCGCCCAGGGCACAGGAGGGGTTCCACAGATATTTGTCAATGAATGAATACATGAGTGTTACGTTATTTCCCTTAATAGTCAAAGTCTCTCCTTGAGGGAAGCATCATTATCTGTTTATAGGCAAGGAAGTTGTGGCTGTTGGTTAGCTAATTTGCTCAAGATCATACAGCAGGTGAGAGCTGGAGATGATAGGATTAAACCCAGGTCTATGAGTTCTGAGTCAATGCAAAAAACGGGGTGGGGGCGAGATTCCACCCTCCTCCCATAATCCTACCATTCAAAGATAACTGAAAGTTAACCACCATTTAACTTTTTAAATATTTGGTATTGATTTACAAAAAATAGGTTTAAAGTACTTTTTGCACATAAATTTCCTTTTAAGACTAATATATAGAAACTATGTCATTACATATTCTAGTATAGCAATGGTTCCCAAAGTGTGGTCCATGGACCAGCAGTATGAGCATCACCTTGGAACTTGTAGAAACACAAATTCCCAGATCCCATCCTAGATTTACATAATCAGAAGCTCTGGGGGTGACGCACAGTAACTTGTGTTTTGTTTAACAAGCCCTGGGGATTGTGATATACATTCAAGTTTGAGATGCACCTTGTGTCACGTGGCTATATTTTATATTCCTATTCCTCTTTTATTGGAGGCTGAGGAGTCCCTGAACAATTTTGTGTGTGTATAAAAATTGCAGTGGTAAACATCCTTATAATCAAACCTTTGGGCATATCTACAATTATTTCTCTAGAATAGATGAAAGAAGGGCAATTTCTAGGTCAAAGGACAAACATAATTGTAGGTCCCCATGCTCTTTTTTGCTACAAGATCACAAGGTCAGTGCAAGGTGCACTGTGGGCTGGAACCAACATCTTCCATCTCCACAACCCATGATGGCCTTGTGCAGGTGACCTCATCAAAGACGTAAACATTCCATGGCAGAATTTGGAGCAGGCTCTGGCTATCCAGACGCCAGTGCAGGAAACCATGAGATCATGAGAAAGCTTCTGAGGCTTAAGGAAATGGAGGAGGAAGATGGGATGAAAAGCAGAGAGCGCGCCCTGTAAATAAGCAAACGGCGGAGGAAGTTATCACAAATTCAGCTCACATGAGAATCGACTGTGATTAAATTTAAATGCAAGGAAAGTATAAAGCAAAATTTAAACTCCACAATGACGAGGAATTTCATATGAGCTATTACACGAAAACGCCTTACTGCATACAGATCAGGAAATTATTAAAACAAAACATTCCAAGGATTGTAAATGTTTCCAGAGACATCTGAGTCATTTTATAAAAATAGACTGTTTTTCTCTTGTAACTAAGAGTTGATATCAAAAGTTAGAAATAGAAAACAGAAACCTTGCACCAGGGCTGGTGACACATGGCAAGGAGCTTAAACATCCCTTGAGCAAGCCCCTACTCAAATGGCGGTCCTTGTTTGAGGCCCACAACTGCCAGGCGTATGAGGGACATAGGACAAAACCAAATCGAAGACATTGAGTTTGTGGTCAGTAGACATCAAGCATAAAGGGCTAAATTGTGGCTCGCTATTGGATATCTCTTCTGACCTATAAAAGTGGTGGTGTCCCATGGAGCAAGGTTCTAGTCTCAACTATGTTACTTCCAGTCTGTGGCCTTGGGCCAGATCAATCTCTTAGCCTCCATGTCAAGGGCACACAGATATCTGCCTTTGTCTATCTCCCAGGATTATGGTGGGCATGAAATGAGATAATAGCTCTGAAAATGCTTTATAAAGGATGGCACTGGGGCCGTCCCGGTGGCGTGGGGGTTAGGTTCACACGTTCCACTTCGGTGGCTCGGGGTTTGCTGGTTCAGATCCCGGGTGTGGACCTACGCACCGCTTGTCAAGCCATGCTGTGGCAGGCATCCAATGTATAAAGTAGAGGAAGATGAACATGGATGTTAGCTCAGGGCCAGTCTTCCTCAGCAAAAAGAGGAGCATTGGCGACAGATGTTAGCTCAGGACTGATCTTCCTCAAAAAAAATAAATAACGTTAAACCTTTAAAAAAAAAAAAAGGATGGCACATGGTAGGTATTGCCATTATAAATAGGGGCCTTGATGAGCCAGTGGCAAGGCTGAAAGATGGGTTTTAGTCTTGACTGTGCCACTAACTAGCATGTGTCTTTGGGTAGGCAACTAGTGGCGCTCAGACCCCCTTTACTGGGCTGGTGCATGCTCCTCCAGCTGCTGCATGATTACAGCTCTCCTCATCTCCAGAGGGATGTCGCCTGGTCCGGGAGGTTATGCAGCTCCCTACCCCCAGCAGCTCACAGCTAGCGGAATCCCAAGCCACAAGGTGCCACTCTATGGTGTGCTTCATGCTCCAGAGCTCCCCACAGGGTCAGGCTGGAGCTAAGCTGAGATCAAACCCTTGTTTCGTCCTTCCCCTTCTCTCCCTTGTCTGCCTTGCTCCTTTTCTCCCTAGAGCACTACCTCAGTAATTCCCACGCACCTAAATCCTACTCACGACTTCTGCTTCTAGAAAATCCAACTTATGACATTTGCTTTCTTATCTTCCTTTCATTTATTGCTGTAGTTTTGTTCCGGAGTGACTTCTCAGCTCAAAGGGTTAGTTGAAACTTCTGGTCACCAATACGCTCTGTGATTCCTCTACCAAGACTTATGCCTCAGTCTCCTGGTGAAACACTCATGTTTATACAAAATGTTGCTCTTTGCAATGGCCTTGGTGCTTCTCATGTTACCTGATTACATTCTACTTTTCATGCAAAGTGGCCCCAAGAAACGACTTGAAAACGAACTCTCTTTAGCCGAAACACACTTATTCTTGAGCAAATTGGAGCCTAAAAGTTAGTTAGTTTTGCTGATCCAACTAAGTCAAAGCCTTGCTGGTTCTTTTTGCAGCAGTGTAAATGAACACCCTGTTCTTTCAGTTTTGTTTACAAAATGCTCTTTCCCCCCTACCAGGCTGTCTTTCTCCAGCTTGGATGAAATCCCAGAGGGCCGTGCCCCTGAGCATAATAGGTTGCTGCTAGAATCTCCCGGGCTGCAGACATGAGTGGTGTTTCAGTAGGGAGTGTTTCCCATAGT
Organism: Equus przewalskii; assembly: GCF_037783145.1. NCBI lineage: Eukaryota > Metazoa > Chordata > Mammalia > Perissodactyla > Equidae > Equus > Equus przewalskii. The sequence continues at coordinate 9,487,391 of NC_091863.1, forward strand.
AACCTTCACATGGGACCTGTTGACAGGGGAAGGCAAGAAGATGCTATAGTCTGCGGCATTTAATAGAAGTCTTCCCATAATTACCTTCCAGGGGCCTGTGAGAAACACAACAATCATATCTGACGTGTTTGCACATCACATCATTCTTCTGAGGGTTTGTTAATATCGAGCAAACATAATTCACCAGCAAGCATTCCTTTGTGTGTTCAAAGATGGACAACGTTAGGCTGTGAGGCTGGAGGCCTCACTCGCTGGCTGAAAGGCAAATGGATTTCCAAAATCTCTGAGCTTCTCTTGAGTTTCACCAGCTTGCACAAACATCACTCTTCCCGCTGATGTTCACAAACTTTGCTGCAATTCTCTGTCCTTAGGCCAAGAAAACACAGAATAGAAGAAAACGGGAAAAAATAATTCTGAGTCTTACATTTCTCCTAAACTTCAGAGTCATTTCTTCCTTTGTCCCATTCTTCCTTCAAACACCAGTTCTGCAAGTATTTACTTAGCTTACTGGGGTGCTCGGCAGGTGGGTAACGTGGAGTAGACCAAAGGGACAGAAAACCCTGTCTTTGCTTTTAAGTTGCTAACAGTCAAGTTGGAGAGATAAGAAATTGCTAAGGTGGATATCGTTATGCACATTTTTAAGATAAAGAAACGGAAGCTTGAAAAGCTTAACTGATATGTCTGGGGTCACCGAGCTACCCCATATTTAGCTGAGACTCAAACCCAGATCTGATTCCTGGTCAGCCCTCCTTCCACTGCCCCCAGTTGCCTCAGTTCATGAGTGAGGTATGGATGGCTGTATCCGAAGGCTGTAGAATAGAGTGGACTGAGAAGAGGGAGAATCAGAGTCACAAGAAAAATCCAGGGGTGACGTGGAGATCTACAACATGGTTGCTGTGGAACTATTAAAGGTGCCTATTCAAGGCAGCATTTTCTGATTAGTCAGTGAACCAATTCGACCGTCCTGGGATTCTGGTGTGTCCAGCGCTGTGCGAAGTGCAGTGAAGAGCAAAAGTATATAATAGCATGACCTCAAAGAATTTACGTCTTCTTGAAAAGAACCTTAATAAAACAATGATAGTTACTAGGGAGAATTTCCCAAATAGCCCGGCCACCAGCTGCATGATCACACCACTCATATTTGTAGAGAAGACAATTCAGGCTGTTTAGTCCTATTGCAAGGTTGGGGGCAAGAAGGGACGTTGTCACTTGGCCCAAGTTAAGTAAACTCTCGGGAGAATTTTTCAATTACACATCATAGAAGCTTACCAAGTTACACCCATGTTATACGTGCCCGCCAGTGAATACATCCTGTTTTTTTCTGAAGCAATAGGACCTTCTTGCCTGTTGTTTTCGTTCTAGCAGATGATTTAAGGTCAAACATGCAACTTAGGTCAAATATCTGAATAATTGGCAGGAGTTCCTCTAAGTAAGATCAGCTCCTAGGGCACAGATCTGTAGGGAGGCCCGTATCTGTGCTGTAGGATGTCTGGGTTGAGAAGTAACAACCAGAGGGAACAGAACAGTTCCTTCTCTTCATTCCACCAACTAAATATTCAGTGAATGGTCATTCTACCTGGTACCTCAGGAAATGGCATCTCAGGAAACACTTTATGCTAAGACATCAGTAAATTGGATTTCATTCCTTAGGAATTTATGCTACAATATTTTTATTTGAAAGCTGTTATTATTATTTAGACTTAGTTCTGGGAAAAATAAAAAGAATGCAGGACTATATATTGGCAGACCAGCACTGACGCTGTCTGGAACATTTTGTGAAGTTTCCTCAGGCCTTTCCCAAGTGTCTCTTGTACAAAAGCCACTCTTCTTTTCCTATTGTATCTCCCTCCCTCACTTCTTTAGGTGCCAAATAAATGCAGTGAGTGGTCAACAAATGTTATCTAAGATGAGTTGGGTCCATGGTTCCCATCATAGGCTGCTGATTCCTGACCCGGAGCTTGTTCCTGCTCATTCTGGCTCAAGTGAATCCCAAGGTCCTTCTCTCCCCTATTCCGAATCCCACTCACCGTAAGAGGCCAGCCCCAGGCCCACCTCTCAGAAGCATCATGGGATCTAGAGCTGGACAGAAGGGTCTAGACTCCAGAGGATCCCTGGTTCACTGAATGTGGAGTGAGGTCCTAGTATTTTTTTAGTGAAATATTTTCTGGGTGATTCTGATGACCAGCCCGTGTTGGTAACGACTAGTTTAGTTTATCTCAGTGGTTCTCAAGTGTGATGGAGGTATCAGCTTCATGGGGAACTTGTTAGAGATGCAAATTTTCAGGTCTCCACCCCACACCAACCGAATCAGAGACTCTGGGAGTGGGGACCAGCAATCTCAGTACTAACAAGCCCCAAGAGATTCAAGCCTGAGAACCACCGGGTGATCTCTAAGGGGTCTTTTCTCTAGCCCTAAGGGAGTCTTTATGTTTTAAATTTTCCACAGACATCTGTGATGTCAGCTTAGTCTGCGGAGCACTTGACAAAGAAAACCAAGACCCAGAAAGTTACATGGCTTGACCAAGTTCCTAGTCATGCAGTGACCCAACCAGAGACTAGAAGCCTTGACTCCTGATCCTGGTAGAACTCGTGCTTCCTCCGTGCTTCGGTCTGCGGGGAGTCCAGCCTCGGAGAGCTTTTCCATCTCTAAACTCTTGTAAACATTTACCATACTCTTTATCGCTCCTTTGAGCTCCTAACCAAATTCCGCCTTGCCTTACTAATTAACCTTTCCGTGAGATTCCAGCTGAGGCAGGGTGTGGCCTCCTGGTGCAAGGCACGCTGTAATATTTGTCTTCTACCATACTGTCAGCCCTTCGGGCAAAACAGCTCTCCCCACTCCCGCCACCCCGTCCCTGTCCTCATCACAGCATGGGGTGGTTTATTTACATGTCTTTCCTCCTCTAGTGGAGACACAGAAGGCTCACTTAATATTAATAGAATGAATTGAATACATCTGCACGCCCTTCTGCTTTTTTTATAGTAATTTTTCTTTGATATTTTATTTTTGAGTGCATTATTTGTATTTAAAAGGTTTTTATGGGGCCGGCCCGGTGGCACAGCGGTTAAGTTTGCACGTTCTGCTTCAGCGGCCTGGGGTTCACTGGTTCGGATCCCAGGTGCGGACATGGCACTGTTTGGCAAGCCATGCTGTGGTAGGCGTCCCACATATAAAGTAGAGGGAGATGGGCATGGATGTTAACTCAGGGCCAGTCTTCCTCAGCAAGAAGAGGAGGATTGGTGGCAGATGTTAGCTCAGGGCTAATCTTCCTCAACAAACAAACAAACAAACAAAACCCAGAACTTTCTCATCACCCCAAAATGAAACCCAATTCCCCTCTACCTCCAGCCTCTGGCAACCATCAGTCTGCTTTCTGTCTCTATGGATTTGTCTATTCTGGACGTTTCATATAAATGGAATCACACAATACGTAACCTTTTGTGTGTAGCTTCTTTTCCTTAGCATCGTTTTTTGAGGTTCATCCATGCTGTCGCATGCATCAGTACTGCATTACTTTTTATGGCTGAATAATATGCCATTGTATGGATAGACCACATTTTGTTTATCCTTTTGTTCTCTGATGGACATTTGCGTCGTTTCCACCTTTTAGTTATGGTTAATAGTGCTGCTGTGAACATTTGTGTACAAGTATTTGTTAATTTTCAATTCTTTTGGTCATCTGTTTGCTTTTAAAATGTAGAGTTGATACGTGTTTTGGTGGGTGATAAGGGACAATAGGCTCCTATTTCGCCAGAGGGGTGAGCCCCAAATGGGCACCTTAATGCCATGCTCATCTTCACAGGCGTAGTCACATTTTTTTTTGTCCTCTTTCAGGTCTCACATCATTATTCTTTTGTAAAAACCTAAATGGCTGCAATGGAGAAATTGCATGACCCAGCTCATTTTCTGTAACCCAAGGGTGGGGACCCTGCCCAGCCTTCAGCTTTCATGAGAAACTCGCCCTGGTGAAGGACTTTCAGTTAACTAGCACGGTGTAAAGGGGGAGGTTTTTTGGTTTTTCTACTTAATCACAACTTCCTGTTTTTTCAGAAGGATGAAAAGATTATTATTAATATAAAAAGGTACCAGATATTAGACAGCAGCTAAGAAAGCATTTTCTGAAGGTGACTTTTTGATGACTGAAAAAAACACTTTATGTAATATTTCTATTAACTGAAGAATTCCAGTTTTAGGCCCATGTACCCAGCTGTGATAAATCAAAATTTCCCTAGTTTGGCGGTGTGTAAAGAAAACACAGTGTATCTCCAGTAGCTACTGAAAGGAAACAAACACAAAAAGAAATGGAAGCTGCGAAATGCTAATATCTCTTCAGAGACTTGGAGCAATTTCCAGAAGCCTTTGCTTCTCTTTGTAGTCTGGTTGCTATGGCTCTGTCTTCGATATTGCAAAATACTGTCGGAGACACTCCCGTGAGTGGTTCAATGAAAGGACTGATAACTGCAGAGGCGCTTATAGATCCCTATCTTTCAGGCTCTCCTCCCAGCCTGAAGCTTTCTGACTAAGCCTTTTCTCCCACCTTCTATGGCTTCTGGGGCTGCCAGTGATTAAAGCAGCACAGGAAGAAATCAAAGAAAATGCCACTCTGAGAGCCAGTTCGCTGCTGAGGCTCTGGGGGCTCTATGTGACAGGAATACCAAGCTGAAAGTTGGCTGAATTTAGAGATACAAGAAGGTTAGACCTTGCAAATATTCTCCCTGGAGAGCTCACATTGCGGGTTAAGATGGGCCAGTGGGAGTCTCCAGTCTTCAGATGGGAACTGACCTCGTGGTGATGCACGTGAATGTGTATATTCAAAGGAGACTCTTTGCTGGGGACAATAACGCAGGGAGCTTTGGAGAAAGCATTCAGACAAATGGTGGCTGATCACCCTCTTCTCTCTGCCCTTTCCTCCTTAGCAACGAACGGACCCATAACCATCTCTACCTTGGCCTTCTTCCCTTCCTTCCCAGTGGAAGAGGGTTCCTCTTCCAGTCCACGGGAGCCCAAGGAGCCTCCCTGTATGTCTCTTTGTAAGTCAGCTTTATTGAGGTATAACATACACAATAAATGACATCCATTTAAAGCGTACAAGTTGTTGAATTTTGATGCCATGAAACCACTGCCAAAATCAAGATACAGAATATCTCCATTACCTCCAAAAATTTCCTCGTACCTCTCTGTTGTTCATTCCTTTCTCTCTACTTCTAACCTTAAGCAACCACTGATCTACTTCCCATCACTCTAGGTTAGTTTGCATTTTCTAAAACGTCATGTAAATGGAATCATGCAGTACGTATTCTTTGTTGTCTGGCTTTTTTCACCCAACATAATGATTTTGAGATTCATCCATATCGTGTGCATAGCGGTCAGTCGTGCCTTTTCATAACTGAGTTATATTTTGTTGTATGGATGCACCACTTTTGTTTATCCATTTTCCTGGTGGTTGGGTTGTTTCTAGTTCGTGGCTGTTGATTCTCCTCTATCTTTAATTGCTTCCTCTCTTCTGGCTCTACCGTCTTAACATAGAGATATGCTCAAGTCTCTTCCATATTTTAAAAAAACACTTTCTTGATCCAGCAACCTTGTGTGCCCAGTCTCAGAACAGTGATGAATTGGGCTTTTCTGGGGTTATTCTGAGGATTTCTACGCATAATCCAAACAAACCAGGCAGGCAAATGTAAGTGTCACAGTCGTGGGACAAGCTAACCTTTGTGGACATAGTTTATCCAAGCTGGACGTTTCTCAGGGCTGGCTCTCAGTCTCTTGAAGTGGCTGCCTTAGATTGGGATCCCCCTGGGTTATTTTTCTTCCTCTTTCTGGACCAAATAACCATTCTGTGCCTCAGTTTCCCCCTTGGAAATCAGGAAGGACCTTTACTTATAATTATTTAAAATTAGCGAACTAAGCAAAAATGGAAGAATATTTGCTTGGGTAGGGAAAAGACAGTGGCTAAATCTTAAGTATCTCTATCTTGTCTTCTTGTGCATTTTAAGTATGCTTATAATTAGGGTCAAGAATAACTACTTGTTTTAAATCATAAAGTACAGGACAAGTTGTGCTACTAAAATCATAAGGGCTGCAGATGTGGCATCAGTGATATACAGAATGGTTTGTGATAAAATGGGTGAACTGCCAGGTCCTGATACTGTGCCTAGTACATAGTGGGCACTGAAGAAATGTCAAATGACTGACCTCTCTCCCCAGTGAGGCAGACAGGTGGGCTAGATGCTCTGTTATCCTAACCCATCTAAGTCTTTTTTGGACGTTGGGTTGGCAATGGGACCTGGGGCTGCACCAGAGATTCACCATGAGGCTGGACAGAAGGTGGGAAGATGAGGACAAGGTGTTTCCATAACCCCAGATGAAAATGGTTGTAGTGACTGTAAGAGGCCAAACAGAATTCCCCAAGAGTATTTAAAATCATGGCCTTTGAGGTAAGAGGTGACTGGACTCACAGCTGTGGGACTTGCAGAAAGTCATTAAGCCTCCCAGAGCTTCAGTGTTATCGTGTGTAAAATGAGTGTTCCAACACTAAACTCCAGTGTTGTTTAAGGATGACAGGAAATGATGGACACAGAGTGTTCACCATGCATGCCCAGATTATTGTAGGTGTTTAAAGGCAGTGATGAGGATGATGATGATGATGCTAATATTTCAAGGAGGCCTGCTCTCCGTTGTGTTTCTGTGATAGAATGATGGGCCCCAAGATGTCCATGTCTTAGTCCCTGAAACCTGTGAATATGTTACCGTACATGACAAAAGGGATTTTGTAGATTGGTTAAATTAAGAATCTGGAGATGGGAGATTGTCCTGGATTGCCCTGGTGGGCCCAATGTAATCACAAGGGTCCTTATACGAGGGAGGTAGAGAGAGATTGGAAGATGTGATGCTTTGAAGAAGGAAGAAGCATCCACAAACTGAGGAATGCTGGTGGCCTCTAAAAACTAGAAAAGGCAAGGAAATGCACTCTCCCCTAGAGCCTCCAGAAGGAACCAGCCCTGTTGACACCTTGATTTTAGCCCAGCGAGAGCCATTTCAGACTTTTGACCTCCAGAACTGTAAGATAACAAATTTGTGCTGTTTTGAGCCACTAAATTTGTAGTAATTTGCTACAGCAGCTGTAGGAAACTAACACCGTCTCTGTGGCAAAGCCAGTGTGATTAACTAGGATTCCAGTTCCTGAACCCTTGGTCACCACCATTACAGGTTCCCAGGGGAGATACACAGACAGGACATTCCAAACAAATGGATAATGCTTTTTACTAACTACAGCCTTGGCCCCACACCTCTAGGTGGGAACGCTAGCTTTGGCAAGGTTGCCTAGGCCCTGGGTGGCTCTCAAGGAGCTGAGTAATCCTGAAAATGCGGCTGTAAGGCAATCTGTGGAAAGTTGGCCTTTCAAGGGCCCTGCTTTGCCTACAGCTTTGACTTTGCATTTTCACTTGCTGAGAATTAGGTCATTCAAAGTGAGATACTTTAGAGGCAAATGATTTCTGACCTTCCCTGAAATGACACTTCCTTGACATCAAAACTCACAATAATTTAATATATCACTGCGTCTTTATTCTGAATAGCATTCGAGGGTAGAAAGTTCTTTTGGGATCCTAGAATGCTATTAAGGTGCCTTAACCCTTGTGTTGAGAGCATTTACTTGGCTCTAATTTATGAAATGGATCATGGACGCTCTTCAGAGAATGCTACACACATAGGATTCTATTTGTTTCCATATACTTAATTTCTTGCTGATCTAGCCAATATATGTTGAATATAGACCTATGATATACACTTTAATATTTTATTAATTGATATCTTTCAAGAAACCATGTGCCAAATATAAACTTTTAGAGAAAACAAATTGGTAGTGAATGGAATTTAGAGGACTACGTGTTCAATATGTAGAAAGCTGACTGCTACACTAGCATGGTCATTTATTATTTATTGAATTTGCTTAAATAGTCTTTCCAGTGCAATGCTCATAGTAGGCTCATAGTACTCAATAATTAATCAATTTAAAAAATATATCTGGTTCTATCATACTTTGGCTTTATGAACAGGGACACTGCAACCTAAGCATAACCAAATATCCTCATTTCCAGGCACTGGGCAGTGGATCAGAAAGACAGCCCATGCCCAGTTTATTGACTCCTAGGGACGCACAATGGTAAAAGCAAGACATAGTAATTTACAAGTGAAACTGAAGGTTGTTTTTTCCCTTACTTCATCATTTCACGTCAACACAGTAGCTTGTGAGTTGTGTTTGACACAGCCACACTCTGTAACCTATCATCTCCTATCTGGTTCGATTTAAATTACCTTAACTACTCAGAAATATCTTCTGAATTAGATCAACAGACACAGGCATCTATATGGGAAAGTATGAGAGTTTAAAATGTGGTTTGGAAATTGAAATACAGGCAGAAAAAAACTATAAGGTAGTATATAATATCAATTGAATGGAACAGAATATATTGTAACTACAAAATAAAGATAATCTTTTCTTTAACAGTCAAAGTACAATGATCTGATTTGGCCATGAATTTTTATTGAGATGTAATTCGCATAGCATAAGAGTCACCTATTTAAAAGTGTACAGTTCAGGGGTTTTTAGTGTATTCACAGAGTTGTGCAACCATCACCATAATCAATTTTAGACCATTTTCATCAATATCAAAAGAAACCCTATACCCATTAGCAGTCACCCTCATTTCCCCCCATTCCTTTAATCCCACCCCAGCCCCAGGCAACCACTAATCTACTTTCTGTCTCTATAGACTTGCCTATTCTGAATATTTCATGCAAATGGAATCATACAGTATCTGTCCATTCACCAGTTGATAGACATTTGGGTTGTTTCCACTATTACGAATAATGCTGCTATGAACGTTCATGTACAAGTTTTCGTGTGGATGTATGTTTTCACTTCCCTTGGGTATGTACCTAAAAGTGGAATTGCTGGGTCACATGGGAAGTCTCAGTTTAACCTTTTGAGGAACTGCCAGGCTGTTTTCCAAAGCAGCTGCACCATTTTGTATTCCCGCCAGCGCTGTATGAGGGTTCCATTTTCTGCACATTTTTGCCAACACTAGTTTTTGTCCCTCTTTCTATGATAGCCACCCTAGTGTGTGTGAGGTAATATCTTATTGTGGTTGGCTGTGAGCCTTTTGATAGGTCCATGGCTTTAGGGAAAGAAGTGCGGGGTCGGGGTGAGGAAGATCAGGAGCAAAGGCTTGAGGGAGGAAGCCTCCTCCGCCAGCACGTTGATTGCCCCTGCTGAAGGCCGGTCACTTTGGTCTGCATAAAGGATCTGTGTAGGGAAACAGTGAGGGATGAAACTAGAAAACTCCATCAGAGGGGAAACTGCGTGAAGACGAGCAGAGGGTCCTGCAGGCTGGGTCAATGTGTGCAGGAAATGGTAGAGACATTGAAGGGAGTACTATGATAACGTCTAGCTCTGTGAGAATTAATTCGGACGCACAGAGCATCTTGCACAGGAGAGAGGGACAGATGCTGGAAGCGTTGCATGTGGGTTGGCATCATTGCATGTGGGTCAGTAATCGGATTGGGATGCTGGTTTTGCATAAGAGATGACAAATGAAAACCTAGTGACCCTCAGAGTTCCAGCCTGGGGCCCTGGGAAAATTCTGGTATCCTAAGAGAAATAAGGAAGTTAGGGGAAGAAGCTATTTTATGGGGTGGATCAGGGACCGGGCAATTTTCATATTATAAATGTCAAGTCTGAGGGTGTTTTGGACAGCAGGAGGAATGGAAGGTGGAAAGAAGTATTGGTCAGAACAGGGAGTGACAAACTCCGGTCTGTAGGCCAAAGCCAGAGCACAGTCTGCTTTTGTCAGGCCCAGGAAGAATGGTCTTTACATTTTTAAATGGTTGGGGAAAAAAATCTAAAGAAGAATAATATTTTTGTGACAAGTGAAAATTACATGAAATTCAAATTTCAGTGTTCACAAATGACATTTTACTGGAACACTGCCATGCCCATTCATTTACATATTGTCTATGGCTGCCTTCATGCTGTGAAGACAAGTTGAGTAGTTTCAACAGAGACTATACATACATCTCACAAAGCATAAATATTTACTATCTGGCCCTTTGCACAAAAAGTTTGCCAACTCTTGGGTTAGAGAGAAATTTGGGAGGTGCATTCTCCTCGTCATAATACTTAAAGCTGAAAAGGTAAGTAACCCAAATTGAGAGAGTGTAGAGGAAAAAGCAAGTGGGGCCGGTCCTCCGGGCTGCTTCTGTTTAGGAAACAGAGGGACATAGACGAGTCAGTGAAGACAGTAAATAAGTTTAAGTAAACCTCAACTTAATTAAACATGTCAACTCCCAGACTGTTTTATTGCTTGGTATTTCAAACACACTCCTAAGAGGAAGATTAGCTAATAAAGTCGCAACCTGGGGTCGCTTTCAGCTGGAAGCCGGAGCAACCTATGATGAGAAGTTTGTCTTTGGCAAATCCCCACCTCCAGTCTTTCCCTTCCTCCTCCCACGACACTGTGAGGTGTCTCATTCCTGCCTTACTCAGAAAGGGGTATGAGGAAGAATATTTCACTAAGGTCAATGTTTGATAAAAGTTCAAAGTGCTCTTCCTGCCCTAAAACTTGGATCTTAATAGAGGGACTTGGAGACACTATCAGGAACTCTCAACTCTGGAAATTTCGGGCCCTTGCAAAGGGGCAGACAGGGAGATGTGTAAGAATACCGGGGGGCAGGGGGATCCTTGCACTGTCCCTCCAACCAGGCCAATTGTGTGTGCTAGGTATGCAGGGATTGAACCCACCAGCTTGCCAAGTGGCCCTGGATAAGTCACTTCAGAATTCTGTTTTGGTAACTCATGTGGAAGTAGGGAATAAATTCTAAGTCACTTTTAAACAAGAGGCACAAAAGCATTCGAGTCTCCAGTATTTGCTCGATTAACCACTGCAGACGGGCTATGTCAATAATAATGAAGTTTAGAGGAAAACATGTCCATTAGAGTTACTGGTGAAATTGTTCTTTCCTCTCCTTGGACTCAGCACAAGGAATGGGGACCAGGAAGCCATTCCCAGGAATTACCTTCCCCTCCCACTCTTGAGTACGTGGCAAGGCGACCGCTGTGGCTGAATGCCCAGGCCCAGAGCCATGAGTACTAACCTGTGCCCTTGAAAGCAGGAAACACATTGTCTTCACGGACTCTGCTCTCCTGGAGCAAACACCGCAGCTCTTGCAGGAGGCCCCTGTGAGCCCAAATTTAGCAAAGCGTTTGCTCGTCAACCATTGCTCCATCTTACATTTGTTTCTGGGGTTATTCAGGAAGTACTGACTGGTGCCAGTGCCCTGTGAAGTATGTATGTAATAAATTATCCTTCATATCTTTCTACACACACACCCCTACTCGCTTAGCTTATCTTACCCAAGGGCCTAGGAGAGCTACAGAGGAACAACGTTAGCCGACTTTACAACTCTGCTTGGGGAAGTCAGACCCTGGATTCTCCCTCCACCCCCCACCCACTCAAATTAGTATACACTCGGGCTCCTTCTGAGTATGTGCCCATGGCAAGTTCACTGCTGACTGGTAGTTGATGAAAATAATGCCTCAGTGTCTATGCAATATGGAGCCATCAAAACCTTCATAATGCAGGGTAACTGCTGATCTGGGAATGATCTGGTCCACTAAGCATTGACCCCTCCCTTTCATATACAGGGAAACTGAGGCCCAGAGAATGTTAAGTGCTTGTAAAAGGTAATAGTTGAAACAAAATTTGAAATAGAACTCAAGGGGCTGGCCTCGTGGCGTAGTGGTTAAGTTCAGCTTGGTCCACTTTCGCAGCCCAGGTTCACGAGTTTGGATCCTGGGTGTGGACCTACACCACTCGTCAGCCATGCTGTGGGAGCGAGCCACATATAAAGTAGAGGAAGATTGGCACAGATGTTAGCTCAGGGTTAATCTTCCTCAGCAAAAAAAAAGAAAAAGAAAGAAATAGAACTCAAGGCACCTTGACTCACAATCCAAACCATCTTTCTACCAGTCCCAGCTGAGTTCATGCATGTAAAAAACTTGGTAAAAAAAATTATAACACCCATGAAGATGTTAACCGCCGTTATTTATTGTTACTAATTATAAATGACCCATCTTTCAAGATGCCTCTGACAATATCTTGCCAGAGACATTTCTAATCCCACCCTAAGAAACAATCTCTGAGACCCAAGGAGCCACCAGAGACCCACATCCGGAGGGGTGAGGGAGTGAGCAAAGGGCAGGCTGTGGAACGTAATTTTGCAGGAAGAAATTTTTAAAAAATCTTTAGTGCAAACCCCTCCAGCTCTGTGTGATTTTGTGCTTTTGTTTAGGTTAAACTAGGAAAAACACCAAATTCTTGATTGTGAGGAATTTTTCAACAGAGAATAAAAGACCATAAATGCCCATGAGCCACCCTGCCTCGGAAAGCCAGAGAGCCCCTGGATTAAAGTTTGCAAATTAGAGGATGAGTCGAAACATCTGAAAATGGGTGACAAGGCAAACTTTATACAACAAACGACAGAGCTATGTAACTACGTGAAAATAGAGAAATAGCTGGATAAAAAGAGCCATGTGAATGATGGATGGACGCACAGATGGATGCATGAGAAGGAAGGAAATAAGGAAGAAAGGGAGAAAGGAAGGAAGAAAACAGACCAAAATGTTGTTGTAGTTGATCTCCGGGTGGCAGGTAATTTTAATTTTCCAACTTTTGCTTCTCTGTATTTTACATATTCTTGTATTTTATAATCAGTAAACAACAACAGTAACTCTAGTAATAAAGGCAACATTAAAAGGGTTGCTTGACAATGGCAAACACAAACCCCTTCAAATTTCTAACTGCTTCCCAGCAATTCTGCTTTCCCTGGGGCTCTGCCCGGTTCCTCAGCAACATTGAGGTTTCAAAAAATCCCACTTGATTGAAGTCCAGACCACATCTAAGATTGAACTCCGTAGATTTAAACCTTTCTCTGATCTTTTTGGCAACTTTTACTTGCTGGAGATAAAATGACACCAACCCACTGTTTCATTTTCCTGTAGATCCAGCCACAGCAATCCAAGGCCTGGCTCTGTCATTTGGTTTCTGTCAGTACTGGTTCAATTCACCCATGTGAAAATGTCTTTGAAACGAGGACCTCCACTCAACACCTCCGGGTGAACTTTAGGGCCTTGATTGAAGAATCTGAAACCACTTGACAAACTTAATTTGAATCGCAAAGAGCTGCTGGCCCAAAGCCAAGACTTATCTCTTAGCCCTGAGAAAATAGCTGTTTTGATATGTTAATCATTTAGCTAGTAAGAGCTCTCTGCTGTTTTATCTTTCATCTACCAATTGCTTAACAAAATTCCTCTACAGTACTTTAATATTATTTTTTAACTTTACAGTACTCTTAAGGCTAAAATATATAATATATATCCCAGCTACTAAAAACGTTGAGAAATAATAAGCTTTGACTCAAACAAATGTGAAAACAGGAGAAGGAAAGTTTAGTGACATTTGGATGTAGTTCATTTTTAAACCCAGATCAAAAAAGGCTACTTATACTGGGAAAAATATATGTTGTCCAGCATGTTCTGGAAAATTCATTTTAGGGCTTTGGAAACACTTAGGTGGAATTGTAGGAATCTCTGAGAAGCATGAACTATAATTTTTTTTTTAACTTCAGTAGAATTTGTGACATTTGTGTTTAATTGTGTTTGGTTTCAGAGACTGAAACAACAGATATTGTAATTTTCTTTTTTTTGGGGGGGGGGAAGATTAACCCTGAGCTAACTACTGCCAATCCTCCTCTTTTTGCTGAGGAAGACTGGCCCTGAGCCAACATCCGTGCCCATCTTCCTCTGTTTTATACAGAACGTGTGCACTTAACCACTACGCCAACAGGCCAGCCCAGATATTGTAATTTTTAAGCATGTGTTTTTATCTCTAATATGTGCTAGGAACTCTGCCATTATTATAAGAGAATAAAAGTTGAATAAGATTTGGCACAGTGACTGGCACCTTATAGAGGAGCAATTAATAATTATCCAATTAATGGATGACTAAAATCTGGTCTTATTTACATACAATTGAAAGTGTTACGCAACCCCATTAGGAGTAGGGTTTTAAGATTTTTATATCAGATTACTGGAAGTCTTACAAACCACATAATTCCTTGTAGGAGATATTCTAACTGTATCCATATTCAACTATGTTTTAATGAATATGAGTGTCTATGATAAAGAGATCTTAATATAATAGTATTAACAATAATACCATCTAGCATTTATCAAATGCTTACTTCTTGGAGAGTACAGGTTTACCTGTTTTCCTTTATATCTTGTTTAATCCTCACAATCGGCAGGGTTTTTTTTTTTGAGGAAGATTAGCCCTGAGCTAACATCTGCTGCCAATCCTCCTTTTTTCTTGCTGAGGAAGATGGGCCCAGAGATAACATCTGGGCCCATCTTCCTCTATTTTATATGTGGGATGCCTGCCACAGCATAGGTTGGTAAGTGGTGCCTATGTCCACACCTGGGATCTGAACCTGCAAACCCTGGAGCCACCAAAGCAGAGCGCATGAACTTAGTGCTATGCCACCAGGCCGGCCCCACAATTGGCATTTTTATTGTTATTGTTGTTACAGATGAGGAAATTGTAGCACAGAAGGTTAAGTACTTCCCAGCACCCAGAGCTAGACAGCGTTGAGGGCAGGAATCAAAACAAGGATTCAGATTTCAGGCTGCAAAGCCGCTTTGCCTCTACTGTACTACTTCTTGTAAAAATGCTAGGAAACCTGATTTGTAAGGCAACTTGTTAGCCTTAGTTTAGACTTTTTGAGTATATGATTTAAATGATAAATCATACAGTCGATGTTATGTCACAGGAAGCTAACTCTGTCAGCCATGTGGGACATGGACTGGAGTTACGGGAGCCTGGGGGCTGGTTGGCCGGCACATGACTGTTACAGTTAACGCAAGGGACAGAGGATAAGGGCTTGAGGGGAGAACTTGGAGGGTATGGGGCGGATTCAAGCGATAATTCCAGCAGGATTTGTTAAATCCATGGAAAAGGGGAAGAGGAGAGCGTTTAACATTATTTTGAGGTTTTTAGGGTAGACTCCTGGGTCGTGGTGGTGCCATTTCCACGAGGAGTTTGGAAACTGGGCAGGAGGAGGGAATTTGGGGGTGGTGGGTGCAGGGTGGCCGGTAAGGAGCTTGGTTTGGGAGGTGTGTCTTTGGGAGTGAGTCTCCACAGAGAGGCGGGCTGCACAGAGGGCAGCTGGAATACAGCCCTGGGGGTTAAGGGCCGTGTTGCCTGCAGAGTGGAAATTGTCTGCTCCCAAACAGCACACATGTCAGAAATTAGAAGGGCATGTCTATTAAATTGTATAGTTTTTAAAAATTTTAACTTTCAATAACTCTAGGTAGGAAACCAAACTAAATGCTAGAATTCAGTGCACTTCTGCCAATTTTTGTTCAGAAACAATGAGCTGCTTTCCATCAGCTCAGTCACACAAAAGCCTTTCCTGGTTTCGCCTGGATCGTTTATGCCCTTCCTTCCCAGACATGTCCACTCTCCCAGATTTAAATAAAATTCCTCTCCCAAGGGAAGGTAGAGTTTTAACGTCCCAAGGCTTGCCTGCTGGCTACTCTGTGTCCTCAGACCCTCTGTTGCTGTATTATGGTATCGTGTAATCTGGACTTAAATTTAAAATTACAGTGTAGGTTGCAGCTGTAGCCTGGGGCTTTGTGCAAAGCCTGCCACTCAGGCCCTTTCCTCCATGACATCATCGCTTTTCTATTTACAGAGAGCTTCACTTTTACTTAAGACGAGTAACAAAAGAGAACAATGGGCACTGGCAGCAGTGACGTCTTGGTGTGGAGAAATCAGCAACCAGCCTCAGACGGGCAGACTTCCTTATCCTACCAGGAACTCGCAGAAAGGAACAGTTTCCATCTTCCACTTTAAAGGCAAAAGAGCAGTTTTGACCCTATGTATATATCACAGTGCATTCTGGCTTCTACTGGGGCAGAAACTTCCCCGAAACCCTACAAGGGCAGCTGTTTCTCATTAAGAAGAATCCATCCCTGATGAAGGTGATAATAATGTTTCCAGGGACGCCTGTTCCGGGTGTCTCTCTGCAGTGAACTTGTGAACTCTTTGACTTCCTGCTCTAAGAGGAAGTCTGCTCTCTGAAGTGCTCTGATGTTTCTCCTCTCTTTACCCAGCTTTTCAGTTGATTGTGGAGACTTTCCAGAGTTTCCATTCGTTTTGCCCCTATCCCGCTGTCTCAGCAACCTAGTATGAGAGGGAAAAAACCACTAGTATTTTTACAATCCATGTGAAGATATATCAAGCCAGCCATTCACAGCTGAATTTCCACATAACTCCATGGGTTTGGCAGAAGAACAAATGTCAAATTTTGGCAAACATTTTTGGCATAGTCCACACTGTGATATAATAGCAAGGCCATTAAAAGGTTAAAATATTTGTATCTTGGGTAGGCATAATACATCTTTAATCTCTAAACATCCCTTACCGTGTAGCTCGTGGTTTGCTACCCTCAATGTCTACTCCCACTGCATCTCTCTGCAGGGGTCTTCTGAGGAATGATCAGTTAATAAGGCCACAGGAAGTCTAGCTATACTTGTCACTTTCTCTGGATCAGGAAATGAGGCCTTCTTCTAGCAAAGAATAAGTGACTCAAGATGGGGAGCAACAAATTGAGAATAATTGAGAAGTCTTCTGTTGACAGACACAGGATTTATCAGTTTAAGGACTAGTTGTCCTTTCAATCCTGGATAAATTCCCATCTGGCTTGAGTAGTATGGACTGTTTTTATTTGTTTGTTTGCTGGAAAATAATATAGATATGACTGAGTTTTTAATAAGCCTCAATACTTGGATAAGTACAGAATGTGACAAGGTTGAAGATGCTGTAAATCATTCCCAATGAAGGAAAGGAGAGAAGGACAGGTGAACCTGAGTTCAAAGGCAACACACAACTTCCAAGAACTCTTTGATGGAAGACCTCTTCTGAGAGAGGAAGATATTTACAAATGAGGAGAAATATTCTATAATAAGAGTGTGCACCATACAGTATAGGAGGATAGAGAAAGAAA
This sequence comes from Equus przewalskii, assembly GCF_037783145.1. Classification (NCBI taxonomy): domain Eukaryota; kingdom Metazoa; phylum Chordata; class Mammalia; order Perissodactyla; family Equidae; genus Equus; species Equus przewalskii. Next base: position 9,504,513 of record NC_091863.1, read on the forward strand.
TGACTCTTTCTATGGCTCTGTAGGGGAGTCAGTGGAAGCATTTGGGCTAAATGGTGGATGAGTAGGATTTGCCAGAAGGGGAATGGGTGAGAGAGAATTCCCTGCGGAAGGAACAGCATACGCAAAGGCACAAAATTGTGAAGAAACAGGGTGTGTTCAGGGAAAGCCTAGAATTTGAAATGGTTTCAGTATAATATACATGGGAAGTTGGCCATGAAGGATCATGTTGAATTTTATCCATTGATCAACTAATGATGGCTGTGGTTGTTTTGTCCTATATATGTTGATCAGGTTATCTATTTTTTTTTGGATTTTTATGCAAATGGAATAGCTCAGAATTACCAGAATAAAAAATCATGTAAACATATTTTAAAATCAAATAGTGCAAAAAACTTATAAGAAAAACAAGAGTTCTTTGCCCCAGCCTTCCACATCCTCAGTCCCGTTCCCCAGAAGCAGCCATAGTCAACCTTTTGGGAGAACCATGTCTACCTTCCACCAAATGCTTGATCCTTATCTACCATAATATAAAGTCAGTGCAATATGTCTAAAAATTAGACTAGAGCTGTCCCAGTTCTCCCAATTGTGGTATCACAATTTTTGGTTAAATCAATATTTACATTATTACATATTTCCCCTTGAGTCAAAATTATATTATTTTCATTTGTTTAGTTTTTATGTACTTCTTGCTAATTCTCCTCATATATTCCAACATATGTATGCTCCAAAATGCAATATAATATCTCAGATTTATTTGTTTATCATTTATTTTTTTCCCTTGGTGACATCCTTTCTGGAATCTTTTGTCTTCCTGCTTCAGTCTGAGCTGGTTGCTTTCGAGACTTGCTGTATGACTATCCTCCTAGGATTTCTTCCTCCTACTCTTCTGTGTTGGATCCCCTGATTCCCTGATCGCATATGTAGTAGTTTTAAAACACAGCTGAAAATGCTTTGACACTCTTCCCATCAATGGTAGTATCTATGTCCCCTCCTCTTGAATCTAGGTGGGCTTGTGGCAGCTTCAAACACTAGAGGATGGCAGACGAGATGCTACATGATTTTTGAGGCTGGATCAGAAAAAGCCCTGAAGCCCTGCCTTGTTCACTGGGAACACTTGCTCTAAGAGTCCTGAGCTTCCATGTACTAAGTCCAACCACTCTGAGACCGCTGCTGGAAGAATACATGTAGATGCTCCAGTAGACGGTCCTACCTGAGCCTGTCCTTCAGCCATCCCAACCCGGGGGCCAGACACGTGACTGAAGGACCAGCGTGGAAGTAGATCCTTTAGCTCCTGCTGTTCCAGTCTCCAGCCATTTGAGTTACTCTCAGGAATGCGAGTCATTCCAGCTGAGACCTCAGATATTGTGGAGGAGAAAAGAGCTATCCTTGCTGTGTCCTTTTTGAATTCCTGACCGCATAATAACTTTTTTATGCCACTACATATTTGGGAGGTTTAGTGCACAGCAAAATATAACCAGCAAACCATATTTTCTTTCCTTCCTTCCTTCTTTCCTTCATTGTTTTTGTTTGTTTGTTTATTCTCTTCTTTTGGTAGAATATATCCACCAGTGTTTTTCTGAGAAAGAATATATGGGAGGTAAATTTTTGAGTATTTTTCTATCTGAAAATGTTATTTTAACCATTCATTTGATTGATGCTTTGACAGCTTATAGAATTTTTATTTAACCTTTTAAGATATTACTCCTTCGATTTCTAGTATCCTATGTCCCTATTAAGAGAAACAAGGTCAATCCAATTCCTGATCCTTTGTATGTTATCTGCCCACATTCATCCCTCCCGAGAAGGTTTTTATTTTTTTAAAAAAAATTTCTCCATTTGCAACAATGTGGCTGGACCTTGAGGGTATTATGTTAAGCAAAATAAGCCAGACAGAGAAAGACAAACACTGCATGATTTCACTCATATGTGGAAGATAAACAAACACAAGGACAAAGAGAACAGATTAGTGGTTATCAGAGGCGGGGGAGGGTGGGTGAAACGGGTAAAGGGGCACGTTTATATGGTGACAGATAAAAATTGGACTATTGATGGTGAGCACAATGCAGTCTATACAGAAACTGATAAATAATAATGTACACCTGAAATTTCACAATGTTATAAACTGTTATGACCTCAATAAAAAAAAAGTTCTCTTGGTATGAAATTTCACAATGCCTGGATGTTGCTCATGTTTCTATTTATTTTTGCTGTATTTATTTTGCTCTCAGTGAGTTTTAATCTGGAGACCCTTCTGTTTTAGAATATATTTACATACTATGTGTGGGGGACTGGCATTGGCCACCCCAAGATATGTCTCTTTGGCATGAGGATTATTTGGGGCTGGGTACTTTTAATAAACTGGGACAGGGAAGGAGGCTCTGAGGAGTGGAAATTGCTTACTATTTGTTAAGAAACATTTACATTTGTAAGGGAAACCTCCATCTGTAAAGTTGTCTCCCTCTCTGTACCAGGAAGAAGGGGGATGACCTTATCTCTAGAAACTCTTAATCAATACAGAATGCAAGGACTTAAATCTGCATAATAATCTTATTCCTGTTTCTGGTAACCTCCTGTAACTGACTCCCCCCACCCCCAACATCCTCCTTTGTCTTTAGCTGGATATGATATTTAAGGTGGTGGCTTCAGCCATTTTGGCGAGTTGCTCAGTTTGCCTGAGCCTCTCCCATGTATACATGTTATAAAGCTTTGTTTAATTTTCTCCTGCTATTCTGTCTCATGTGAATTTAATTTGTTCTCCAGCCAGACGAACCCAGAGAGGGTAGAGGAAATGTCTTCCTCCCCAACATATGTTATGATTTTCTTCCTCTGCTTTCCCTATTCTCTATTTCTGGAACTCTATTAGGTTGTGGACCTCCTAGATAGCTTTTTCTTATCCTTCCTCATATTTTCCATTTGTTTGTGTTTTCTTCTCCTTTGAGCCACTTAGTTGCACAACTTGATGGGCACTAGGTCATGTAAACGGTTTTCCGTGACGTTGTTCAATAGGACAGTATAGCTGGAGATAACCTTGCCTTTATTGTCTAATCCTTTTACTGAACTTTTCATTTGGGCTATAAAAACATTTTTCTGTTCCTTTTAACATATCCTAATCTTGTTTCATGTATACAGTCCTGTGCCACATAATGACGTTTTGGTCAATGACAGACCACATATATGACAGTGGTTCCATAAGATTAGAACATATAGCCTAGGCGTGTGGTAGGCTATACCATCTAGGTTTGTGGGAGTAACTCTATGATGGTTGTGCAACGATGAAGTCACCTATTGTCACATTTCTCAGGACGTATCCCCGTCCTTAAGCAACGCATGATTGTAATCTTATTTCATGTTTACTGTCCCTTTATGGTTCTGAGAACATTAATTTTAGTTTCTTTAAACTTTTTCTTCTTCCTGATTTATCTTTGTCTCCTACAAGTTCCTTTATTTGTGTGTGTTGGGTTTCTTTCATGTTGCAGGCTTTCCTTGGTTGTATGTTCATGTTTAAGGCTAAAGCATGGAAAAGAAAATTAGAAGCCTTGTGAACAGAGGTGGGGCTTGCTGACAGTTGACTTTCACTGTGGAGGGTGGAGTGATTTTCTGTTGAGTTAGAGTTAATGTTGGTAGATCTCTAGATATTCACATTTATAGAGTTAGTATTTATGGATAAGTGTCTACAGATATTTGTATCTCTAGATCTCTGAGACATTTTCTTTCTCCCTTTACCACTCCACAATTTGTTATCTGACTTCCAAAAAATGCTGGTATCTGCATTAAGGAGCTACTGCTATAGCCACGAACACCTCCCAAATCTCAATGGCTTACAACAGCACTTTTTTGGTCTTAAGTTACATGAGGGCTGTTGCTCTGCCAGGCTCTGCTGGGCTTGGCTCCGTGTGTTTTTGAAATCCAGGACTCGGCCTTAAGAGCAGACACCATCTGGGGAATTTTGTTCTCCTGGTGAAGGACAGAAGCACAATGAAAAGAACTGAACCACAGAAGGGCAGTAAAGCTTCTGCTCAGACATGTCTTATGCATTATTTGCTCACATTGCACTGGCCCGAGTCAACTGGCCGTGCCCAAAGTACACAGGGTGAAGTATTTCCATCTATAGGAAAGCAGAGCAAGTACAGGCAGAGAACAAATAATTGTGAACAAATAATAAAACCTACCACATTATCTCATGCTGACTGGTTTCATTTTTCCTCTTCTCTATATCTTTGTGAAGTTTTATTCTTTTCATCTTTTACCCTCATTTTAATGAGTGTGTGGGAGGATTAGTGATAAATGTGAGTGTTCAGTCTTTAACATTTAACTCAAAGTCTGCTGTTAATTTAAATTCTACGTGCTATTCATATGGTTGGGCCAAACTTAGTGTTTATCAGAAACGACTCTTGTATAAAAAAGGGGAAATAAGGATCCACATTCATATTTGTTTGGTTGAAATTCTGAAAAAAAACCATATGCACAGAAGAATGGTATTTACCTGGGGGTGGCCGTGGGCAGTAAGAACTGGGATGTGGCAGACAGGAGTGCCAGGGAACTTTCTGCTGCATAACAATGATACATTCTTGTTTACGCACCATGCAAATGTATTTCCTCCTCAGAAAGGTAATTTGCCAGTGAAGTCTAACAATGCTAAACCTTAGGAGAATTAACGTAAATTTTCAATATTGTCATGGCTAGACTAGCAGATCAAGTTGGCTCTCTTCCCCAAGGCTGTGAACAATGTAATATCTTTCTGTTACCCAAGTCCAGTTGCCTGATATATAAAGTGAAAGTGTTTCATTTAATCTCAAATGCCCTTCCTCTTTCCTATTGATGATTTGAATTCCTTGCGGGTGAAAAATAGATTTTCCAGTCACAGTAGAGAAGTAAATCTTTTGCTAAACGAACTCTCATTACTCTGGAAGTATAGTTGGCCCTCCATATCTGAGGGTTCTTGGAGCCCAGAGCTCTTTAAGCAGTCCATATACTCCAGGCAAGAAATCAAAGAATTCTCAGGAATTGCTGATCAGCCCAAGAAAAATACCAAGAGAACTGACAGCTGGGAATCCCCCAATTGAATGGCTCAAACAGAACATCCTATATTCAAATCTGCAAGGAACGAAAAGACTTACTCATACGTGGATTTTCCAATCCTCCTTACTCTGAAATATGAACAGTCAAAGGTCACCAGATATTTGAGGGGAGCCTATAACACAAAAGATAGAGACCAACGGGGCTGGCCCCGTGGCATAGTAGTTAGGTTCGGTGCACTCCACTTTGGTGGCCCGGGTTCATGGGTTTGGATCCCGGGTGTAGACATACACCATTTGTCAGCCACGTTATGGTGGTGACCCACATATAAAGTAGAGGAAGATTGGCACAGATGTTAGCTCAGGGCTAATCTTCCTCAGCTAACAACAACAGCAACAACAAAAAAGAGACGAAAACAAACAAGGAACTTAGAAGAAACAGAGACAGTGCAGGAAGCAGAAAATAAGAATACTAACAAGCCTACGATTAACATTCTCAAAGATATAAGAGAAAATATTGCATTCATGAAGCAAGAAGAGCACCTTATAGAAAAGGGCCATTCACTGAAAGCTCAGAAGTTAAAGGCATAAAAGCAGAAATTAAAAATAACAGTAGAAGTTCCGGAAAGTAAAACTGAGGAAATCTTCCAGGAAGTAGAACAAAAACGTAAGGAGATCGAATGTGAGAGAGAACAGATAAGAAAATCAGATGAGCAGCCCAGGAGATCCAGCACTAAACGGCAACCATCCCAGAAACTAAGGACAGAGAAAACGTTAAGAGAAGAACCCTTCAAGAAAATATTACAAAATTTCTGCCAGAACTAAAGAATATGAGTCTCCAGACTGAAAAGGCTCCTCTAAGTGAGCAGCATAATGAAAGAAAACCGACCCAAACCGACACACATCATTATGAAATTTTACAGCAACAGAGTTCAAGATTCTAAACATTTCCACAGGGACACGGTTATAAAATAGATCGTATAACGGCACAAGGAATACACGTCACATTAGTCTTCTCAGTAGCAACCTGGAAGACTCAGAGAGACAGAGCTTCAAAATCTTGCGTGGAAATCATTGGTTCTGTACCCTACAATCAGGTGATCAAGTGTGAGGATAAGAAAAATATGTTTAGACCTGAAAGTTTTAGAAAATTTCACCTCCTCTTTCTTTCTTTGAAAGCTCCCAGGGGAGGAGCGCAACCAAAATAACGTAAAACCAAGAAAGAGGAAGTTATGGGACTTAGAAATTGCTGACCTTACACAGGAGGAATGCAGACAGTCCCCAAGATGATAGTGGAGGAAGGTTCTAGATGGCTGATGTGCCCCAGGCCCACAGTACGAGTCCAGACTGATGGCTGATATTTTGTGTTTGAATATATTGAAAGAAGAGTTTTCTTCTAACAGAGATCTGAGGGGACAAATCATTGGTAGATCCATTTATTTGACTTTTTAGTTTTCTCAGAGTTATGTATGCACAAAGCTACACATGAATAGTTCATCAGAAACATCATTCCTCTGTCCTCCCTGATCCTACATAGTCTGTCTTCCCAGAGGGAGCCATTTTCAAATCTTCTGGCTGTTTCTTCTGGTATTTAATTCCACACTGCAAGCAAAACAAGAATAACACGACAAAAACAAGACCCTGATTATTTGGCTGAAACAGGTGTTATCTGTTCATTTCCTAATAAGGAAATTCTCTGCTCCTCCCCCTTCCTTCTAATATAATTACACAATAAATTTTTATCCATCAGTACTCTCTGTCTCTCTCTCTCTCTCTATATATATTTTTTTTACTGTAGATTTGCTTTCATTTACAGGCACTTCTCTTTGCCTCTTTCAGCTTCCTGAAGAGTAGACTACAAAATGAATTTTTCAGTGTAAATCATATTTTCCTATGGATTATCTTAGATCCCAAAGACACCAGAAATCCGCAGATGCTACCAATATAGGATATATATGACTATATAAACAGCTTTGGTTTCATTTTTCAATTAAAATAGCTTAAAATACCATACTTACAAAACCATATAGTTAAAGGAGGAAGTTAATATTATGATATTAATCAAGATAAATTGAAAAATAAAAAATAGTATTTATATTTTTATGGCTATGTAAATATTATTCATAGATATGATTTCATCTCCTTTCTATAATGGTTATTTATAGAGTTAATAATTGCCTTGGTTTTTATTTTTCAGTTGGAGAGAGATAGTGAGATTTTTTTAAGATAATTGGGGAAAAGCTGATTGTAAACTAGGTATTGGGTATTAATTTTGTGTGGTGTGAATGGTGCTGTGCTTATACATAAGAAAATGTGCTTTTCAGAATGCATATGGAAATATTTAGAGGTAATACAATATAACATCTGGGATTTGTTAAAAATACTTCAGCAAAGAGGAAAAGGGATATATAAAGCAAGTGTGACAAAATTTGGTTATTGTTGAATCTGGGTGAAGGGTACATGAAAGTTCAATTCTCTCTAATTTTGTGTATCTTTGAGATTTTTCTTAACCAAAGTTAAGTATCTCTTGGTAGGGTGTCAATAGAACCACATTTAACTACAACTCACAAATGAAGTTTAGATTTGCAAGGAGTGACCATGATGTGGACTATATAATATTAATTGAATATGTTTATTGCCTAAAACTACACACTCATATGGACTGGAAATGATGAAAAGTAAGCTCTTAATCTCAGTGGTGCCACCACTACAATATATGCCTGTGGCATCATGAATAAATACTGGGCCTGGTCTCCTCAACTGTAAAATGAAACGGATGGACGAAATGATCTTTGGGGTCTTTTCTGCTTGAAAATTCTTCACTACAGAGAGCTCCGTCTAATGTATTTGCCTCCGTACAAAAATTCCCCTCTAGAGATAAACAGACATCAAATGGCAGACTGAAGATGTCAGAGAATCCTAGAAACTGAGACTCCAACAGCACCTCGCAAGTCCTGTAGCTCATGTTCCAATCCAGTGCAAGAATCTTCTCTCCAGTAGATGTCCATCAGCCTTGAATTCTTCCAGAAACGGATATCTCACTATTTGGTGAAGCTGCCCCTTCCTTTGAAGATCATTTTAATCCTTAGATTAAAGTTATAAAAGATATTTTCTTTAATTGCCTAAACTTATTAAAGATATTTTCTTTAATGGGCACTTTCTCATTTCTGATAATACACATCATCATTTCATTATGCTAAAGAATTTTCAAGGGTTTTTTTTGAAGAACTGAGTTTAAAATAATGACAAAAATCTTTGTAATGCTAAGAATCTAATTCTATTTGTACAAAAAAAGTTGGTCATGGTCTGTGTCCTTCTGAGGGTTTCCTCGCTCTTCAACTGCTTTCTTTACCCCAACTCATTTCCCCCTGTTCTTGTCACTGTTTGAATTATCTATAAGCTAGGTGCAGATTTAGAATTACTTTCACGTAAATTCCATCAGGGAACTCTGTATCCAGTCTGCATTCTGGATAAATTGACATCTGGTTGGGCCCAGACCATAGTCCATTCTGTTTTTACAAAGTAAAATTATCTTTTCTCCCCAGATCATGGATCCAACCCAATTCATTAGATAACCTTTTTCGGTTTTTGCCTATTTTCTCCTTGGATTAGAAGCCTGGGTCTGTCAGTTCAATATTCTTCATGAAGAATAGGTATGCTTTAGGAATTTCTGGCTAAAATTGACAGCTGTTTTAACCCTAAAACTTTCAGAGAAATGCGAATAACATCGTCATTGGTAGCTTCCTGCGATCATTTCTCAGCCTTTGCCTCTATGAATGGTGTCGACGAAAATAATCCATAACCAATCTGTAAATGAAAATTTGGGTGAGTTTATTCTGAGCCGAAATCTGAGGATTATAACCCGGGAGAGTCTTTCCACAAAGGAACAGAGCACTCCAAAGAAGTGGGGGTATAAGGGTGGTTATATACCCTCAAAGAGGGTGTTTCACATATGATTGAAATGTCCCTCCCACAATAGTCACAAGTCTGCTCTGTCGGCACAGCGATTGATGGAAATAGCAGGTAGGTCTTCTGTCTCAGTGAACACACAGCAGGGTGGCAGCCTGTTGTCTCCAGCTGAGTGGTCACAGGTGAGCTGGGTGGTCAAAGGTGAGTGCAGCAATCAGTTCCTAGCCTAAGGAAAAATGCTTATCCCTAAGGAAATGCTAATGTGGGGGGAAGTTGCACCTTTATCTCAAGGGCCTTTGTTCTGGCCATAGGAAATGTCTAAGCAGATATGCAGTGCGTGCTCAATAGCCACAGTCAGGCCCTTTTGAAAAAAAAAGTCAGGCTGAATTAGGTTTATACCAAATGGCTTCCTCATATACTCCAATATATCCTATTGCTTGCCATTTTTATTTGTCAATGGAAATAGGTTAAGAACTAAGTTATACTGACTGCTCATGCAAAACCTATATTTTTACAACTTTGAAGGTCACGCTCAAGACAAAATGTCCCCTAACAGAGCAGATAACACTTATTTTGTGTGAGGTTCCTCTGAATGCTAAGTGGCCCGTGTTTGAGGTTTTGGCCATCCATTTATCTGTAGGTTAGAACAGTCCAGAACTGTTTGCTGGAGGGGATATTAATCCTTTCCACGGACATGCTCTTGGTTTGTCTTCCCCACGTGACAGCTGCGTGTACATTTACCAAACACCTATCTTGAGTTGGCATTTTAAATTTCCTAAGATGACCTTAACTCTACCCTCTTTTTGATGGTTGAAACATATGGATTGTCCCTTAATTGACAACAGAAAATGCCTGGTGCTGTGTTCACATCAGGTGTATTAACGTTGAACAATCTGCTCTGCAAACCTTATCAAAAGCACATTGACAAGAAATAATATCGTTGGAGGACTGCTTAAAAGAAATGAAATCCATCCTCAGATATTCTAAAATTTGCCCTTGGACCAAGCCAATCCATCAGCAAGCTTTGTACTTGACCTTCATTGCTTGGATCCTGCATAGATCACTTGCCTTTTGCCTAACGCATTTATTCGACACTGAAGGACCCTTCTAAGAAACAGCGTTATGAAATTCACTTTTATGTGTTGCAGAAAAGTTGCTAAAGATGCCTTACACACTTACTTTTCAAAGTGTGGTCCCGGGAACAGCAGTTTTGACATCACCTGGGGGTTTGTAACAAATAGAGAATCTTGGGCTCCACCCCAGACCTGTTGAATCAGCATCTGGATTTTAACAAGACTCCCAGGGATTCGTGTGCACAGTAAAGTTTGAGAAGCACTGTCTTAAACTATATTCCTTTTTGCCAGAAAGCTTAGCAAAACAACAACAGAAAAACACTCATATTTCAGAACCTAATAAAGCTTTGGTTCCGTCCAAACTCTTCTCATTCTTGACTTGTTATTTTTCCAGTGTTGTTTTCTATTCACCTAATTCTCACAACTTGGTATGAGTTTATGGCAGTGTTTCAGTTATCTCGTGCTGTGTACCAAACCATCCCAAAACTTAGTGGCTTAAAACAACAGCCACATTTATTTCGCTCACAGATATTCACTTTAGGCAGGGCTTGACAGGACAGCTGGTCTCTGTTCCATTTGGCATCAGCCGGGGCTGCTCAAAGCTTAGGGGCTGGAATCATCCAAAGGTTTGCTCACTCATATGTATGGAAGTTAATGCTGGCTGTTAGATGGGAAGACAAAAACAGCTGGGACTGTGGCCGGAACACCTACATGTTGCCTCTCCATATGGTCAACACGGTGGCTGAGTACCAAGGGTGAGCATGCCACGATAGAATGAGCTTGGCAAAAGCTTTATTGCCTTTGACAAGCTAGTCTTGGAAGTCAGGCAGCATCACTTCTGACACCTGAGGGTGGTCACATAGTCGACCCAGGTAAAGGAAATAGATTCCACCTTTTAATAGAGGAATGGCAAGATTCTAGAAGAGATGAGAAATACTGCTGTGGCTGTTTTGTGGAAAATAAAATCTGCTACAACTACTTATATTTTTTAAGCCATTTTAAATTATTTTGGAAGAAAGTGGGGGCATAAATTAATACAGAATATTAAAATTAAATAGCTTTTAGTTGTTTCTTTTCTAAGCCTCTTATACATCTTTGCTTTCTAGTAAAGTAAATAGCCTGGGATGACCAGGAAAGCAGTTAAAATTTATGGAAATTTATCTCTTGCTCCTAATGTTGAATCTAATCCCAAGAAGTTCTACCCAATGTATTATTTTGAATTTATGTTAGGGACGAGAGTGTCTGCTTTAGAGTCTCAAATTTAATGTGCATACAGATCATGGCGGGGGGCGGGGGCGGGTCTTGTTAAATGCAGATTCTGATGCACTAGGTCTGGGGTGGGGCCTAAGACTCTATTTCTAACAAGCTCCCAGGTGATGCCGATGCTGCTGGTCCATGGACTACACGTTGAGCATCAAGGTGTTAGACTGAAGTTTCTCTAAGATGAAGGGCTATGGGAATCTTACTTGCCGGGATCTCTGCCCTGTCCCTGGATGGTAACCATGAGGGAGGGGCGATTTATAAAATTGAGGTCAATCCCTTGCTTCAATTCTGAGGGCAAACCAAACGGGCCCATTGGAGATTGCTGATCCTACTCTAAGTCTACCCAGAAGGTGAAGATCCCGTTTCCTCTGCTGGCCCTGAAGCCTCCTACTTGGCCCTGAAGGATCCAGGCCCAGATGCTGGAGAGTGGCAGGAAAGCCACATCTCAGGTTGCTTGAAGCTCCCCTTGACTGGCTGCAGGTCCTTCTTGGATCTTCTCTGATGGTGTAAATCTTGCCAACTCTGGTTTTTCTGACCCTCGACTCCATGAGCTGGACCAGCAGCTGTGTGAACACTGGTCTTTTCAGTAATGCCTCTATCCTTTTCACTCCCTCCGCAAACCACACTGACCTCACCTTTAAAGATTTCATCTCTGCCTGGGGCTGGGCTACCGTCCCATCATACTGCCTACCTTCTGTACGTAAGACAGAAAGGAGTCTGATCTAGTCCCGAGTCATTCTGGTTCTCAAAGACCCAAGAGACTTTGGTAGGATTTCTAGATTCTATAAATTTTCATATTTTTGTACAACATCTGATGTAATGGGGCAAAATCACTGCCACTGTGCTCCGAAGATCTGGGTCTCTAGGTCAGTGCAGCGAGCCCGGCCACGCATTACTACACGTGAAAGTGATTATAATTCCTCCCTCAGAACATTGTTGGAAGGAGAATTATAGCAAACAATAAGTGCAAAAGTGCTTTCAAGATTAAAAATACTAAACAAATGGAAAGGTCCAGGTTGGTGGCCCAGCCGCCACTGTGGCAGTTACAGGTACGACAGTAGGGAGCACATAATTTAATCTTTTTACATCCAGTCTTCTAAAACGTGTGGTTCAAGGACCAGTGCATCAGAGGCACCTGGAATGTTTTTTAGAATGTAAGTCCCAAGCCTCATTTTAGTTTTCACCAGAGTCTGGATTCCCGTAGGGGAGGCACAGTAATCTGCATTTTGATCTCCTCAAAGGATTCTTATGCATATTGAAGTTTGAGAACCAGGCTGCTGCCCCCAGCTGGGGGGTGTTTGATTGGCCTCTGCTGGGTTAGGCTTCAAAGGGCAAACTCAGAGCTAATTCGGATTTTTCCTGCTCACTCTTAACCCCTAAATCCTGATCCTCTAAGCCCCGTCCTAGCTTGGTTTCCCACAACCTCCCATTTGTAAGTTCCAAGCTCTGTTCTAGTTTCTCTATATCTGGCATGCATTCTAGACTTCCCGGAAGCCTCAGCTTTTAGCCTTCTTCCAGCTTTCATCCTAGAGTGTGCCCTCAGCTCCCCAGACTCAATTCTCAGGCAAGTTTCAGGGGCCCCTGGGGAGTAATTATCACAACCTTCTCTTTTTGAGCTAGCTCTTAGGGTGTCTTGGCTACAAGACATCCCATGAGTCAGCTGTCACGGGAAAGGAAGGCTCACCCACAAGTCAGGTCATGTGGGAATCATCTCTTCCCTTCGAAAGAAGGTGCAGCGACAAGTTGCCCCTGCCCCAGTGCTTGCTGGGAAGCCAGCAGGTCTCCAGCGATGAGCACAGGAGAGGCTCAGAGCACTCTCTCCTGACCCGTAACAGGGGAAATCCAAACGTACAGGGAGTCCCAGAATCGATCCAGTACAGGGCAGTTCCCATTCGCCTTCGCCACCCTAGAACGGGGGGAAACTGGACCACTCAGTGATCAAGGTCGCTTCACAGAGTTTCGGCCACATCAGGCTTCAGTGATGTTCTACTTCTTTAGCTTTCACAGAAAGGAATATATGTTAGTACAGAGAGCCTTTGCATCATAGATAAGTACCAACACAGCTTCCGCTGGCTTTGCTAGCAGATATACAAGTCAAGTTCTAGTTCTAGCCATGAATCTGAGCACTAAGACAATCTTCCTTGGCTTATTGTCCTGGAATCATTTCCTAGCACATATATGAGTTCCTGTGGATGTGAGAACATTCGAGGATGTAGATTTTATTCCAAATAACATTTGTTCCTCTTTTCCTTTCACGGTGTCTCTATAGGATAATACTGTAGTCCTCTTCAGGCTGCCAAGTGACATGGTGGTAGCTTAACATAGGAGACTTCTTTCACTGGTTGGCATTAAAATGCTGACCTACCGGTTTTGTTTAGATCAGGGGTTGGCAACTCAGCCTGCATGCCTGTTTTTGTAAATAAAGTTTTCTTCGCACACAGCCACGCCCATTTATTTACATGTTGTCTATCATTGCTTTCCCACTACAGCAGCAAGAGTTGAGTAGTTGTGACAGGATGGTATGATCCTCAAAGCCTAAAATAGTTACCGCCCGGCTTTTTCCAGAAAAAATTTGCCAGCCCCTGGTTTAGACTGTAAGCATCTAGAGGTCATAGAACGGGTTCAGTTAGGTTACTTTGTAAAGAGCTGAGAGCAACTCTGCATGCCTAATAGGTACAGCCTGGTGCATTTGATGATTTCCAGAGTTGCAGTACATAGGACTTTAAAATTCTATGTGGAGGAAAAACAATTGAAGAAACAAAACATGTTAATTGTGGTTATCTTTGATTAGTAGGATTAGGAACAGTTTAATTTGCTTCCTTTTCCTTTCTGGATTTGTCAAATTTCCTTCAATGAATATCTATTACATACACGTGCACGCACACACCAGCACCCCCCAACCCCCGATTCCAGGTTATTTGGTGGGGTCTAGTTCTTTAAACAAAAAAGATCTAAACAATCTGGAAATTATTGTTTTCTAAGTCAATGTGGAGATGGGAAGAGAGGGAAAACCTTTTTCATAATCAAATCATAATTAAATTAAAACAATAATATTTGAAAGTCTCTGTCTTTTAGCATCTTGTCCCATGAGAAATATTCATGAGCGTGTCAAGCAAAAGAAAATTTAATGGATTAGGATATTCTACAATGTATTTTACAATCCTAAATCCAGGGTTATAACCCTTAGTAGGTGCTAGGCAATCATATTTGCCAGATTACTGTTGCCAAGCTGTGTGTGTTAGTCAGGACTTTGTGGTTGCAAGTGACAGAAAGCTGACTCAAACGACCTAAGCCAAAAAAAGGAGGGATTTATTTGTGCATACACTCAAACCACAGGAAGGACATAGGAGCAACTGGAACCGGCTCAAACACCATCAGTTTCCCCTGTTTCCACCTCTGCTGCTCTCTATTCGTGGGAGTTATTCTCTCAAGCCAGTTTACTAGATCTTGTTTGAAAGATCGCAGGAGGATTCTGCTAGGTCTGGCTCGGGTGATGTGCTCACTCCTGGGTGGGAGAGGGGAGGTGGAAGTACATCCTGCTGGAGAAAGTGGGTAGGGGGTGAAGAGAAAGCGAGTTTCTGTCACCAGAAGCAGAGGAGGTGGAAGAGTCACAGTCAGCGCAGGGACTATTTTGGAGCAAGCAGCCACTGTGATCGCATCTACTCCTCACAGACACGTGGTCCAAATGTGTTAAGACAGGCTGGATGCTATATATAGGTAGACGACCAACGAAGTTCATCTCAGGAAATCCATGTTATTTTAAATCTTTAAAGACCATTCATCAAATGCCATTAAAATCTAGGCCTCCTCTCCCTTCTTCCCCCTCTCATTGATGAAAAAGAAAGTGTACTTCATCTCTTTATCTTCCTCCAGCATTTTGCTCTCTGTCTGACCAGTTAGAATCCTGATCACTCTTCTTTATCATCACTCCCATTCAGGAGCCTGAAGGGTTCCCCTAAGAATCTACTCCAGTGCTGCTAAGACTTCTGTGATCACCAGAGTCACCCTGAGGGCTTGCTGAAACACTGATTCCTGGGCCCCAGTCCCAAAGGGTCTGAGTCAGTAAGCATGGAGTGAGGCCCAAGAACTTGCATTTTTAACAAGTTCCCAAGTAATGCTGATGCTGTTGGTCCCAGGACGACACTTTGAGTAGCACTGATATAGTTCATGCCTCAAAACCGATGTTTCTAGGGGCTGGCCCTGTGGCTGAGTGGTTAAGTTCGCATGCTCTGCTGCAGGCGGCCCAGTGTTTCGTTGGTTTGAATCCTGGGCGCGGACATGGCACTGCTCATCAAGCCACGCTGAGGCGGCGTCCCACATGCCACAACTAGAAGGACCCACAACGAAGAATATACAACTATATACTGGGGGGCTTTGGGGAGAAAAAGGAAAAAAATAAAATCTTCAAAAAAAAAAAAAAAAACCCCGATGTTTCTATAGTAACCTCAGTGGTTTTCACCTAGGGTCAATTTTGACCCCTAGAGGACAATTGGCAATGTATCTGGCACTTGGCACTTGCAGGTGTCTGGAGATATTTTTTATTGCCACTACTTGAGGAGTCGGGGTGGCTGCTACTAGCATCTAGTGGGTAGAAGCCAGGGATGCTATTAAACATCTTATAATGCACAGGACAACTTCCGAAACGAAAAATTATTTGGCATAAAACGTCAATAGTGCTGATGTGGAGAAACTCTACCTTAGTCCACGGGGTCAACCTATGGGCCAAAGATGAACTTTGCAAGTAGTTTTGTTATCTTCTACCTTTTTCTAAAAGGTAGCATCACTGAAAGGTGCTCCACATCATATGTCAGCAGAAACACGCAATTAAAACAACAGTGAGATACCACTACACACCTACTAGAATGGCCAAAATCTCGAACACTGACAACACCATTGGCTGGTGAAGACACAGAGCAACAGAAACTCTCATTCTTTGCTAGTGGGAATGCAAAATGGTACAGCCACTTTGGAAGACAGTTTGATAGTTTCTTACAAAACAAAGCATACTCTTACCATAGGATCCAGCAATCACACAGCTTGCAATTTTCCCAAGGGAGTTGAAAACTTAAGTCCACACGAAAACCTGCACACAGATGTTTATAGCAGCTTTATTCACAATTGCCAAAACTTGGAATCGACCAAGATGTCCTTCAGTAGGTGAGTGGATAAATAAACTGTGGTACACCCAGACAATGGAATATTATTCACCTCTAAAAAGACACGAGCTATCAAGCCATGAAAAGATGTGGAGGAACCTTAAATGCATATTACAAAGTGAAAGAAGCCAATCTGAAAAGGCTATGTACTGCATGATCCCAACTCTATGACATTCTGGAAAAGGCAAAACTACAGAGATAGTAAAAACATCAGTCATTGCCAGGGATTGGGGGGAGGGAGGGATGAATAAACGGAACATAGAGGATTTTTAGGGCAGTGAAAATACTCTGTATGATACCATAATGGTGGATACATGTCATTAAACATTTGTCCAAACCCATAGAATGTACAGCACAGGAGTGAACGGGAATGTTGTCATGTAAACTAAGGACTTTGGATGATTATGATGTGTGAATCCAGGTTCATCATTTGTAACAAATGTCCCACTCTGGTGGGGGATGTTCATAATGAGAGCGGCTATGCATATATGCGGACAGGGGGTATGCAGGAAATCTTTGTACTTTTCCCTCAATTTTGCTGTGAACCTAAAACTGCTCTAAAAAAATTGTCTTAAAAAGCAAAGGCTGCAAAAGTAAGCAGATTATAGTACAATCAACTTAACATCTGTTGTTTTACATTGCACTTACCTCATTGTATTTTCAGTCTGGCCCCTGGAGGCATCTGAGTTTGAACCCTCTGATCTCATCCAACCTCTTTATTTTCTAGATGAGGAAGGAGTGAGGAGATGGGCCAAACGATTTGCCCAAAGTTCAATAGGGGAACCAGACCTGGAATCCAAGCCTGTGACGGTGATCACACTGCCCGTGGGAATCAATAACACACGCTGGTGCCCTCTAGTACATTCAGGTAAAGCCATATTATTCATTCATTTATTTATTCTTTCAGCATTCATTCCCATACACAGTGTTCTTATTCGCACACACATGATTAAATACATAAATCAAATGTTCTCCTGTATTACCTAATAACAGCATTGGACACATGACATATTTGGCTTGTGATATTTATTTAGCATCCCCTCCAAATGCTTAAAGATAGAGATGTTCCAGTAACAAGATCTATTTTTGAAATACCAAATTGAAGCTTGGAACTTGTTATGAGACCGGATGGCTCTTCCATCTATTGATGGAGATTGAAAACAGCTGGCCTCTTAAAATGTGCGCACTATGGCCAAACCATTTCTCCGCCCTTCAGGGAAGTTTTGCACCATCTAGGATTCTTTTTTTTACCCTTATCATTTTAGCATTAAAAGAATCGTGAAAAAACAAAAACAAAAACAATGAACAACAAAACACAAAACAAAAAATTCAAAATATTAAAGAGCAAAGAAAGATACTAGATTACACTTGAAAGCTGCCTCCAGATGAAGGATTGGCAAACTATGGCCTGCACGTCAAAGCCAGGCTGCCGTCCATTTTTATAAATAAAGCTCTGTTACAACACAGCCACATCCATTCATTTACATATTTTCTATGTCTGCTTTCATGCTGCTACAGCAGAGTTGAGTAGTGGGACAGAGACGTTATGGCTGGCAAAGCCTAAAATATTTACTATCTGGCACTCTGCAAAAAAAAGTTTTCCAGCCTTGCTCTTGAATATGTATTAGGTTGTACCATATAAAATTGCCAAGATTTGGCAATTTTGCCTACACTTTCCTGTGCTTCATTCTAAAAAGCAAAGAATAATGATTCCACTGAAAAATGGCATTTTTTCTTTTCTTGCAGGCTAAAACTTGTAGTGACTCTCAGGGCACAAAACAGAATATCACAATGGCCTTGTTTATCAACAAAAGCACTTTCTCATCTACAAAAAAGATAAAAACAAAACTCATCCTTCCTTTTTCTGGAAAATGGACAAAGACTAGACTGCCTCACTGGCCTTGAAACAGAATTTCCTCATGCAAGGTTTTGCAGCTCTCTGTAGCTGTGGATCCACCCTGCGCCACCTATAAGATCTCTCTCAGCTGCAGTTAGTCATTTATGAAGACTGCTTATCAGCTCCCTCTGCCCATGCCGGCTTCTGTAGAAACTGAAGCGTCTATGCTTCACTTAAGAGACGGCACTAATGTGTTTGCATAACATGGGGCACTGCAGAGCATGGCTAATATAATAAAGCTCTGCTCAGGTGGCCTCAGTTACACCACACCCATGGCTGTCAATTTCTAACTTCCTGTAGAAATATCCAGCATGGTGAGAGAGAATGAGCTAAGGCTGTGACCCAGGCCAACCTACTTTGGAATCCTGGCACTGCCTCTTCCCAGTTGTATGAACTTGGGCGAGTTTTATAGCTTTGATGAGCCTCACTTTCCTTAGCTGTAAAATAGGAATGATGCCTATTTTACAGAGGTGGTTGTAAGGATTAATAACTATGTGAGCAAAGTGCCTGAAACTCAGTAAATCATATTGTCGAACCATATGAACTTGCTGAAAAAATGGCAATAGCGTGTCATTTGACCTAAAGTTGTCATTGCTGAGATTGTTAACATTATTGTGTGTACATGGGCCAGGTCTAGGTAAAACCGACACAGCACTGTGTGCCACTTGGAGCTTCCAGCAAGGATCAGAACTAGGGTGAGGCAAGTAAGGCACCCAGGGCACAAAATTTAAGGAGGCACTCACTCTCTGGTGCAGACCCTGTACTAGCATGACTCTGAGAGCCAGTGCTTCCTTAAATTTTGCTCCTGAGGCACACCTCTCCCTAGTCCCAGCTTTGTTGCCAGGTTCCCCTTATCTTGCTGAGAAATTCCTCATCTCCTTATCAGCTCAGGTGCCTGGTGCCTCTCCCTGACAACTGTCTCTTGGATGACCCTTTAACAACTAAGGGCTAAATGACTCATTGCAATCATAACATTACTCCCTACCAAGGATGCTGCTTCAAGAGAGGATTAAAATCTTAATTAAAAAAGCACTAAGGCAGGCTTTCACACATGACTGACTTAGTAGAAGAGAATATTGCTGGAGACCAGCAACCTCTGAGGATGCTGAAAACCGTATCAGTTGGCAGGCAGTGTCTCACATCCCCCTACAGGTCTAAGCACATAAACATGCAGCCACAGAGAGATCGATACACTGGGGACTTCAACTGAGTCTTCAGGAAGGGCTAAGTAGTCAGAGGAGAAGAGAATGCATTTTCGCATGATTGAAGGCATATGCCAGAGGATCTCTTCCTCAAGCTTTCCCTTTTTTTCCTTCTCCACAAATGACTCAATATAACAAAGGACTTGCATGGTAGCCAGCCTCCGAGATGGCCCCCAGTGATTCTCCTCTCCTGGTATTCATGCTCGTGTGTAGTGAGTCCCCTCCCACACTGCATCAGGGCGAGACTGGGTGACCAATGGAATACGATGGAGGTGAGGGTAAGTGATTTCCCAGGCTAGCACACGAAGGGCATTGTGCCTTCCACTTTGCTCTCTTAGATTGCTCACCCTCAGGGAAGCCAACCACCATGTCAGGAGGAGGCTCAAGCAGTCTTGTGAAGAGGACCATGTGGGAAAAGAATTGAGGCCTCCTTGCAACAGCCAGCACCAACTTACAAGCCATGTGAGTACACCATCTTGGAAGTGGATCCTCCAGCCCCAGTCAAGTCTAGATGCTTACAGCTCCTGCTGACATCAGACATCCTGCAACCTCCTGAGAGATCTTGAACCAGAACCAGCCCAGTCAACTGTTCCCAAATTCCTGACCCAGAGAAAATGTGAGATAATAAATGTTCATTGTTGTTTTAAGCTATTAAGTTTTAAGTAACATTTTACACAGCAATACAGCTAGAATTCAGGGAGCAAAACCCTCCTTAAATCAGTAAGAAAGAAACAACACAATAAAACAATGAGCAAAAGACTTGAAGAGACACGTCACAAAAAAAGAATATCCAAATGGCCAATAATCATATTGCAATACACTGACTATTTGTGTCCCCCGGAAGTTCACATGTTGAAGCCTAATCCCCGGTGTGACAGTATTGGGTGGTGGGGTCTTTGAGAGGTAAATAGGTCATGAGGGTGGAGCCCTCAAGAATGGGGTTAATGCTCTTATAAGAGAGACTCTAGAGAGCTCCCTCACCCCTTCTGCCATGTGAGGACAGAGAGAGAAGACAGCTGTCTACGAACCAGGAAGCCAGCCCTCCTCACCAGACACCAAACCTGCTGGTGCCTTGATCTTGGACTTTCCAGCCTCCAGGACTGTGAGAAATAAACTTCTGTTGTATATAAGCCACCCAGTTTATGGTATTCTGTTATGGCAGCCTGAACTAAGACAGAAATTGGTACCAAGAAATAAGGTTGCTACTGTAATAAATACCCAAAAATGCGGAAGCAGCTTTGGAACTGGGTCATGGGTAGAGGCTGGAAGAGTTTTGAGCTGCGTGCTGGAAAAAGCCTGGATTGCCGTGAATGGACTGTTAAAGTCAATGAGAGCTCAAAAGGAAAAGAGGAGTGCTGTAGAGAAAGCCTTGGTCTTCTTAGAGAATACCTAAGTAATCCTGGACTGAATGCTGGTGGAAATGTGGATGCTAGAGGTCATTCTGATGAAGACTCAGAAGGAAATAAGGAGCATGTTATTGGAAACTGGAGGAGAGCTGATCCTGTTATGAAGTGGCTGATTGTGTTCACGTTCTAGTGTTTTGTGGAAGGTGGAACTTGCAAGCGATGAAATTGGATACATGGCTGAAGAGATTTCTAAACAAAGTGTTGAAGGCGTCGCTTGGCTCCTCTGGACTGCTTATAGTAAAATGCAAGAGACAAATGACTTAAAGACAGAATTGTTCAGCAAAAAAGAAGTAGAACTTAAAGATTTGGAAAATTTTCAGTTTATCCATATTGCAAAAAATGAGGATGCCAAGAATGTGGCCAGGTGACCTAGATAAGGAGAATAGTATGTGTCAGCCAACTCAACTCAAGCTAGGAGCTCTTCTCCAAGACAAAGCAAGAATGGCCCCTCAGGCAATTCAGAGACCATCAGGGCTGCCACTCCCGGAACAGGCCCAGAGTGCAAGGGGTGGAGAGGAGCAGAGCAGTTTCAAAGAGGGGGCCCCCGCCTGTGCTCCTAGCACCTGGGCACTCACGCCTGGCGCCACCTCACATCACAAGGTCTGCTGCCCCCATTCTGGCACCAAGCTCCCTGGCCGCCCCAGGTGCGGTTCTTGCAGGCCCCAGTGCAGTGAAGGCCGTAGTGGCCGCCCCTCTGGAAGGAGAAGGCAGTGGACTTTGGTGGCGTCCACAGGTTGCAGTTTCTGCCAGTGCACAGAGTGCATGGGCCCGGGGGGCATGGCTCCCTCCACCTAGATTTCAAAGGATGGGGCTCCTGGCAGAGCCTCAGGCTTGGGACCCCAACCCGAGAGAGCTATGGGGCCAGGCCAAGAACTGCTGTGGGGCTGTCTCGTGGAGCTACGCAAGTGCCATTGCCACACAATGGAGCACCATATACAGTGATAGAGTTGAATGAGCTGCAGCTACACATAGCAACAGGGCTGTGTCTCACAGACACAATGTGGAGCTTCTGGGGGCTGGTAATGGTCTTTTTTTTATTTGTAATCTGAACGCTAGTTACATAGATGTTTTCAGTTTGTGCAAATCTGCCTAACTGTAAAAATAGATTTTGAAAGTACCCACTTTCTGTGGTGTGTTGAGAAGGTAAGCTCCCAGTTCAGATCATGACATCTGCAGTTCTAAAGTCCAAGCTCAAGGTGAAGATTTGGACACTTATTCCTCCAATTCATTGGCAGGCAGATTAGAGCCTGCGGGTCAAATCTAGCCAGTATCTCTTTTTGTAACTGAAGTTGTATTGGGGCCCAGCCACACCCATTTACTCATGTATTATCTGTGGCTGCTTTCACCAGACCCCAGCGGGGTTGAGTAGTTGGACAGAGATTGCAGACTCTGATCGATTGAGAAGCTTCCGACACTGTTGTGCCTCTCACTTCTTTATCCTCTTCACTCTTTAGCTTCCCTTCTTCCTGCTCATGAGTGTGTATCAAGGCTTTGTCCAAATGCAGACAAGCCCTCTGATTCTTGATAAAGGACGAGTGGGGCTAGCACCATGCTCGCACATTGCCTTGCCTCTGTCATATGTCTAAGCTGTCTACTGGGGCATAACCCAGGTGTTCCTGCGATGTGCGCCATGAAATGGAACGATCAGATTGTTCATTTGGCTCATTACTAAGGTGCTCCTGAAGATAAGATTGAATTTGACAACAATGGCAATGCAGGGCGTGCAGAACACCTGCACGCACTCAAGCTACTTAAGCGGAAAGAGACCTCTAAGTGCACGGTTTTTGGAAATGGACATCTAGACAGAATCGTTTTGATTACTAACTTCAGCTCTACTCCAGCTCATCATCATACATGGGTTCTGGATTCCCACGGCTTTGTTTTTAGTTAAGAGTATGTGACACACGCCAGGTGTTTGGCAATTATATCTTGCTGAATGTGGTCACTCATGTGGAAACACAAAGATCATTCTCTGCTTAAATCAAGAAAATGGTCACTGCCAGATAGGTTTGAGACTTTTTTTTTTCTGAAGTATTTTCTCTCTCTCATTTATAATCAGCTGTCTTTCTGGTATCACTTCTCCTTAAGAAAAGAGACATCAAAATGGAAGAAAGCAATTTTGGGAGGGATTGTCCAATAGTTAATAGTTTCAGTGAAAAAGTTGGCTGTGTCGTCCGCATTCTTCCAAGGATTTGCTCTGTGACCTTGGGCTTGTTCAGCCTATCTGGTCTTCCATCTGTAAAAAATAAATTTTTAAGTTAATGCTCACTCACTTCCTCAACTGATCTAGGGAAATGACTGTTGTCCATGGAATTTGTTTAGATATCTAGATGAAATAGATGATGGAATTTTAAAATGAGCCCCCGTGACGAGGGCCAGTACATTTCCATTGCCAGTACTGTGTGATAAAGAATGAAGATGTATGTCCGTACTTGGTCCTAAATCGTACAGTAGCTTGGGGTGATGCAATCATTGTGTAATTTCATGCACCTGTACCCAAGGAGGAGAAGAGGAGTCTGAGCAAAGAGAAGAATCTAGATGGACGGAGAAATTGTACAGAAGCACAAAGGAAAGACTTTCCAACATTATTTATTACTTCCTTTTTTGCTTGTATTAGTTGAATTTTCAGTTAATTCACCAGAAGCACATATCGAACATATATAATATTCAAGGCACTATTATGGATACAAAGACATTTTAGAAACCATCTTTGTGAGCTACAAAGGCTTTCGGAGTCAGAAACCACAAGTTCAAGTTTTGTCTACACCTTTTACTGGATACGTGACCTGGGGAACCTGCTCATTTTATGCGTACCTTACTCTTCTTGTCCAACAATGGACAGACCCATTATCCACCCATCCCTTAGCACTGCATCAAGGAGAAGATGAAATAAAGGATGTAAAGTGCTGAGCAGAGTGCGTGGAAAGGAGCCAGCAGTAAATATTAGCCGTGTGATTGCTGTTGTTATGTTAAAAAATATTCACCATTGAATTTGCTTTTGTTAAGAAAAAATTTCCAAAACATGGAACACAGAAAGATTACAGTGTGCCCTTTCAATGCCATACTAGAACATTATCTACAGGCCCACCTAAGGGGCAGCTAATGTAGGTAACTTTGTTTGACTTATTGTCTACTTGATTAGACCCAAAACTTTATAAAATTAAATGACTTGTAGAAAATTGATAAACTGCAGATTCTGATTCGGTAGACAAGGGTACAGCCCAGGAATCTTCAGTTCTAATAAGCTGCTATACAATGCACATGTTACTAGTGGTTGGGGGACCACACTTTGAGTAGCGAAGGTGGGAGCATTCATTCTCAAACTTCGTGCATGTGCAATCATCTGGGCAGTTTAAAATAACTCCTGATCCCTAGGTCCATGCTCGAAGATTCTCATAAGATTCATCATGGTTGTGATAGTAATGCACAGACAAGTTTGGGAATTACTGGGAGTTATAAGTTGAGAGTACAAGAGACGATAGGATCAAGCCAGGAGTATCCTGGCCCAGTCTATGCATGAGCATAACCCAGGTTGATATGGTTCCAGAGCTGAGTCTCTTCATAGCTAGTGTGTCCTGCCCGTGGCTACCAGGTAAGTCGGATTTCCCTTTTTTACGTCTATCCACATTCTGTACAACTGCAGCTGGATCTCCTTACAGCCCTGGCACACCAACAGAGTCATCTGCAAGGATGCAGGCAATAACGGGATGCAAGCAGAATGTTCAGAAACAACTGAGAGACTGAATATACAAGTGGACAATGGCAAGACCATATGTGACAACAGAACTCTGTCTCATAACCTCTGCAGGAACCAGCTTACGAAGCCAAACCATAACCTCTACAGCCATCGGCTCAGAACATCTTGGTCAATGACTGCCAGTTTCCCTATTTTTTGCCCCAACTTCCAACTCAGAACCAACCAGAGAAAGCCAAATATGCTCCCCAAACCAATCACATAAGATTCTGCACTTCTAATTAGCCCGCCTCCAGCTTCCCCATGTCAACAACCTCCAGTCAGGGCACCCCCGGAGCCCTCTTTTCTGTCCACTATGAAGCTTTCCCACCCCGCTGCCTGTCTGAGTCTCTGCCAAGGGAAGTGACGGTGGCTGAGTCCCTTGCTCTGAATAAGGAGCCTCTGTTTGTCCTCTTTTGGGTGGTCTTCATTTACTTCCACACAATAATGAAACTAGGTCTGCTTTTCACTATCACCGTGCGCCAGCAATTCTAAATAATTTCATTGATAAGAGTCCTTCTCCTAGGTGAGGGTGGACTGCTCCCACCCCCAGGGCCACTTGGTCATGTCACTGCTTTTTAGGCACTTTTCCTACCAGTATTTAAAACATAGCTTGGTATCCAGGCTGCCCTGGTGCTCTAGACAGCTCTCCTCTTCCAGAACTAGCTGCTCCTCGTGTCCCCTGTCTCCACTCCAGGGGCTCCTCCGCTTCCAGAGACCTTCCTTCAGCTTCACTTCTGACTGTTCAAGATCACATTCTTTTCTAGGAGGTCACAACCTCTGGCTCACTCTTCTTTCTTCCCAGCAGCTCTACCCACTCCCCAGCCCAACCCACAGGCTTGGCTCCAAACCTCACCTTTTCACTTCGGTTTCTATTGTTCTATTTCCTGCCAATTGATCCCTGGGCCCACTGAAAATGAACATTTACAGCATTGCATAATTAACATGGGATAACCTAAGAGGCTCTTTTCTGTGAAAAAGTGTGTGCGTTCCGCATTAGCAAAGTGTGTTATTTAAAGTCAAAAATGCCGTTAATAAGCTGCTTTCAAACCAGTTTATTAGTTTCTTTTAGGGCACATTAGTCTAGAGTTATAGTGAATTTTTTAAAAAGCCACTTACTTTTGTTGTTCGGTTTTGCCTCAGCCTCCTTCCCCAAGGCCACCTACCCTCACTCCCAAAACGCACCTAAATTCTTCACATTTCTGGTGTGTATTGAAAACTTTCACATTGTGATGTCTGTGTGCTAACATATTCTTCCTACCATCTTGATTATGGATCAAAATAGAGTAGGAAAGGAATAATAAATAAAGCATTAGAAAAAAAAATGACCCAAATCTCGGAATAAGGCCAGGAGAGTTCAAGATCTCCTTTCAATGTCATAACAGTGCACTGTCTAACAAGCCCACCCAGGACTACATAACTGGCTATAGGAAGGTACCTTTGTTTGACTTGCTGTTTACTATTTATTAAATAGGATCCCAGATATGTGTAGTTATGTGTTAACATATATATTTTACCTGGTACAGATGCAAATCATTTCTGACGTGGGTAGAAAAGATAACTCCAAAGGTTACAGTTTTATTGCCCTGTAGGACATTGAGCAGTGTCATATCCAACCTAGCAATCTCATTTGAACATCCTCTTCTTTAATGCCTATAAATATGCGGTTACTCCAATGCCCCTTTATCGTCTCATTGGTCCCATCATTAATGGATTGGATAAAATCTTGGCCATGAGCCATGTTTTTAACTTTTTTGAAATCATACTTTGAAAAGAGTCTAGAAAAGTCAGCATAGGAGCCACTCATGGCAGATGTGGGAATGAAGAAAATTCAGGTTTATTAGCACAGCTGCTCTAATCCCTTCATAGATCCCCTCTTACAGAGTTATTCTTTTCAACCTATACTATTAACTTCCTTTCAGGAATCAGAGCCCTGGAAAAGCTTTTCCATAATGTTAATTAAAAGAGGAATGTGGGAGCCGGCCCGGTGGCATAGTGATTGAGTTTGTGTGCTCTGCTTCCATGCCCCAGGGTCTGCGGGTTCGGATCCCGGGTGCAGACCTACACAGTTTGTCAAGCCACGCTGTGGTGGCCTCCCACATACAAAAGTAAAGGCAGATTGGCACAGATGTTAGCTCAGCAACAATTTTCCTCAAGCAAAAAGAGGAAGATTGGCAACAGATGTTAGCTCAGGGCCAATCTTCCTCACCAAAAAAAAAGAGGCATCTGAACATGTAAATAACATTTGTGACCGCCAACTTGCCTAGGAAAGCACTGGTGGAAGGCGTTGGGGTTTACAACAGAAGCTGGCACATAATGAAAGCAGCCCTGGAGTGCAGGGGGTGTCCACGTGACTGGGCCACCATTTCCCAGAGTGCAAAGGAGGAAAGGTAACTGGCTCTTCCAAAATGAGAAAGGAGTAATAAAGCATACCAACTCGAGTCTAAGTGTCAGCCTCAAAGACACATGTTGGAGCAGCAATTATTTCATAACAACCTGGAAAAGCCCAGACACACCCAGCGAGTTCTAATATCAAATCCAGGAGAAACGTTAGCCTCCGTGAAGGGGAGCCTACTTGCCTGTGAAATTTGTTGGCATTAAGATATTTGAACAGCTGGGGCCCTGGGTATAGCTCTGACGCTGGCTATTTGATACAAAGGAGTCTTTTGTTTTCCCCACTCAAAACAGGGGCAAGACCTTTTCATGGTTTTATTTAAAAAGCAGTCATTAATCCTGCTAGGTCAGTCGGTCTGCTTGTTTTCTGGCCTCTTATTTAACAGAATTCCTTGTCATTAACTGTGTGTTTTTAATCACCTAGCATGTGTCTATGTGGCTTTTTATAACTTAAAAGGCATTTAATGTTTTGAAGATATTATAAGGCATATTTGTCTCTCCATTGTAGTA
Organism: Equus przewalskii; assembly: GCF_037783145.1. NCBI lineage: Eukaryota > Metazoa > Chordata > Mammalia > Perissodactyla > Equidae > Equus > Equus przewalskii. The sequence continues at coordinate 9,532,071 of NC_091863.1, forward strand.
CTGGCGTTTCGGCTGCTGTTTGCACTGTGACCCACTATTCTATGTGCTATTTCATATTCATCTGGCTCCGAAGTGTTGAGTTTTTCAAGAAAATAGCTACTGGGGAGGTATAGACTGATAGTGTTGATCTAAATCATTCAGATCTCAATATTTATGGGAATTTTTGCATTTGTTTTGATTTGAACTATTAAGGTAAATGAGTGAGAACATAAATTAAATGAAACTCTTATTTTTAAAAAGTCTCCTTTGCTAAAAATGCCCAAAGGCATCCCATATTTTGATAACTCTTTCAAAGCTGTTTTGCAGTTATTAACAGGAATGCAAAAAGATTATCCAGGGCCTGGAGCAGTGCCATTGTGATTGTTGGATGAATTTTCTCAAAAAAAACCCAACCTAAATGGTCAATTTGTATATATTTTGTTTTCCTTTAGTCTCAGAGTTTATCTATCCCAAAATGAATCTAGAAAGCAGAGCTGAGGAGTTGAGCGGGTCAAGGGTTTTACTATTACAGTTCTGCGGGGCCAAACAAAATATCTTTCTACCCTTTCATCTGAAGAAAGTTTCCTGATCAAGGGTCCCCCAGCCCTGTGGGCAGCCCGGAGATCAGAGATGTGTTCACCAGACACTCATGGCTTTCTGAGCCAGTGACAGGCTAAACAGTCTGCGTTCTCCTGGCTTTCTCCGGCTCCCCTTCTTCCCACATACCATTGCTATTTGTCAGGAAAGAAACCCAGAGAAGACTATAAAAAACCTAAATGTACAGTGGTTTCCTTAAATGGCTTTAATTCTGGTTATTTTGCAATAGATTATTTGAGAAAAATCTCTCTGAAAAACTGCTGCTTCCTTTTGCAGGTATTAGCTCAGGGTTTTCTCTTGCATTTTCCAGAAAATTCCATTTCAAAGAGCTGAACACTCTGGCTCCACATAAAAGCTCCAGGGTCTGCCTTACGTCCCCTGGCTTTGGAGCCGCTTCTGACGCTCAAATTACTCGCTCTATCACAGGAAGACTTTCACTTACTGCTACCAATCGGATTTGTGAAGGGGGTATTTATCGAGGAGGAAGCACTTGTCTGTTTTCCCTTTGGCCCTGCCCTGAGGCTAAGATTAATGGCCCCTCGTAAAGTGCTGGTGTGTTCCTTTATCTGCACTGCCTGAAAAGTTCTGACTCTTAACAGAGGTAATGACAGTGAGTGGTAGAAAACCGGCATCAAGTGGGTCAGAATAGCTTGTTTTTTTGCATTTGTCTCCAACCTGTGGCATCGCTGCTCTGCTCCTTCCATTTCTGAGGCACCTCTGCCCTGACCCACCCCCCACGAGCTCCTTATTAGTGGCCATCTTTCCGCTGACATGCCCCTCCCTCTCATAAGCCTTTTCCTCACTCTGCTCTGAGGCCTGAAAGAAGGGGTTGACCGTCTGCTTCCAGGGCACTCCCTCAGCTTCTAGACTGTGCCTTCCAATATGGCAGCCACGAACCACATGTGGCTATTCAGTGCTTGAAATGTGGCCAGTCTGATTTGAGATGTGCAGTAAATGTAAAACTCATACCAAATTCCAAAGACGTCATACAAAATAACTAAATAAGGAAATAGAATATCAAATACCCCAATAATTTTTATACTGAGTATATGTTGAAGAGACAATATTTTGCATAGATTGGGTTAAATAAAAAGTATTATTAAAATCTGCCTCACCAGCTTCATTTTACCTTTTTTTTTTTAATGTGGCCACTAGAAATGTAAAATTCCGTGTGTGGCTTGCACTTCTGGCTTGCATTCTATTCTCATTGGCTAGCCTCGGCCATCTTCACTCAATATCCCTCCGCCTTTGCGGACCACACCATTCGGTGTGATGGCCTCTTTCCGCCTCTTTCCGCCTCTGCTGGCTTCCTGGGCACTCCTTAGTCATCCTCCACTTTGAGATGACAGCCTTTCTCCTTCCAGCTCCAAACGATCAACCAAGACCATTTAAACGTATCTAAATGAAGCCAATAAATATTAATTAGGCATTTACTGTTGTCAGATACCTTGAGGCTCTGAATCTCTATTTTTTTGAAGAGTAAGAAGTAGATTGCAAAGAAAATATAGTCTATTGAGGGGGAAGAGATTGTAAACAATTACGATAAAACGAGAAAAGTTCTAGGTCAGGTATATGTGTAAAGCGCTATTGGAACCAACAAGAGTGCAATTAATTCTTCCTGTGATTATTAGAGGAAGTACCCAGAGGAAGCCACGGTGAGGAGGGAGTCTACGGGAGGTGGAGGTGGAAAGTACCTCTTAAGACCAGATAATAGAGCTGCATGAGGCCATGGGAGGTAAGACTGCAGAGGTGTGGTGGGACCAGATGATGGATCTGGCTGGGGCCCTGGGTGATCAAGCTGCATAGGAGCAGATGATGGTGGGAGATGAGGATGCACAGATGATGGAGCTACAGGGCACTGTGGGAGATAAGGCTGTAGTCCTGCCAGCTACAGAGGTGGGGGGTGGGGGGTGGGTTTAGTGGTGAGCTGGAGCAGGGCAGAGCACAGAGGCTGTTACAGGAGAGGCACAGAGTGCTTAGTGGTCTCAGCTCCCAAGCTGCTTCAGTCCTGACCCTGGTCACACGTTTCTGCTTACGTGCACCCACTGGGCGCTGTCAGGGGCAGGACGCTGGAGGACTTGCTAATGGATCACAGCTTCTGCAAAGCTTTGCAAGTCTGCTCTCTGACCCGAGAGCTGCTTTTGCACTGAAAAGCTTAGCAGAAACAATGACCCAGTTCACCTGCTTTCCAGCTGGCTGGCTTGCCAAGGCAAAATGCTGGACATTTATTCAAAGTGAAAACTCATTCTCCAGTAAACGCCTTACTTGTCAGAATCTTCTCTCCACCTCTGTGACAGGGAATCCAGGGTAATAAGCGGTTATAGAGTGCATGTATTTTCTTTGCTCCTGAAACACAAAGACAAACTGTTGGGGGACCCTCTCTGCTAAGGGGTGTCACAGACTGTTGCCTGGTGCACCCAGGACTGGACATTAGACAGCAGGCTGCTCCTTGTCTGTGTGCACAGAACTGACACGCCCACCCAGCTCTGCCTTCATCATCCCATGGCAAGGGCACCCATGGTTTGACGTGGTGGATGCTCAGAGAGGAGACATGCCTTGTCCAAAAATCAATATTGGGATTGTTTATTTTATAAAGAAAATTCAGACAGGCTCTCTAGCAGGCCAAGGCCAGAGCGTTGATTCTCTGCTAGGCTGTCGGCTCATGGGATTACCTGAGGAACTTAAAGAAAAAAAAAAAAAACCCACCACAACAACAACTAACCCTCCTCCCCCTCCCCCTCCTCAGGAGATTCTGATTTAATTGGTCTGAAGTTATTTTTGGGAGCTCCCCAGGTGGTTCCAACCTGCAGCCGAGGTTGCAAACCACCGGGTTAGCTTTTTAAGGTCCGGCCATTTTTTTCTGCAGTTTACTTGGTGCTGATTTTCTGCTTAAAGTGGCAGGAGGGAAGATTGAGGTTATTGACTCCAGGTTTGGGAAACCAAATGGGCAAGTACCCAGCAGCTGAGAAAGGCTGAGATGGAGGCCGGGGGCGATCAGGACGGCAGCCCATCGGAAACCTCACTTGGGGCAGGCTCCTCACTTCCCTGGCTTCTTTACTGCTCAGCAAAAGCCACAGCGATTGTCACGAAGGGCCCAGATCTCCTGTTTCTCTAGGGCAGGTGGTTCTCAAGTAGACCACCTGGAGGGCTTGTTAAAACAGATTGTGCCTTCCCACCCCCAGAATTTCGGGTTCAGTAGATGGGGTGGGGCAGAAAATGTGTATTTCTAACCAACTCCCAGGTGCTGCTGCCGCTGCTGGCCCCCAGAAGTCCAGGGAGAAGAGGAGTCCTTAAAATGAAAATGCAGCAGAAAGTAGCAGTGTTTTCACTGAGCACCTCCTGTGCCTGGCACCATGCCAGACCTGGGGACCCAGAGGAGGAGCCACCACTCCTGCCCTCCAGAATTTGGCAGTCTAGAGACAGAGACCCATAGCTAACAATTACGTTTTGTTAGGTTCCGTAGAGGGGACCTCCAGGATTTTCTTGGAGAGCTACAGGGTTAGAAAGAGTGTAGCTCTCACCCTTACAATATCAAAAAGCCGGGCAAGCTGTAAGTTCAAACTTTTCCTGAATCCGTCAGACAGCTGAGGTCACAGGGCAAACAACAATCCAAAACGGAACGACAGACAGACATCTGCAGGAAGAGATGGGACGTGAGCCCCGGCTTACTGGGGGCACATGCAGCAGGATATGAGTAAGAATTCACTGGAATGTTTTTAGTTTGTTTTTAAAATTATTTTTATTGAGGTCCTTTGTGGGTTTGGGGCCACAATTTTAAATTCATTTTGAGACAAGGCCTGCAGCTTTGTCTCTTCCAGTTTCCGCAAATGACAGCCACGCCATGGGGAAGGAGTGAGGGGGGAATATGACAAAAACCCAAGCCTTCCTTTGTCTCAGGGTCCTCCCATCCAGGAATGAAACTGGACGAGTTTGAGCTGTTGGAGGAAGCCCCTGATTTTGGGTGCCAAAAGGGCCAGCTGGAGGAAACCCAGTCAACAGCACCCATGCTAATTGTGGCAAATGGTATCTGTGCCAACAAGATGTCTGAAGCCCTAGGATTGGGCCAACCATATGGATCAACAAGGATTCTTTTCGCTAGCAATTTCTACCACTGATGGGCTTGTCCCTGTGCAGATCTGGGGACATTCCTAGAGCTTTTCTCTCCTGACAGTGTTTCCATTCTAGCACCATTGCATGCACAGTCTCACAGTAAATTCAACCTGTTTCCTTACAATAAAAGAAGCTGAGCGAATGCAGTTTCTTAAAAATTGCTAGTCATTAAGCAACTCTTATAACCTTTTCTGTACATAAAAGTTATAGGCCTGCAGGTCTGAGATAAAACTGGAATGTTATCGGAAGTTCTGAGATCTGAAAATATTTTTACTGGACTTTCTGAAATCTTTAATATAAAGCCCATGAATGTATATCATTTTTCTTTCCTAGGAACTTTAGGGTAACATAAAAGAATTTAATGAAAAAAATGTTCATCTTCTTGAAAACGCTAATAACTAAGATTTGCTGCTTCTTAATGAGAAGCCAACAGGAGTCAGGCTAACTGGAGAAGAGAAGGGTAATTCTTCATCGACTTTATGTTCATTTTTTATTGCATCTTATTCTTCGGAGCTTTCAGGATTCCTGGGTCTCTCTGTGGCCCACACTAACTGGAAAGATGCCCAACTCAGTTCTTCCTCTCAGAATTTGAGTGGACAACTTTTACTTCCTGTGAATCTTTCGCTGCCCAAACCTCCCCTTTTCCACCACACAGACTTACCCACATACCAGGGACTTACCCACATACCAGGAACCTAGGGAGAGATGTAGGCCCTGAATTCAGAAATGTTGTTTCCTTGGTTGTCAACATAAAATAAACTTTCTAATATTTCCAGCAATTCATCAGTAATTTATGGCTCTCATTTCTGGAAGTCCCTTTTGCTGGCGAATTCTTGGTATTTCTTTGAACCATTCACTTTCATTCATCCTCCCTTCGAGCAAATTTTATCTTTCAGAGAGGAATCAAACCCATTTCCCAAATATCTGGAGTTGTGAGTCTTTTAAATTCTATCCTCAAACTGAAATATTAGCTGGCTATCCCATGGATTGTCCCTGGTCCCACCAATCTTGGTTTGGATCTGCCCAAGGAGTCTCACATCTAGAACCTTTAGACTGGACACTTGTGGTCCTGATTTCCAGTTCCATGTTCTGGTCTCCACGTAAACTGCCCAACATACAAATTCGTATTTAATTCTAGAGCTCTCTTGGAACTGGTCAACTTCTCCCTATCACTGATTAACCCAAGCCCAAACTGGATGTCCAGAACTGGCATTGAACTCAAGTTGACCCTTGGTGTCTACACTCCTCTTAACCCAGGACTGAGGCTTGGCCATTACTGAGTTGGTTTGTAAGATCGGAGCACAGAGAAATAGGCCTGGGTTAAAAATGCCTGGAATAAATTCCCCCCACATTTTCCTGCAGTTGTCTTACCATTTTGGTCAAAGATGATCTTTGTAGGTGAAAATCATCCAGTGCACACGTGCTCTCACCAAAGATAAGCATGATATATGATTTCTTTCACTTGAACATTCACACTCCAAAAGTCTTTTGAGATCACCAGAACTAAAGCTTCATGTCCCAGAAGAATAAATATATCTACACACACACAGAGACACACTCACATGCACACGCACACACTCACACAAATAAGTCACAGAAGAGTATCACCACCTGGGAAAGGGATTACGTTAGTGAAATACTAAACCAAGGATCGGTGTCCATTGGCTCATTCTTGTTAGGATTAAACTGAAAGCTGTTTATCTGCTGCTAGTCGCACAGGGATATATCTTGGCTTTACTTTGGAAATAGATTCTTGGCACAGTTTCATTGTTAGGGATACAGGATCCAAGACAAAAAAAAGTTGTCCTTAAGGAATATACAAGAGTTATGGTCCTTAGATCTTTATCTATCTTGATGTTTGGAAAACTTGCTTTAAGAGAAATAACATAGGCCTGGAGTAGAAGGACAGGAAGGAAGGGGAGGCTGAGAGAATGGCCAGGAAGCTAAGACTAGCAGCTGTTCTATTTTTCTGAGCAGGGGGAATAAAATTAGACAAGAGCTACAAATGCACGAGTGTGAAATAACAGCATGTCCGAGCAGAGCAGGGCGGTGGTGAGTCTGTATTGCTTATGTGTAAAGGACAATTGAAACTAGTTCACGCAAAGTTCATAAGGATAAATAAAGTTAATGTACTCGGCATGGTCTTGATCTCCAACACAGGCTTTTCCTGCTGCGGATGTGTGAAGAGCGTGCCAAGGTTCAGTCAGTTCTCCATCTCAACTGATTTCCACTGAACTAACAGACCAAATACCAATTTCTTTCTATTTCTGCTTTTGAACATTAAACCAAGGTGTACTTATTGATGACAACAGCTCCAAATCAAAGGCCCCAAGGACAACTTTGCAAGCCTGAGGGACGCATCTACCCCGATTAATCTTTCTGCAAAGGTCTTCATTTATACCTCCTTTCTTGGCTCTTTCTCCGAACCCAACCACTGTATACTACACAACATGGCTCTCTGTTTACCCTTCACTTTTTAAAATCAGAGTAAAGGAAACAGTCGTCTTAGACATCTGTTTGTTCAATATAGACTTCATAAATGTGTACCCCCTTTTGTATACTTGCTTCCACCCTCAGCTGCCGTCCCCTCCCTCCCGGGCCTGTTGTCCAAATCATAGTGTGAAGAGTATGCCTTAATGGGGAAAAGTACTACTAAAGAGCCCTTTGGTAAGTTCTTTTTCACAATCTAATGGATAAAATGCTTGGACTGCATTAAAATTAATTCAATCATTTAGCAAAATTATTAAGTCCGTAATATATACTAAACATCATTCTAGGTACTGGGCACAGTGCGGGAAATGAAATAGGCAAATCCATGCCCTCATGAAACTTACATTCTAGTGGGGATATAGAAAAAAATGAAAGAAGGGAAGAGGGTAAGAAATGCCAGGGTGGTGGTGGTGGTGCCATTTTCTTGAGGGTGGTCCACGGAGGTGATGTTTGCAGAGATGTTTGAGCAAAGAACTGAAGGAGGAGAAGGGACCAAGTGGATGTCGGGAGGAAAGCATTTCTGGAAGATGAAGTAGCAAGTGTGAAGGCCGTAGAGAACAAGCCTGCCTGGTGCAATGTCAGAGCTGCACGGAGGCCAGGATGACTACAGGGAGTAAGGGAGCGGGCGAAGCGTTGTTTGAAATAATAATGAAAATTTCAAAAAACAGTGTTCTTTCTCAGCCTGATTCTTTCCAAAATTACACTTCTGATTTTTCCCTTTTCCACCTAGACAAGATAAATGATTTGAGGTGCCAGGTGTATTATCACTAGAAATATTAGAAATAATAATAGGGGCATGCTACCTGATCCACTTTCAGTTATCACGTTGATTATTATCATAATTTGATAATCACTGATGCGGGGTCAGTGAGCCGAGGAATCGAAAGAAAGATTTCTTAGACTCTTAAGATCTGGCAGTAGTGCTCTTTTATTTAGAGAATAGAATAGCATGGGGACAGGACCCATGGGCAGTCAGAGCTTCTGCTGCCTGCATGGGGACAGGACCCATGGGCAGTCAGAGCTTCTGCGTAGGGACAGGGCCCACAGGCAGTCAGAGATGCTGCTGGCATGGGGAGCTGCTGCTGCCGCCACTTCTGCTGCCGCTTCTGCTGCAAAGTTGGGTGGAGAGTAAGGCTAAATTTAAGGCATAGGTATGTGAGTTATCTCTTTACAAGACAAAGGGATATGTAAAAAAGTTAAAATGGTATCAGTGCCTGTAGGGTCCGGCCATTTGGCGGTCCCACAACTTTTAGGTAAGAATCAAACCGGATTGAGTAAACGGCAGAAGTCACCAATTGAATTTTATCCTCAGCTAAAGACAAAGGAGGATTTGGTGGGGAGGGTGGTCAGTTACATGAGGTTGCCAGACAGTAACCAACTTAAGTTTCTTGCCTCTGGCATTAAGAGTTTCTAGAGATAAGGCCATCCCCCTTCTTCCTGGCACAGAGAGGGAGGCATCTTTACAGATAGAGGTTTCCCTTAGAAATGTAAATCTTTCCCAACAAAGGGACAAGCAAATTCCACTCCTCGGAGCCTGCTTCTCATCTGTAGTTTTAAAATTAACCAGCCTAAAAATCCTCATCATAAACCGTTTTAAAATTAACCAGCCTAAAAATCCTCATCAATCACCACTGTGACCACTAATAACACGGTGACTCCACAGTTTACATCATCTCATTTGACCCTGTGATAGTGCCTGGAGAAATGTTACCTTCCCATTTTGCAGATAGGGAAACTTTTCGGATGCATTATGTGACACGTAAAATTCCTCAGCTAGTAAATACTGGTGGGGTGTGGACTAGAATCCCAGCATTATTTTTGCTAAATCACACTACTTCAATGCCAGCTGTCCAGTATACCTGCTCAGAACATCTCTGCTCTCTGTAATTTCTCCCTTTAAGAAAAAAGATTTGTAACTAGAAAAGATTGGTTTACTTAATAAGGGAAAAGTAAATTAAACAATGACATTTATTACAATGTTCTATATCATAGTAAAAAATGAGAAACAACCTGAAAGTCCAATATTAAGGAATGAATAAGTATGGCGGGCAGAATAATGGTTGCCCAGAGATGTCTGCGTCCTAATGCCTGGAATCTGAGAATATGTCGCCTGACATGGCAAAGGGAGATTAAGGTTGCAGATGGAGTTAAGGTTGCTATTCAGGGAGATTTTGAGTGGACCTGCTGTAATCACAAGAGTCCTTAAAAGTAGAGGGGGAAGAAACGCACAGAGAGATGCAATGTTGCTGACTTTGAAGATGGGGGAAGGGGCCACAAGCGGAGGAACACAAGTGGCTTCTAGAAGCAGCAAAGGGCAAGGAAACATTCTTCCCGAGAGCCTTCTGGAGGGAACGCAGCCCTGCTGACCTGTGGATTTCAGGCCAGTGAGACCAGTGTTGGACTTCAGACCTCCAGATTGTTAGATAATAAATCTGTGTTGTTTAAAGCTGCTAAGTTTGTGGTGATTTGTTACAACAGCAATAGAAAACTAATATAGTAAGTCAACACGGACTATGTACTTGAGGGTCTGTTATGCAAACATTTAAATGATCTGTGTGAGGTCTCTGTGATAACATGGAAAATATTTAAGATTGTTGGGGTGGGGGAAAATCCCCTTTCTTCCCTTCCTGTTTTCTTATGGCTGGACTAATAATAACATTGACACAAGACCAGATTAACAGGAGAAAAGCCCAGTTTAATACTTACGTATTGGAGATCATAGAGCAATGACGCTTGGCGAGGGAACACAGCAGGCAGTATGTATATCTTCTATGCGAAGAAACGATAAATTTGTGAGGAATGACAGGACAAAGAAACTTAGGTTTGAGGTATGTAATTAGTGAGGAATTGAAGCAGAGTTAAGGCTTGAGATAGTAAATTAGCAAGGTTTGTTTACACAGCCTTCTGGTTCCTGAGTCCCTTAGTTCCGGTGATAAGGATGTGGGGAGAGCGCCTTTCACAGGGGAGACTCACTTCCTGCTTTCAGGGGAAACAGAGAGAGAGGGGCAGAATGCCCTTTTTGCTTCTCAAATAGCTTTAATTCAAAATAATCAATATGCTATTGTGGGATATTTTGGGGTGGCCTGCCCTGGGCGCCAACAGGATCTACATTTAAAAAGCAGTATATAGACATGTATATACAGGGTGGTGAAAACTATCTTTGAAAAACAAAGAAACAAAAACCCTAGCCCAGTGGATATAAAATCTGGGAGGAAATTCACAAAAATGTGAACGATGAGTAATGTGAGTAGTGGAATGATGCTGATTCATTTTTCTTTTCTTTCAACTTTTATGAATTTTTCCAAATTTCTTTTAGTGGAGAAAACACTAAAATTAAGTTTTAAATTGATTTATGAAAGTAAAAGTCCCATTCAGACAGTCGTAATGATATCTGTTGCCCATTGAGGACACCATCAATCATTACATGGGTGGTCAATAGCAGCATTCTTCCCTATGTTATCTAGGCAGCCATGTGGAGAAACAGTTATCGTTTTAGCAGCTGGTAACAGAATTCCTATGTGGGGAGAGACCTGCCTTAATTGAAAAGTTGAAAAGAAACTTTATCAAGTTCCCTGGAGAGAAGGAAGCCCTCAGGCCTCAGTGTTGAGCCAGGGGGCTCAGAACAGGGACAGAGAAGAAGGGGGCTGAGGCTGCTGGGGGCTGGAGTCAGGAGAAGGTGAGTTTGGAAAGACATTTCTTCCTTTGGAAGGAAAACACATACCTACAGCATGTTTTCAAAGGAATTTAGTGCGTCGTAGATTGGATGGCTTCTTGTTACCCCCAATCTTCAGCAAAACTGTAATTTACCCACGTTTGATTGGATTTCATGGGGAAAGTAGGAAAGGGGGCAAGATTTGTGTCAAGGCTGACTCAGAGTTGAAACTGGGCTGGCATTGATGGGGAGGGAGCTGAGATGGGAATCACATGTCCCTTCAAAATATGGTCAGCATCCATTGGTGGTGTGCCTCCCGTGGGCCTTCAACTTTGCTCAGTCACCTGTGCCACTGAGGTGAGTGTTTACTGCCCTACTCATCATCTCCCCTTCCTAGGGTAGCTCCGGGCCCTCATGTACTGCATGGCGCATTGCAAAGTAGCAAGTGTTTACGGAGCTATTTCACTGCCTCGAGTCACATTTCATATACAAGACAACGTTAGAAGCAAGCCCTCGGATTGCCTGGAATTTGTGCCAGCTTGTTGCAAAGCAACCACTAAACTGATCCCATGAGAACTCGTGGAAGGCTCCTCACCACTGATGTTCCCCGGGGACTGAGCAGCTACTCATTCTCCAGTGTGAGATGGTTTCAGAGCTGGGGGCCTGCAGGTATTCAAGGACATTGGGGCACTTGGGCTCAAAAGCCCAGAAGATGCTGGGAGGGGGAGTTTGTTAGAGGATCCATTGGGGAGTCTGTATCCTCCAGGGTGCCCTTGAGAGCTGAACGAACTTAACTCCCCCAGACGCTACAGAAACAGCTCAGGACTCCTGGGGTGCCCATGATTGAAAACAAGGAGGCTTCCCTAGAGATCCTTTGGGCCAAATCCAACGTTATTCACACTGGTCTCTTTAGAGAGGCAATAGCTTCTTAGATTTTCTCCAGTCCTGTTTTGAGGGCTCAATGAGCCAGAACTCCCTTGGGGTCAGGTGATATCCCAGAGGTCTAACGTCTGCAGTGGGCGGCAAAACCTGTCACCAAAAATGTGGGAGAGTAGCAATGGTGATGTTAGCATGTGTGTGTGATTGTGTGTGTGTGTGTGTGTCCATGTACACAAATGTGTGTATACTTGTGCCTACTTGTGCCCATTGGGCAGGCAGGAGTGAATCCAGATTTTGTGGGCCTGAAACTCACATGATTTTGAGGACCCTTTTTGGTTTTTCTTTTTGAGGGCAATTAGCTCTGAGCTAACATCCACTGTCAATCCTCCTCTTTTTGCTGAGGAAGACTGGCCCTTAGCTACCATCCGTGCCCATCTTCCTCTATTTCATATGTGGGACGCCTGCCACAGCATGGCTTGATAAACAGTGTGCAGGTCCACACCCGGGATCCGAACCAGTGAACCCCAAGCCGCTGAAGCAGAGCGTGGGAACTTAACCACTATGCCGCCGGGCCGGCCCCCTTGAGGGCCCTTTTTAAGGAAAAAGAACACTACATTACAAATTCAAAATTAAGTATAAACATTCACATATGTATTTAGAATGAGAAAAAAGATGACAACAAATTACAAATATAAAAAAGCTAGCAAATACCAAAAGCATCAAGAAATCTAGAAAAATAACGTATCTTAATTAACTCCATGACATACTTCTATAATATTTTTTCCTACATTTTCTAGCTGAATTTTCTTTGATCAGCTCTTCAAATGACAATGATTTTGTAGTGTTTTCTGTAACAGGAATTGAAAATCTTTCTTCTATCTAGCATGATTATTAAATTTTAAAAAATTATTGAATCAATTTAGAAATTGATTTTGAGCTTCCCAATTCATTTTCAACTGGAAATGACATTCGTTGCCAAAAATGTCATGTAAATTTTTAGAATCTGTTGTCAAGTTTGGAAAACGTATCAAATTTCTTTCATGTATGAGCTCTCAGATTTCAGGGCATCTCAAGTTTCTTTACACGGTGACTAATCTTAAACATTCTTTGGACTGATGACACTCATTAAACAATTTGTCATTGATGTTCTGGTTTAGTGGTGTATTATGATTTTTATGTAAATCATTGTCAATATTGTTATTTGTCAAATTGGCAAGAAATTTAATTTTCTTCAAATGTGCTTATATGATTCACATCTTTTTACTAAGTGAATTAGCAAACAATCCAAGAGCCTACGCATCACTTCCATTCAAAATTTTTCTTCTTCTTCATGTATTATTGATTTTGTGACGATCTAAAAGAATCTTTCAATTATAATTCATTTCTTCATATCAGTATAATTTCTGTTGATTTAAAATATATATCATAGGGGCCGGCCCAGTGGCGCAGTGGTTAAGTGTGCACGTTCTGCTTCTCAGCGGCCCGGGGTTCGCCGGTTCGGATCCCGGGTGCGGACATGGCACAGCTTGGCATGCCATGCTGTGGTAGGCGTCCCACATATAAAATAGAGGAAGATGGGCACAGATGTTAGCTCAGGGCCAGGCTTCCTCAGCAAAAAGAGGAGGACTGGCAGTAGTTAGCTCAGGGCTAATCTTCCTCGGGAAAAAATACATAAATAAATAAATAAAATATATATCATAAATAAAATATAGGTTTCTATTGATGTCATATATATTTCATTCATTATACAATGATGTGAAATATATATCAAATGGAAATATATTTCATATATTTGAAAATACATATCATATGAAACCTATATATCATTTCACTGCATAATGAGTTTATACTTGTATACACTGAGCTATCATAGTCTATTCCTGATGGGTGAAAACTTCCATTTTGACTTGAGGTTATCGAGAATGAAATCCTCTAGTTATAATTCTCCTCATCCCATAATCGGAAGGTTTTCCACAGACTAGCTTCTGGCTTTCTGTATTTCAAAACTTGTTTCTCCTCCACTACCCCATACTTCTGGTGCTTCCAGGCATGACAGCACACATTAATATTTTTTGCCTCTGGCCCTAAATGTCATGATTCCAGAGGAGTAATCCCAGTAGATGGTAGAAGTATTCCCAAAAGCCATTCCTGTATCAGGATGGTTAGTAATAACTGAAATATAAAATACCAACGCATCCTACCAAACCCAAACCCCCCCTAATTCAACTCCACCTTAGTCAGATTTCAAGAATGCCAAGGCCATCTCCAATGCCACCCAATACAAGGACGGGAAGTTATAGTGGAAAGAGACAGTAGTCGTAACTAATTTTGGGTGTGACTGCAAATTTTACAAAAGCATACAACCGTGTGAACACGCTGCCTTGGAAGGGGCCAGGGATGCTGTGGGGCCCTAAGCTTCATTAACTTCCTGATCCATGCACCTCAGGAGGCAAGAGTAGGAAACCAGATGATGTACTCTACTAGAACCTTCTCTCTTCCCTATTGCTGAATCCACCTATGTTTTTGCATATGCATATTTTTTAACACACGCTTATACATGCCATGTCTCTTTCACTCATTGCTGCAACATTTCCAATTGAAACAGCTATGCTAGAAAAATAGTTCAAAGCCATCTATTATAAACAGAAGCAATTTTTTAGCAAAGAGTTATTTTTCCCAATGAAGCAAGAATTTTACTTGTCAAATTAACAAAGAAGTTTTTATTTGATGGCTTCAACAAAGCTAATATTTAGCTAGGAGTATAGGAGACTTTAAAGGAAATAAAATTATTTCTACATTACCACAGTGACAAAGTTTCCGCTAATGAAAACAAGAGTTCAAAGAAAGTGTAAAAAAAGCCACTAGAAAGTTGTTTAAAAAGGCTTTATTTTAAATAACAATGCTTGCCAGTTTGAATAAGATTAGCTTTTCTTTTTAAATCTCATTTAGAAAGCTTTATAAAATGAATCTAGATTTATTAATCATTTCTGTGTCTTTCATCAGTGGCCTGAAAAATCTTAATAAAGACTCCACTGACATTAGAAGATCCATTGCAAGAATAAAGACTCTTTGTGTAGATTCATACTGGGAAAAAAATAAACCTGTGTCCTCCTGGTTCTTGATGAATGCTTTCTGGTCCCTGCGTGTGTGTGTGTTTCCCTTACACACAAGCCAACCAAACACTTCCTTTTCAAAATATTCTGATCATCATTATCTCTACTGCACCAGGGGAATTTTCAGCATTCTAAAAATAATTTCAATTCTACGGAGTCAAAGTGTTTTTAGTTACTGCTGCACAAACAGTGGGGTTTCATATGAGATCCATTTTGAAACACTATAGAAGACTCCACAAATGATGGAAACGTGAAAAATGCTTTGGAAATTAGGATAACTAATCCTGATTAAAATCAACTTCTATAGTAGCCAAAGGATAAAATCCTAGTGTTAATGGTCGATCTTAGAGGCGTGATAGAAACCTGCTTCCTTTCTCTCCTCCTCATCTTCCATTCGCCTCGTTTTGGCTGCCTTCTTTTCTGTACTGCCCTGACATCAGCTAGGACTGGTTGTAGCCCTGTGTTTAACCCCTTCTCTACCAGCCTTCATCAACAATCCTAATCTACAAGTAAGGAGCCAGGTAAAAAGGGAAAAGGTCTGCCTAAGGCAAGTCATTTCCTTCTTGTTTTCTTCGCAAGCCACCTGCGTTTGATTTAAAATTTTTGTATAACTAGATTAAAATTTCCTCTCTTACTTGTATATATATTATGATAGGTATAAGCAATTTGTTTTATTACTGGCTTCAACCATGCAAAATTAACTTTTTCAGTTTGATTCATGTTGCTTATAAATACCACAATGAAGACTAGTTACTGAATTCTAGTAACTGCACAATTCTTATGAAAAGCTTGGTGGTAAAAATTAATATTCATGAAGACTGCGTAAGGAAAGTAAAACCCATTGCTTACTGTAGATATTCATGGACTCCAGGCTACGGATTTGAGTTGAAACTGATAGTGTTAATTGGTTATTGCTGGTGACAACCTCCCAATTTTTAGGAGCATACAGCAACAAACTCCTGTTTTTTCATGCACAAGTCTGCGGTCAGCTATAGCCTGGCTGGGTTCATCTGGGCCTGGGAGGGCTTGGCTCCGGGCTGCGGGTTAGTTTCAGGTCTGCTCCATGTGTTTCTTCATTCTCCTCGAGGCATATTCTTTTCATGGTGAATCACCGGAGCCCCCGAGGTCAAGCCCAACCACACATGTGCCCTTAAAGCTTGAAAGCTCCGGTGGAATTGACAGACATTCCACTGGCTAAGCCCAAAGTCAAAGGGCGGGGATGCAGACTCTGTCTCCACTATTGCCGTGCTGCATCACAGGGCAGAGGGAAGAATTAACGACAATAATCCGGGCTTCCACACTGCCCGGTTTTATCTGTGACTTGATTTCCCCATTTGTAAAATAAAACAAACACAACAAAAACAAAAAACTCTACCTCCTGGAGTTGTAAGAATTAAAGCACTTTGGCACACACACACAAAAGCTCAATAAATAAAGTTAAGGGCTGGTCTGTAGCATAGTGGTTAAATTCAGCGGCCCAGAGTTCGCAGGTTCAGATCCTGGGCGCAGACCCACACATTGTTCATCAAGCCATGCTGTGGCAGCATCCCATATACAAAATAGAGGAAGACTGGCACAGTTGTTAGCTCAGCAACAATCTTCCTCGCTAAAAAAAAAAAAAAAGCCATGGGGGAAAAAATAAATAGTTAGCTGTTATTATTGTTGATCCCAGCTATTCTCTTTTTTCTTCTTCTTCTTCTCCCCAAAGCCCCCCCAGTACATAGTTGTATATTCTAGTTGTAGGTCCTTCTGGTTCTGCTATGTGGGACACCACCTGAGTGTGGCCTGATGAGCAATGCCATGTCTGCGCCCAGGATCCAGACCGGCAAAACCCTGGGCCACCGAAGCAGAGCGCACGAACTTAACCACTCAGCCATGGGGCCGGCTCCCCAGCTATTAATTCTTTGTTTTGTGTTTTGCGGTAATGTTTTAACCTCTATGCTTGTTTTTTCAACTTATCATTAGGAAACAATACAATTAGCTTGATTATCCAGTTTTTCAAACATCCAGTTGCTTTCCTCTTACATCTGGCTTTGGATTATTTCAAAGGTTAAATGAGATGCTTTTCATCATTGGAAAAACACACAGCAGGTCTGGGAATGCTGTGAGCTTAGGAATGCAAGGAGATGACAACTGCAGGTAATAACACAGTTCGTCTGAAGACCTGGTAAGTGCAGGGGAGATATCTATAGATATTAATAGATTATCTTTACATTATTTTTCTGTTTAATTTGTCTTTTTCTTGAGTCCCTATGAATAACAGTACTGACGGTGAGTCTGACCTTTTTAGAAAAATGCTACACTACTATAATTATACTTTAGAGACATAGTGTTATTGAATAGGCCCCTCAGTATTATTCAGACATATTGTCATATTACCAGGACTCAGCATCTTTGAATGATGCAAAATTTCCTAACATTACTCATCGTATTTAGTGTAGGCAGGTTGATTGCGGGCATATTTTTAGCTTCTTTTGGTAAATTAAATTGGATAACTTTTTTTTAATGTTCTTGGGTTTCCAGAACTTCAGTATTTTCTGAAATTCGAAGTCTGCTTCTGTGGTAGCTTGAAAATATGTCCACAAATTCTTTGGTATTGCTTCCTTTAAAAGATGGAGTCTAATTCCTCTCCCCTTGAGTGTGGGCTGTGCTTCGTGATTCACTTTTAATGAAGGGAATGTGGCTAAAGGGATGGTATGTGAATTCTGAGACTAGGCCATAAAAGGTATTGTGGCCTTCTCCTTGCTCTCTTTCTTCGATCATTTATTCTCAAGGAAGCCAGCTGCCATGTTGTGAGGACACTCAGGTAACCCTTAGAAAGGCCCATGTGGCAAGGAACTGAGACCTCCTGCCAACAGCCGTGTGAGCACACCATCTTGCAAGCAGATCCACCAGCCCCAGTCAAGCCTTCAGATGGCTGCAGCCCTGCTGATGTCCTAACTACAACCTCACAGGAGACCTTGAGCCTGAATCACCCAGCTAAGCTGCTCCCAAATTCCTAACCCACAGCAACTGTGAGATAATGAATTCTTACTGTTTTGAGCCACTAAATTTTGGAGTAATTTGTTACGCAGCAATAGATAAATAACACAGCTTATCACAGAATGTTATTGCCCAAAAACTATTTTGAAAGGTTTTATATCCTGACCATGGAGTACCTACTATAAAACAGGGTCTGAACCACATGGTAGGTACTTAATGGTGAAGAAAACAAACGCAGAATCTGCCTTCAGGTAGCTTACAATCAAATTCCAAAAATATATAATGAAAGAAAAGGAGGAAAACATTTGTGATGTTGAGGAAGTTACTTAATATCACTTATCCTCAACTTATGAAATAGAGAATAATATTTACTTTCAAGGTTGTTATGAGGTTGAGAAATAATATTAAAGTACCTAGCACAGAGCTGTCACTCATAAATGTTTGCTATTATTATTAGAGGTGGATTTTTTTTTTCAGACTTCAAGTTAGAGCCCCTGAATAATACCAAAAATGTGTAATTATTGCACGTGTGTGGAAGGTAACATTTCCACTAAGAGTTTTGGAAAGTTAAAACTTTACTAGAAAAAGCTCTCCACTGTCCTTCTCAAAACTATTGGCTTGAAAACCTCTTAGGGAAATGATGGTGCCACAGTTTAATTTGACCCAGTGCCTATCATAAGCTGGTTGTGAATATATATTTTCATTGTTCATCGCTTAAAATAATAAATAAGCTAAGTTCCCACACTGACGTGCCAACATACTAAATGCCATCAGCCATTTTGTTGAAAGGTAGGGTAATATTTCTTATGCTGGACCATGTGTGTGATATTTTACTCCAAATCCTCTTATCATTTAAATAAATAATGATCTATCATCACATCCAAAATGCCATGAGTTCCCTCTTCCCTTCATTATAATGTTTGTTTCAACTCCATCTCACCAATTATATTGATTTGTTAAGCCATGAAGACCAGGGGACCTGACACATACCCACATTGTTTATCCTCTTCTGCTCAAATATTCTGGGAATTATCAAGAGAAAAATCTCAGAACCTAAAGTTTAGATAAATGATCAGCAATTTTAAGAGCTCAGATCTAGATAATTGAGGCACAAGGTGAAATAACTAGATGACTATGAACAAGACAGTATTGCTGACCAGCGCAGCTCTCCCTTGCTGTCAGTTTCCTTATATGCACAATGGCAGCCCCTGGATTGCTCTGTTGCTATGGCAACCATCACTGTATATCACACTCAAATCTGATATTGAAATGTACTAGGAATCATGTAGCATACGTTTTTCATATTTTTTCCAAGTTCATCTTTTTCATGGTTTCACACAGCAGTCCAATATGAAACATTTATTTGAGCTTAAAAAATCATAAATACATATTCTCCCACTTTGAGATTTAAAACCAGCTTCTGTGACTGAAATAGCAATTCAACATCAAACGGATTTAATACATTTCAAACAATTAGACTTTCTTTCAAAGAGAGAAAGGGGAGGATTGCACTTGGTGGTCATCTATGGAGCTCATCCACGTCACTCACACCCTGATAGAAGCAGAATTAGCCCACGGATTCCAAATGGCTGAGAGACAACGTGGGGAGATTTCAAATGAGGTGTGACGTTTTTGCTTCTGTTACACAAGGAATAGATGAATGTTGAAATTCCCATGCTGCTCTGTTTAATTCATATGGTGAAGTCGGAGGCTTCTTGACTGAGGACCGGTCGCTCCTCTGCTCTTCTTATAGCAGCTACCAGGGTTTGGCACCTTGATGAGACCCACTGTCCTCATTATCAGAGTTGCTGGCATTGAGATGATGGGAATAAGGCTGTAGGTTATAGTTAAATACAGAGCATTACAGCTGATTAAAAAACCACCAACTTTCAGTAACCTAATTCAGGGACTACCAAGGATGCCTCCTGGAAAGAATTTTTTTTTAAGTGTTCACATCAAGAGAAAGACGCACATCCATTTATTTGACATATTCAATTCACAGCATTATTCCTCTTTCTCTAGGTAAAGATTATATAGCTGGAAATATCATAACAAGTGGAAGTAGGACACAGAAAAACCCTGTTGTTGCATAAATTGCTGAACTGGTGTGAATTTTTGCAAACATTTCTCTGATGCAAACAAAAGTTTTTTTCAATATTAACATTATTATAATACTCATTGCCAAGACTAGAATAAGTTGTTAAAAATTTATAAAGAACTCAAACATTTGCAGTTTTAAATCTGCTTTTTGAATATTGGAGACAATTTGCTGGTTGCAACATCCTTTCCTCATTATTATTATTTTCTCATGGAAAGAATATTCCAATCAACCGGACAATCTTGTTAGAATGCATCTTGAAAGGAAGGAAAGATTTTCTTTTAATAGCTGAACAGTTCTAGGATCAAATTTATGAACTCTGGAAATGGAAATAAAAATAAAGATTAAATGAATTAAAATGTCCTTGAGCCAGAAAGTAAGATAGAATGGAGGGGAGAATGCCATCTGATTTATTTTGCTCCAATTCAAATACTATAAGCAAACCCCAGCTACTCAGGGGCCTTGTTAAGGAAATACCCCAAACTAGAGACCAGAGAGAACCGAACTGGGCCACAGCAATTCCCAATCGGTCCCAAATCACAGCAGATCAAAGCCCACACTGGACAGTGTATATTAGAACATTTTCACCACAGCCACAAGTTCTCTTGGACAGGGCCGTTCTAGACGGAGAACAAATGATAAAAATTAATCAAGATTAATGGTACGGTTTTAAAATATTTCTTGAAATAACATACAAGCTTTGAATGCTTTAAATTTTACATCTTAGAAATGAAACAGGGGCCCGCCGGTGGCGCAGCAGTTAAGTGCCCACGTTCCGCTTCACGGCGTCCCGGGGTTCACCGGCCCGGATCCCGGGTGCGGACGTGTATGGACTCAAAACTAAAGAGGATACATCCTAGCCTCATGGTGTGTTCTAAAGAAGTTCACACAAAGAGACGCAAAGGAGCGATACGGAGGTGAGTGATCAGCTCCACACGAGGAGACCCTCCTCCAGGTGCAGGGCAAGCGCCTCTCAGATCCCCCTTCAGGAATGGGGCATTTCCTCCCCAGCTGTTGGCAGTGTTGCCTACTAGCTGCTCACGGCTGCTGCGCTCCCCAGCAGGCTAGCACGCTGGACTAGCCATGTTTTCCCACAGAAAATCTACCCAAAGATGAAGGATTTCTTCTTTCCCTGTGATCTCCCAGAACTGTCCGCAGACACAAGGCCGTGGGCATCCAAGAGCAAAGAGCAAATCGAGGTAAGGAGTGATTAACGTCCAAAAGAGGGAGGTCACGGTAAAAGCAGGTTTTTATTTTTTGATGCATCTGGTTTTGCGAAGTTCGGGGCTTGGGGTCGCAAAGGAAACAGTTTTTAGAGACACGGCGAGTTCAGAAGGAAAATCCAATATTGGCTGGGAAAAGATTACAGCCTCAGCTGAGGTGGATAGAATAAGGCGCCCTTATCCCTGTGATGGAGAAAGGCCTTTTTGGGAGAAAATATCACGCCAATTCTGGCGATGTTGAGTTCATGTGGTGGAGGTGAGAACAAGTCAAACAGGTGACACCAAGCCCAGCGTCTTCGCCAGCAGACCTGGGAATCACTGGGAGTTTGACTGTTACTCCTCTGTACCGATGAGAGTAATGAGCCTGAACTTGGAGCTCAAGGACACTGCATGTTCTTCGGGGCCCAGGGATTATTTCAGTAGAGTACATGGGCTGGCTGGAGGTACTATTTCATAGAGAAGATGGACTTCCCAGAGAAAAGATGGAACAAGGCTATGAATCCCAGGAAACCGGGTCTTTGCAGGAGAAATATCTCCATTCTCTGAGATCAGGCTGAACCCAATAGAATTTTCTATTTGAAGCAACTGCCCATCTTGTCTTTTGGTGTTTTGCTGTATTATTGCTTATCCTAGAATTTTTAGATTAAATTCAAAGCTTCCTGGTTTGAGCCAGCTCTGCACTTAAATTCAGGAATGGACTCTGCTTCTTTCTCTGCGCCCCATCTGCACGTGAAGAATAAAACCCGCAGACAACTCAATAGTCTTCTGACTGGAGGGAAAGATCATGCAGTTCCCTGCTGCTCAAAGGGTGGTCCTGGGACCAGCATCTGGGAGCTTGTGGAAAACGTACAATTTCATGCCATACCCTGGACTTGCGGAAACAGAATCTGCACTTTAACGGGATTCCCAGGAGATTCGTGTGCGCAGTACAGTCTGAGAAGCCAAGATCTAATTCAGTGCTTCTCAAGGTTGAAAATGCAGCAGAATCATCCACGGGGGATGACCTGTTAGACTGAAGATTGCAGAGGTTCTGATTGAGTAGGTCTGAGATGGGGCCCAAGAATTTGCATTTCCAGCACATTCCCAAGTGATGCTGATGCTGCGAGACTGGGGCCCACCCTCTGAGAAGCACTGCTTTAATTCATTCTCCTCACGTGCTGGGGAACCAGATATTCCTGTGTTGAGATTTCGGCTCTGACGCTCACCAGCTGCGTGACGTCTGGCACTCTTCTGACCTCTCTGAGCCCAAGTTTCTTTCCATGTTACATAGAGTAATACCAACTTCATCAGACTTTGTGAGAACTTAAAGAGATTTTTAAGAGCCAAGCGTTCACCCATGCCTGGCCACAGAATGTACTCTGCAGATTGCGGTCCGCAGACCAGCTGCATCGGCCTCCCCTGGGAGTTTGTAAGAAATGGTCTCCGGCTCCACCTCAGGCCTCTGGTATCCGAATCTGCATTTTCACAAGACCCGCAGGTAAGAATTACGCATATCAAAGTCTAAGAGAAATCCTATAAGTCCATGGGTCCTCATTTCCCAGTTCCAGCTGAGGATACTGAAGCTCAGGGAATGGGGGTTTCAAGCCCCAGATGAGGCACTGGAAGCTTGAACCCCTAAATCTCTCTTCAGTGTCCCCACTTTCTGGAATTCCAGACGCACACGGAGGGTTCAGTGCTCCATTTCAGGCCCAGACTGTCACCCGGCCCGGCCCGGCCCGCCCCCCATGTTTGCAGAGTCCTGGGAGGCACCAAATGCATAAAATGTGCCTTCACCAGCCTCCTAACCTGGAGTTCACCAAGACACAGGTACTGCCTCAGAGGAGGGAAGGGCTTTCTATACCTTGGGATTTGATTATTTGACTTTTTGACTGCTTTTTTGGGATATTCACACTGAGTTTCTACTTGAATCCTTGTGGGCAGGAGAGGAGTAGGAAAGAGAAGGGATGGAAGCAAAAGCCACACAGGGTATAAAGCTTCCGACAGGCAAAGAAAGGAGACTGAGCTGCCAAGCAGAGTGACTTGCTCACAGGGAGAACTGGGTTCTGTCAGAACAAATGGCGCCGCTGAGTTCCCACCAGAGAAGTCAGCCCCCTCAATGTTCTGACGTGCGTGCGATTCTTTGGGAACAAAGTACTGTTGGGGAGTCATTACCATGTGTAGCTATTTTATTATATGAACCAAATAAAAATGAATCCTTCCTGAACATTCTAATGAACAAAACAATACAGAGTGACTTCAGCCGAGTTGGGGAGGCAGCATTGCTTTTTTGCATATTTATGAATAATGATATCTGAAAAATAAACTGACAGGAAATATGAAATCACTGGATTTATTTGATAATGAACAAA
The DNA here is from genome assembly GCF_037783145.1 of Equus przewalskii. Lineage (NCBI taxonomy): Eukaryota > Metazoa > Chordata > Mammalia > Perissodactyla > Equidae > Equus > Equus przewalskii. The sequence continues at coordinate 9,555,542 of NC_091863.1, forward strand.
ATTCTGGAAAAGCTTTCATCCCCCATGAAGTGGCCCATAAGTTTAAGGCTAATTTTGTCCTTAAACTTGCTCTTTGACCCCTCTGACACTGATTAAAGAAGTTCGCTTTCCTTTCATTAGATATCATGGGCCAGGACCACTTTTTCTTTCTTTGAAGCTGAAGAAGGCTGGACCACAGCTATGAGATTTATGCTACCCATTATCGTGGGAATCAATACGACGATATTCACTTTATAGCTGGAAGAAATTCAGGCATGGGAAGTAATTTATCCAAGGTCATAGCCAGTCCAGGTTGGAGATAGGATTAAAATTTAGATCCTAAGTCTTTGGCCTCTTGATATAAAACGTAGACATAAAAAGGATGAGTTCCAAGTAAGAGCTAGATTTTAAACTTCGAGTCTTGATTTCTTTACTTTGCTATATTTTTTCCTCCCTGTCCCTTAAGCACTGACCTCTCCTGGATATAGCGCCAGGGTTGTGTCCATGAAAACAGGAGCAGCTTTGGGAAAAATGGATTTCTGTTAGGCCTTAATCAAAAGCCCGCTTGTGAGAGTTTGGCCTCTAGTTCAAGACCAGGCAGAGCCCCTTTGGCTAAATCCACAATTCAACTCATTTAATGAATAAGGACTCTCAGAAATTTGCCTCCTCCCTCCTTAATTCCCAGATACACGTCAAAATTCAACAAGATGGAAAAATCAAACAGTGATTGCCTCTAAGAGGGAGAGGGTATTTTTGGCTGGAAGGAAGGGTCAAGGGGGAACTTTCTGGAGTGAAAGTAATGATCCATTTTCATAGGGGTTTGGGTTGGGTGGTGCGGTATGCATTTGTCAAAACTCGTGGAATGGTACCTTGAAGATTTGCGTGTTTCATTATATATTAATTTTACCTAAAATAAAACTCTGTATAAGAAACTCCCTAAGAAACTATTTGAGACAGTAAAAGAGTTAAGAGCTAAAAACGTTCAAGTTGCATTTTTATCAGGTCTGTCATCATCTTCACCAACCATAAAATACAAGCGTCTTTGACCACTTCTGTAGGGGAGCGGGTGGAAGTTCTCAAGACAAAATGTATATCTAAAGTAGAGGGCTTATGTTCTGGGGCAATTGTCTTTCTGTGGCACTGTCAGGAAACCAGATCTTTGCCCCTGAACTCAGCAGGCTTCCTTTAGTAGTCAATCCTTATGTAAAAATAGTCCCTAGTGTTGTGAGTGTGTGGAGGGTGTAGTAGCTGGAGATTTGTGGGAACTCTGTCACAAATTCCCTACAGGAGAGCCCACAAAGGGTGGTGGAATTGGGCATCTCGGGTTCTCTGATATCTTCCCCTAAGTGAATGTAGAAATAGGTCCAAAAACTGGCAGAGACGAGGAGAGCCCCAGCTTTCAGATAAGATCCATTATATTATGGGTTTGGTAAAAATTATAAAAGCATGTGGGTAAAGAATAAAATTTATGAAAATGGTATCGTGTGGGTGAAAGAAGTGATAGTTCTATTTTTAATTTTTTGAGGAACCTCCATACTGTTTTCCATAGTGGCTGCACCAATTTACATTCCCACCAAGAGTGCACAAAGGTTCCCTTTTCTCCACATCCTTACCAACATGTTTTATCTTTTGTCTTTTTGATAAAAGCCATCCTAACAGGTGTGAGGGGATACTGTGGTTTTGATTTGCGTTTCCCTGATGATTACTGATGTTGAGCATCTTTTCCTGTACTTCTTGGCCATTTATATGTCCTTTTTGGAAAAAATGTCTATTCAGGTCCTCTGTCCATTTTTTAATCAGATTTTTTTTGCTATTGTGTTGTATGAGTTCCTTATATATTTTCAATATTAACCTCATATTCTTTAATAATACTAACAGCAATTTCAAAATTTTAAAACAGAAATCCTTATTTATAATCTAAGTCCGTAATTCTCAAACATTTCAGTCTTGGGAGACATCTAAAGTCTTAAGAATCAGTGAAGACTCCAAAGAGCTTGTAATAGATTTTATCAATCATTGTTTGCTGTGTTAGAAATAAAAACTGAGAGAAATTTTTAAATACTTAATAATTCATTTAAAATAACAGTGATAAACCCATTACATGTTGACATAACACATTTTGATGAAAATAACTATTTTCTAAAATAAAAAATTTATTGAGAAGAATGGAATTGTCATACAGTTTTGCGATCTCTTTAATGTCTGCCTTAATAGAAGCAGCTGGATTCTCATATTGGCTTCTGTATTGAATATATTGTGAAACATTGTTTTGGTTGAAAAATATGGAGCAAACCCAGCCTCACACAGATGTGTAGTTGGAAATGGGAGGAGTATATTAATAGCTTTTTCAGATAGTTGTGGATATTCTTCTTTGGTACCATGCAAATTCAGACAAGTGGTAGTTTCTTAAAAGATGCATTATGAGATTTGAAACCACAATAATGAACTTTTCATACTCTAATACATTAGAATTCATTGGTTTATCTTACATTCTGAATGGACGTATCACTCATGCATGATTTTGTCACATCATATGTTGGTCATTAGGGAGATATTGGTTCATTGAATTTTGCAGATCTCCCTTATACAATACAAAAAGAAATCACACTTATTAATAATACCACTGATCAGAGAAGTCTTTAAGTGTTGTAAAACTGTCAAGCCCATGGGAGCAGATTCGTTTTCTAAAATTTTAATTGTCACTTCAAAAGTCAAATTTTATTATTGGCAGCAAATACTGACAGTTGTTTTCCTTAAAGTGACAGGCTCATTTTGTTCATTTTTTAGAAAATGTCTGCCTAATCTCCAAGTCTAAAAAATCGTTGTTATCAGTTGCCCTGTAAAGTGAAGATGGCATTACATGAAAACAACAGCTAGTTTAGCTGGCAACTCAAATGTTGGTACCTCAAACACTGAGTGTTTTTCCTTGAGACAATATACAAACATTGGTGTGCAGCAGAAATGATTTAGACATACTTCTCAATTTTGTCACAGAATTTAAGAAGACCTGTGCTCAAGTGTGGGGATATAGTAAAAGTAATCCTTTCTACTGGCATTTGCTTTTCCTGCAAGTGCATAGTGGTGAAGGACACAGTCACCTCTAATACAGTTGGGTGCTACTGCATCAATTCATGCGTAGGTGCTGACAGGTTTATTCCTCATTGCTTTGTAACACTGGTACAGATATCAACACAGTGAAAAAGACAAAATACCATCTTTCAGGTATTATGAGACTGGTTTTGACTTCATAGAACCTTTGATAGTGTCTTGAGGGTTCCCAGTTATCTGGGGACCAATCTTTAAGATCCACTGATGTCTCTCAATATTTTTTCTCCTTTAGGTAAATTTAGTGTCAGAAATTTACATATTTAGCATTACAGATTAATTTAGCATTCTTTTATTCAGGAATTACTTGTGCATATACACTATAATGTGCTGGCAATACAATGGTAAGCAAAAATAAAGTCCTTGCTTGCCCTCATGGAATTTCTTTTCTACTGGGTGAGGTGCACTGTAATCCAATAATCAGATATTTGTAAATGTATAATTGTAATAAGTGTCATGAGAATCATAGTAGGGGCAGTTCACTTAATCTGTGGGTAGGGGATTAAGAAACAATGTTTCTGAGGATGTAATGTTTGCCTTAAAACCTCAAGGGTCAATAGGTGTGAGCAGGTAAAGGAAGTAGTGGTGGAGGGTGTTCCAGGCAGAGGGAACAGCATGTGCAAAGGTCCTGAGGCAAGAGGGAGCTTGGCATGTTCAAGAAATGGGAAACAGCACTGAAAGGGAGGGAAGATAATGGGAAATAATGCCAGAAAGGAAAATATATAGCAGAATATACAGTAGTCTCTGCTAACATTTTGGCTTTTATGCAAAGAACAAAGAAGTGCGCTTGAAGTGTTTCTAGAAAGGTTGGTTTAATCAGATTGGCATATAAAAAGATCACCAGTGCAGCAGTGGTGAGAATCGATGGATGATGTTGGCGAGGTTAGGGAGATGAATGCAGGGGACCATTTAGATGGCTGTTGTAGTGATTTAGGAGAGAGAGAAAAACAGTGAAAGAATTGTGCTAGCGCGCTACCATGGGAAGGAAGTGATATGGATTCAATGGAGGAGTGGGCATGGGTAGGGGAGAAAGTGGCTTCACAGATAGTGCCATGGTTCCTGGTTTGCCCAGCTGGATGGATAATGGTCTCTGGGGTAGCCACTTCTTATTTAACCCAGGCTATCTGGGAACAAAACTAGAAAAAAAAGAAAGGAAGAAAGAAAGAAAGAAAATTTTTAAAAAATCAGCACTTAAGGCCAGGGGTTGACAGAATCAAGTTATTAGGAGAGAGATTTGAATTTATTAATTATATCAGTTCTCTCCTAAAAATAAAATATTTCAAGGGGTCGTTTAGAGATTCCTAAGCACATTAAGTTCAGTTTCCTTTCATAGATCTATTTTTAGTGGCCAAAGAGTTTGTTAGGGTGCTTGGTCTTCCCTACAGAAGACAAGGCATCAAGACACATTCAATAAATGAGAGAACTTTCAAACATTGCGAACATGAGTTGATGATCCCCCAGCGCAGTCTGCTCACCTGAGCACTACCGTGTGCCCAGCTCTCTTGGATGTATCCACGGGTATGGTCTCACTTGAGGGTGGTGGTAACGCAACATGGTAGATATTGTCGTTGCTCCCATTTTATAGATAGAGAAGCTCAGAAACGTTGATGTTTGCCAAGGATCATACCATTCCCAAGCATCAAAGTTAGGATTTCCACACTATTCTTTTTTTTTCAGCTTTATTGAGGTATAATTGACACATAAAATTGTAATACATTTAACCACACTATTCTTTCTTAAAGCAGTTGAGTGATATTTCTAATGCAGAGGTTTCCAGGTTTTGGGGGGTCATGGATCCCTTTGAGATTCTACTGACAACTACTAACCTTCTTCCTAGCAAAGTTCATCTTTGCACACACACACAATTGACACCCCATTTCTAGAGGTTTTCAGTTCTCTTGAAACCCATTCGGAGATTGCCCATTTGAAATCCAGGGTTAACAAGACTTGTTCTAGGGCCTTGTCAAAGCTGTCACTGGTGGTGTTTTTGAGTCTGGTCATTGGTGAATTTTTTTTTAATTGAGGTAACATTGATTTATACAGGTGGACTTTTTAAGAATCATAAAAAATTAGCCACTTTAGATTTCCAGATTAAAAATTAGTCACTCTTCATAAAATTATCATATAACCCAGCAATTTCACCCTAGGTATATGTGTAAAAGAATCGAAAACAGGTGTTCAAACAAAAACTTGTACATACATGATCATAGCAGCCTATGCACAACTACGAAAAAGTGGAAACAACCCAAATGTCCATTAACTGATGAGTGGATAAACAAAATGGGGTAAATCTATACAACGGAATGTTATTCAGCAATAAAAAGGAATGAGGTTCTGATACATGCTACAACATGGATGAACCTTGGAGAGGTTATGTTAAGAAAGAAGCTAGATAGAAAAGGCCACATATTGTATGACTCCATTTATGTGAACTGTCCGGAATAAGTAAATCTAGGGACAGGGAGAAAGTAGATGAGTGGTTGTCTGGGACTGGGAAAGGGGGAAAAGTGAGTGGCTGCTTAATGGGTACCGGTTTCTTTGCTGTAATGAAAATGCTCTGGAATTAGATGGAGATGATGCTTGCACGATGTTGTAAATGTACTAAAAGCTGTGAATTCTGTACTGTAAAGTAGTTAAACGGTGAATTTTATGTTATGTGAATTTTACTTTAAACTTAAAAAAAGGTGACTTTCAAGAAACCTACGCCTGCCCAGCTCTGCCTTCTTAGTACCTTCCTCTGCCTGGGCTGGGCTAGTTGGAGGAGCTCGGGCTCATTCACTCTGTGCCCAGGCATGACTTCCCTGGTGGGCTGGTTTGCACCTACAGGCTGAATCCTGGCAGCCTTCTCCAGGGATACCCATCGCCACCCAGGGGCCTGGCAAAGTGCATGGCCTTCTCTGTGCAGAAATCCCACGTGCTTCCCTACTGCCTGTGTTTACAGCATCTTATTTGCCTTAGAAAGACAAGAATATATGGGCTTTTTTTAAGCCTTTAAACCTGAAACACCATTCTTTGTATTTTATCTTTTTGGCCTTTTCCTTAGCTGCTCTGAATCAGCTTTTTCTGCCTTGTTGATACAGACCTGGTTCTCAAAGGTGGAGGTGGGGGAAGGGGGGATGGGTTGTTGTGACCCCCCGGGGGACATTCAGTAATGTCTAGAGATAGTCTGTTTGTCAGGACTTGGGAGCTGTTAATGGTATCTAGTGGGTAGAGGCCAGGGATGCTGTTAAACATCCTATCATGCACAGAACAGCCCCACAACAATGAATCATCTGGCCCCAAATGTCAATGGTGTTAAGATTGAGAAAATCAGGCTTAAAGTATCATTGCTATCATATAATTGAAAATGCCAATAACTACTTATTGTGAGCATTCTCATGGAGACAGTTTCCATTCCCTTGATGTCTGTGGCTTGTGATGCCAAATGCTGAAGGAGCCCTGAGGAGAGTGTTCTGGAACTCCATAGGGAAATCGAGGACCTTAGCTTTGTAACTTATTGATCCCACAAAGACTATATCCCAAAAGGCCCTGGGGCATGTACACATCATGGAGCTATAAAATGGAAGTTAACCCTTCCATGTCCAGCACCGTGGCATATGCATGCCGGTCTGCCAGGCAGAGACAAGCAGGTAAAGAATTAGAATGCGATTCCCAACATAAGACCCGCATGATCTGCAAAGGAAGGAAATACGCACATTATTCTTACCATTTTTCTTTATCATTTCAACTTATTCTGACTAATAATTGTATCATCAGTAACTTCATTCTGAACTAAGGTTTATTTATTGATTTTTTTATTAATCTGTTTAGAGAAGATTGGTCCCTTTTTCTTGTAAGAGAGACATTGGCTGTATGGATCTGTTTCATTTTCTTTAATAATATTCCAATATTGGTAAAAGAAATGCTTTTAAAACAGGCATGATTTGGGTGAAAATCAGATCCTCCATTTTGAAAACCTTGTCACAGTCCTTGCTGAAGAGAGCAAAGACCTGCTGCATGAAACAGCAACAGATTCTTTTTTATTTTTAAAGATTGGCACGTGAGCTAACAACTGTTGACAATCTTTTTTTTTTTCCCTACTTTTTCTCCCCAAATCCCCCCAGTACATAGTTGTATATTTTAGTTGTGGGTCCTTCTAGTTATGGCATGTGGGATGCCTCCTCAGCGTGGCCTGATGAGCGGTGCCATGTCTGCGCCTAGGATCCGAACTGGTGAAACCCTGGGCCGCCGAAGCAGAGCATGCGAACTTAACCACTAGCCCACGGGGCCGGCCCCAGCAACAGATTCTGAAACGTTCTCCTTATTACCCTGCAGAGACGACATGTTCAAAACACCCTTAACCGTGCTTACTCCCATTACCTTAGAAAACACCTTGGGGGAAACCTTCAGTAATTATTTCCTTGCTGGAAGGTTTACTCCCTGGAAAATTATGCTTGGCCTCTCCCTAGCTGCAGAAGATGCCCCAATTAGGAGATGTCATGTTGAACACATTGTTTGGCAATGTGGCAGACACGTGGGGGAGGGGTTCATTACAGCTCCTCTATACTGAGTTTGCCAAATGCGTGTGGACCTGCCTCTGCAGTGGTAAACTCCGCAGCAGCGGCCATCCAGAATAAGTGGGAAAATCCTGTTTGAGGACGGGGGCACTGCTTACTTGGATTCACTCACATTGAAAATGCCATGAAGTGAAATTCACGTCTTTCTCCATCTAGGGCTCTGGCCAACCCCTTCTGATAAGAGTGCACACTTCTGTAGGGCTGCGGAGGCCGCAACTTCGTATGTTTGTGATTAGACGACTATTGCTACAATAGAAAGTGAAGTATTTGGAAGAAATTAACAAATACACAAGGGTAGGTATGAGCTTCTGTGCGTGGAAATGGTTGTATGGAAACATCTGTTTCAAACCATTCTGAGCTAGGAAGAATGTGGGGACCAGGCATATGGTTCTCTTGGAAAGTACTTGCCTCACAGTCTTGACCTAAGAGCTCACCTCTGGACAGAGGAGGAAACAAGTGGTCTTGGAATCAAATCCTCTTCAAAACAAAACAAAACAAAGCAAAAACCATGTCCTTATGCTTTTTTCAAAGGTTTCTTCACAGCCTAAAAATTCCTCAAAGTTCCCCCTTGTGTTTATATTTTTAACCCCTCACCCAGTTTCCCCGTGGTTAACATCTTTCGTGACTGTGGCATATTTGTAAAAATGAAGAAACTGACATCGGTGCACTATGATGAACCAAACCCCAGACTTGATGTGAATTTCACCAGTTTTCCCACTGATGTCCTTTTGCTGTTTCAGGATCCCTTTCAGGATACTACATTGCATTTAGTCATCATTTCTCCTCCTCTCCTTGGCTTTTGATGACCCTCCTCTCTTCTTTTTGACTGAGACAGTAAGCTTCAAAAGGGATGCTTAAAAATCCTTCCTAAACATACTGGAGCCAACTTTTCAATTGTGTCTATTGTAGGGGAAGGAAAAAAAACCCCTTTTCCTATACCCTCCTAGGTTCTGCAGTTAGGGGCCTGGAAGTTAAACTGACAAAAGACTAAAAGATTAACAAGAGAAAAACAGAGTTTATCAACAGGAGTAGAGCACATATATGCAGGAGAAACTCAGTGATGAGTAACTCAAAGGGGTGGTTAGAACTCAGGGCTTATATAGCATCTTAACAAAGAACAATAAACTTTTAGAGAAGTGACAAGACAAAAAGAAAAGGGCTATAGGCTTTTAGGGGTAGCAAATTGTGGGAAAGTAAACATGTGGGGGAAAACTAATGGAAGATAATGATTATTTAGTAAAGTTTGTTATACATATTCCTCTCAATGCTGTCTCTGGACTGATAAAAGTCTGGAGGTGTCCCTAATGATTAAGAGTCTAAGAATTGTCCTCCTCTCCCTGGTAAGAGAGAGAGCGAGACACCTTACAAATAGAATTTTATGTCCTGCTTTTAGGCAAATGGTGGGGAGGACAGAAAGCTTTTTTTGGCATCTGCTATTTCTCAATTTCCTTCAGCTCAAAATAATCCTTATGCCAAAGTGTGGCATATTTGTGGTGGCATATTCTGATCCTCTATGCTATAGCTCAAAAAACAAATTAAAACAAAACAAAAATCCCAATCAAAAAAATCTTTGGAAAATTGAAAAATTCAGCTGAAAGGCTCTCCTGGTTGCCGTTTTTACCACTTAAAACCAGTCATCCTCCATTTAATGAACTTATCTTCTCGACTTTATTGGCTGCTCTGTCATAACTCAACATATAGCTGGATCTATCTCGTGGGTCAGAACAAGAGGTCATCAGGCAATAGGAAGGACCAGATTAGGAGAAGCAAGGTCTCAGAAACCTGACTTCTGGACTGGGAAAGAACAGAAGCTTGGACCAGACCATGCTTAACTGTATGTGGGGAAGTTCAGAGGGCTGGACAACCATATCCAGAGAGCTGGGCTACAGAACATCTGGGAAACCCTAGACACATAACATCAGAAAGTGAACAAACAGCAGGAGCATAGGGCTGGGTTGGGAATGGTGGGCCAGCAATTGGACTGGCAGTGAGAGCTGGAAAAGGTTGGGTGATACGCAGGAGCCAGCAGGCCATGATAAGGAGGTTGGCTAGAAAAAGCAGGAAGAATATCAGCTTGGGCTTACACTGCCTGTGAATCAGAGGCAGGATCCTGGTTCAAGGTCTCAGAGTTTAGGTTCTGAGTTGCTATGACCGGCAGGGTTTAGGCATGCAAGAACTACCCAAGAGCAAGATACCTGGGTTCAAGGTGTGAGATACCTGGTATACCAAGGTAGCGTGATGAGTACAGGAACCCAAGCCATTAGAATGAAGGCAAGTGGGGGCCAGCCCCTTGGCCTTGTGGTTAAAGTTCCATGTGCTCTGCTTCAGCTGTCCAGGTTCGTGGGTTTGGATCCTGGGCGCAGACCTACACCACTTATCAGCCATACTGTGGCAGCAACCCACATATAAAATAGAGGAAGATCGGCACAGATGTTAGCTCAGGGCGAATCTTCCTCAGCACACACACACACACAAAAGAATTCAGGCAAGGTAAGACCAAGGTCAGAACCCAGGTTAACTTAAGGTTGGATTAACTTCCCTACCAAAAAGGAGATGCTAAATCCCCCTGAATAGGAAACAAAGTAATCGCTGACCCTAACTCAGAGTTTCGCAACCTTGGCACCAATGAGAGTAGATAGCTGCATAGCTCTTTGATGTCAGGGGCTGTCCCTTGACACTGTAGAATGTTCAGCAGCATCCCTAGCCTTGACCCACTAGATGCCAATAACAACCCCCTGCCAAGTGTGACAATCAAAAATGTCTCCAAATATTGCCAAATGGAGCCGGAAGACAAAATCACCCCCATTGAGAACCACTGCTCTGAAACAAGGCACACCCAGTAGAAGGCATTAAATGGCCTCAGTTTTAGTAGACAAATGTCTGGGAGAAGGAAACCAAGCCGGTTACTACATCCCAGAAAGGACGTCAAGAGAAGTGATGTACCTAGTACGGCAATGCGGATGCAGGAGTTCCTTTGTAAAGAGCCACTAGACAGGCAAGTGGTAGAAAATGTTGATCTTTGATGGAGAGTCTGGGACCATAAATCGCCTGGCTCCGTATAAACAAGATATACGGCAGAATTGGGTATGTATTCACTGACTTACTAGGTCAAATGAAATGGAATTATGCTTAAAACAATGTTTGGTGCATAAAGCCAAAATAAATCAAAATTTTCTTTGTGTTCTTATACCATGAAATCCTTCCTAGCCTTAAAAGGCCTTTTTGCCCAATGTAGGACATGATGTATTTATTTGTTTATTTTGGTGAGGAAGATTGGCCCTGAGCTAACATCTGTTGCCAATCTTCTTCTTTTTGCTTGAGGAAGATTGCCGCTGAGCTAACATCTGTGCTAATCCTCCTCTGCCTTATGTGGGATACCGCCACAGTGTAGCTTGTCAAGCAGTGCCAGGTCTGCGCCTGGGATCCAAACCTGCAAACCTGGGCCGCTGAAGTGGAGCGTGTGAACCCAACCACTATGCCACCAGGCCGGCCCCCAGGACACGATGACATTTTGTTGAATGATGTCCTTTTTCACTGAGTTTTTTTTCAATGGAGTCTTATAAAGGCATTCTGTAAAGCTTTTTTATTCCAGAAAATGGTAGTTATTTTAACCATTTTGGTAGACTTATTACCTCAAATATACAGTTCTAGCCTAGATTTCTCTGATTTTCTGTGTGATGTTGATATTTAGGAATAAACTGGCAAAAAGTAGCAATCTCCAAACATGTTGCTGCTTAAATCCATGTGAATTTCTTAATTTCATGTCATATTGCACCATTACACTGTGGTTGGCAGCTTCCAAAATGGCCCCCATGATCCCCACTTCCTGGTGGTCACGGCCTATGTAGTCCCCTGCCCTTGAGTGAAGGCTTGGCCTAGTGACTTGCTGTTGGCCAATAGACCATGGCAGAAGTGATGGGATTTGGTAGGTTATTTTTGGGTCTGGGAACACTCAAACTTCTTTCCCATATAAATTGATGGTAATTGCTCCTTTGCTTTATGCCATTCTGGCTTACGAAAGGTTTTGCAGGAACGCTCTACTTGCAGATAGTGGGAGAAAGCTGTAGTGGTGCCTGTGGCCTTAGCATCAATTTTGCTTCCAACCAGTCTTCTCCCAGACCTGCATTCTGCCGGGTCCTGTCTCCACTTGGAAGATAAAACACGGAAATTTATTTCCAGCACAAACTAAGAGTGAAGGAGAAACCAGATTGTCTGCTCCTTGAGCATTTGTAGACAGACAACTTTTAAAGAAAAGCACACACATGGGATTCTGACAGCTGCACAGGAACAGTGTGTCTTGGTCAGAGATCCCTCTAGAAAGAGAAACTCAAGTTCCTGTCTCACCTCTTGAAGAGGGCGTTGAGGGTGGGAGTGGAATTCAGCTGTGCAGGGAAAAGCTGATCTCTTTATTTCCGGTGAAATTGCAAGATTATGGCATATTCGTGAAATAGTCATGGAGTTGCGCTCCTGCAGCCTGCCTGGTTAATTTACGTTGAGTGCAGATCTGAGGAGGAAAGCCGCGTATGTGGCCTTGAGTTGGGGGACGAGACTGGCAGTAGAATATAAAGCAGTGCTTCTCCATTCTAGGGTCACCCTCCAGAGATTCAGATAACTGGTCTGGGGTGTGGCCTGGCAATGGGGTTAAAGGCTTCCCCGATGATTACAACGTGCAGCCCAGGGTGGGAATCATTGATCTAGAGGGTTGGCAGGACCTTTGCAGGGACCACAGCTGGGGTGGAGTTCCAGTTTTGCCACTTACTGGTTGGGTGGAGTAAATGACCAGATTAACCCAGTCCATTTTCCCCAAAAGCCACTCAAGTATTGGCCCAACTTTTCCCCTCTGATGCACAGAGGGAATTGCAGGTTTTTCTTTGCGACTTGTCTCTTTGTGCTGTCTCCCCTTTTTGCATTCAAAGGGAGAATGAATGATTTAACCTCTCTGTGCCTATCATCCATTAGAAATGAGAAGACTAGTCTGAATTTTACATGGCGGGCACTCAGGGATCAATAGTCACTATTTTTCTTGTGGTCCTGCAGGGCACATAGCTAATGAACTAGCAGGGGTGCTGCTGAGGCAGCGTGCAATGGAGAAAACTCACAGAAACAGGAACAGGAGCAGATGTGGCCTATGGCATTCTGGCATGGCTGTGTCGGACTCTGGAGAGGGACCCACACCCTTGGGCTAAGCAGCAGGGTTAGGGAAGCCCAGACCTGTCCATGTAGGAAGGGTTCTGATATAATTGTAATGTGACGGAGTAGGACGTTCCTGTTATGACTGAGCTGGTATATGTGAAAACCCTTCAATGTGAAAGCATCGTACGAGGGAAGATGTAATGACTGTAACAGTCTCCTGTTTTCATGCATACCGTATCCCTCCACATCTTTCACATTGGTCCATGTTGGGATTTTCTGGGGCCATCGTTTGCACAGTATAGTACACTGTTTCTCGAAATGGAACGTGCGTGTCAATCCCCCAGGGCTCCTGTTGAAATGAAGATTCTGACTCAGTGGAGCTGGGTGGGCCTGAGATTCTGCATTTCTGTTTTGTCAGCATCGCAGCTGATTGGGAAGCTTCTTCTATAAAGAAGGTACCAAGCATTGTTCCATTTGCTGTCTCAAGGCACGCGTCATGCCATCAAGCATTGCCATCTTTCTCTGGTGCGTTGGTCTCTTTTAGGGTTGCCAGATGAAATTCGTATTTCCCAGACATACTTAGGTAAAAATTATTTCTTGTTTATCTGAAATTCAAATATAACTGGGCTTCCGGCTAAATCTGGCCACTCTAAGGCCCCACTAGCCTCTTCCTACTTCTAATTTGCTGCCTCTAATCTGTTGGGGGAAGGGAGGGTTGAAAATGAGAGCTTGAAATTACAGAGCTGCCACGAGTAAGAAGTCCTCGATTCTTTTCTATCTACGCTTGCTTCCCCATAGCTTCAAATACTGTCTCTCTTTGGACCACAGCTATTTCCCTAATTATTCTCTCCTGAGTTCTAAGACTCTGAGACCCAATTGCCTCCTCACTGTCTCTGCTGGACTGTCTATGGGGATCTCAAACCTAACGTGCTCCTAGCAGGACTCCTGATCCACGCCTCCCCCATCTCTCCCTCTGTTCCACCAGTTTCTCCTCCAACATCCTGTGTCTCAGTACATGGGGTCCAACATCCTAAGAGCCATTTTGGGTGCTGATCTTTCCCACACATTCCGTTTCCATCAAGTGGTTCTGGTGGCTCTCTCTCTCCAGTGCATCCTTACCCCGTCTCGTTCCCACTGCTAAAATCCCTGTCTAGACCATCATCCCCTCCTGCCTAGACTAGTGCCATGGACTTAGCTGGTCTGGAATCTCTCCTTGTCTCCTTTTCCCCTACTCCCCACACAGCAGCCAAGGGACCTCCTCACAGCAGCAATCAGATCGTATCGCTAGCCTCCTCTCTCGTTGGTTCACACTCAAAGCCCTCCAGCGGTTCCCTGTTGGAATTACTGGCTAGAAGCTGGTAAATCTGCAACAAAGGCTCTGAACTGGGGGCAACTTTGCCCCCCAGGGGACATTGGCAATGTTTGGAGACATTTTTGGTTGTCACCACTGGGGAGGCCTTGTTGGCATCTAGTGAGTAGAGAACAGGATGCTGCTAAATGTCTTGCAACGTACACGACAGCCCATGGATGCCAAAGAATGTCCGCTCCCAAATGTCAATCATGCAGAGGCCAAGAAACCCTCACCTAAAGTAAGTAGTATCAATGTGTTTAAGATGAAAGAGTCAGGGACACTGCCCCAACTCTAGCTGGAAAGTTCTTGTGCCGTCGAGCTGCCCTTCCACATTAATGAATGCCTTTATTCAGCTGCCCTGAGGGAGGACCAGCTCCTGCCGGGATAGACAGATGCAGCAAAGAGAAGCAGTGCCGGGAGCCTCGTGCGCGACTACCAAGTAAGCAAGCACAACTAGGGCGCCTCCAGTTTACATAACCTCGAGCAAATCACACTCCTAGTAAAGAATAAAACAACTAGATACCAAAGCCGGTGTGCTGAAGGGTTGTATTTCCAAAGGCCCCGGGGACAGCGGGTGAATGCCTTGAACCGCCACACTGTCCATGGCTGCTCAGAGTTTGTGGAAAACAAAGGCCTCTGAATTTTTTCCCCCCAAGCTGTTAGCTTTAAGTGAAAACAGGGTAAATAAGTTCCCTTTGGTGTCTCTTGACAGTTAAAGGATGAAGTAGGCAATATGCTTTGATCTCACAAAAACTACGAATTTTTTTTCTTCTGTTGAAACATCTTTTTCAATGACATTTCAACAACTTAACAGGGGTAGCTTCAGAATGTGTCTTTTTTCCACCTTTAAAAAAACGCAAAAACAACTGTTGTTCTTTTCCACTTCATTAAGCTAAACAGACTTGATTGATATAAGGCTGGCCTTTCCTGCTACTGAGTAATCCCATGTAATATGAATACAGCTGCCAAAGAACTAATAGTTGCTAATTATCTCCCGCAACTAGCTTTCCTGTTAACTGTTTTTAACTTGGGTTTCCCCTGATGGGTAGGAAACACTATATGGCGTGGTTCACCAGAGAAGCCCTTTGTAATCCCCTGTCCCTTGATAGGCAAAGCCCAAACCTATCTTTGTCCAACAAGTTTCGGCAGCCCTGAAGTGAGAAATAGACTAAGAAAAAAGGTGGGAGCAGGGGGAAGATGGGGGCGTGAAGTCTTTGGCAGAAGACTTCACGAGAGATGCAAGATGGATGCTTGTAGGAATCAGATATTTGGGGGGTTTAGGATGTTGAAGACAGTGTCCTCTCTTTATGCTACTAGTTCTCAATTCTGGCTGCACCTTAGAATCACCTGGAGAGCCTTTAAAAAGCACCCATGCCTGGGCTGGGCCCCACCCTCAGAGTTTCTGATTTAGTGCCTGGGGAAGCCCAGGGCATTCAGATTTTTTTAAAAGTTTCCCACATGACTCTAATGAACGTTGAGGGTGGAGAACCACCGCCCTAGACCAGGATTTCTTCTACCTCAGTGCTGGCGATATTTTGAGCCAGGTCATTCTTTGCTGTGGGGACTGTCCTGTGCGCTGTAAGATGTTTAGCAGCATCCATGGGCTCTATTCACTAGATGCCAGTAGCACCTTTTCCCAAGCTGTGACAACCAAAAATGTCTCCAGATATTGCCCCCTACCCGCATGACCACCTTTGAGAATCACTGTCATGGCCACTGTGTACAGAATGTAGTTCATTGGCGACTAGAGGATAGTATGTTGGCGGGGGAGGGGCGCTGCAGGTTCAGCTCTCCGAAGTACAAATCTAAGAAATGAAAGAGCTGTTCAATGTCCCAACCTCAGCCTAGAGGTGGGGTTAGTCGTGTGTTCCATACCTCTGCACTAAAATACCTTTCCTCTCCGTTACAGACATCCAGACTAAATTGGCCCTATATTATTTATAGTCTATATTTGAATATACAAATCCATGGTCAAAGTTATTTACATGATGTTAAAGATCTACTTCTGAAAGAGAAAGGAGTCGAATTATTCTCTCTAATTGAGGCATTTTTTCCCCTAGGCAGCCTCCTTCCCTCCTATCCATGTTGCTCCCAGGATAACTTTCTAGCTTTAGGCGCTCCAATATGGTAGTCACTGGTCATATGTGGCTCATTAAATTTAGATTTATATTAATTTAAATGAAATAAAGGTAAAAATTCAGTTCCTCAGTCACACTAGCCACATTTCAGTTGCTCAATACTCACATATGGCTAGTGGCTACAAGATTTTAACGCAGATATAGAACATTTTCATCATTGCGGAAAGTTCTATTGGACAGCACTGTTTAACCACAGAATTCATGGTGATGCTCTCATGCTTACAAATCTCTGTTAGTGCCTTACTGCCTCTAGGATCCATTTCAGCCACGTTAGCTTGGCATTTAAAATACTTCATGGCCTAAGCCCACTGTCTCTCCCAAAGCCCTCTTTGCTCCTCAGCCTCCTTCGTACACCTCATCACTTTATAGGAGAGACCAATGCACTTCTCGACCTCCAAGCCTTTGCTTGTGCTGTTTTCTTTGCCATGAATGCCCTTTCTCTAACTTCTTCACTTGGAAAACTCATACTTGACCTTCAGGTTCAGTTCAAATGTCCCTCCAACCCCCCTTCCCACTCCAGCCCTCTGGATCCCAAACAATTGCTCCATTCACTGTTGCCCTATGGGAGTTGAATACTCGTCTATCACATACTTGTCACCTTTGATCCTGAATAGTTGTTTCCATATGTGTCTCCTCTGCCTCACTTAGAGCTCCTCATGGTCAAGGAGTGGCTTTATTCCTCTTTGCATCATGAAAGGCTGGTACAATGTAGACACTCACATTTCAGGTGAAACAGTTAATCAACTGACTATTGAGTGAAAATGGCATGATTAGACACATTTAACACCACAGAATTCCAACAACCTACACGTCTGTGAAATTGACAGCATCTCTTTGGGGTAAGAACATCTGCCTTTTATTTTCTGAGCAGAATGAGCATATCTGGCGACTAGAGGGCTCTTTACTGGGATAGAAGATACATTCATTTAAAAATTACATCTGATGGAGTGATAGTCACAAAGAGTAAGAAAGAAGATAAAGAGGAAATTTACTGTTCTCTTATGTGGGCTTCATCTCTTATATCAGGTAAACAGAAATATCTCAAGAGAAAGAACATTGAGATGGAGAAAAACCAGAAAGGAAAACAGCTTAGCATTACAGCTACACAGTGTTTCTTCCCTGGCATATTCTTGACTCTCTCGAAAGCGTAGTTTGTCTGCATCACCAAACCCAGAGTTATATCTTACAATTCCTTTTTCTTTCCTTCGGCACTGAACACAGTGTCCAGAACATAGCTGGTGCTCAGCTCACTCATCCCCTCCAGGAAGCCTTCCTTGACTTGCCCCTGGCTGTTTTTACCCCTCTTTTGTGATCCGGCAGCACCATGCACACTGTTTCATCATGTACTTACCACATTGTATTGCATACTATCTCCTGAATATAACCGTGTTTTTCCCGAGGCCAGAAACTACGTGGTCGTCTTTGTGTCTTCATGGCCTATTAGCGTCTGGCACCACAATAAATCTTTGTTAAATAAATAAAGTTTGGGCAGCAGGCAGTTCAGGTTTTAATGGAGAACAACAGTATTTCTTTGCAACAGCTAACAGTATTAGGAGGAACTTTCAGAATTTCGAAGGAAAAGTGGGGGAAAGTTTATGAGTATGAATTTATTTGTGTGGAAAAACCCTTTGGTGTTACTTGGCCTAAATAAAGACACAATGATCATTAAGTAATTCTAGAAAGTAGAGACAAGTCTAGAAAAAGAATCCCTGCAAGATTCCTTTTAAACCTGTTTGACTTCAATCCAATGAATAAATATCGAAGACTTAGTATAAGCAAATAACTGTGCCAAGAGAGAAAAAAGAAAATATGTCTGCCGTTAACGTTTCGTAATTCTATGACCTTATGATTCTGAACGCCTACATAAGATATTTTTAAACCTTGGCAGTCACATTGGGTAGATTTACATGAAGAACCAGGCATTATGGAGTCAGAACTTGCACGGATTTCTTTCATCAAAGGTTCGCTACAAACTTGTGCCTTTGGGTCATTTGCAGATTCAGGCCATTGGTTTAGGGCTTCTCTCCAGAGTGGCCTGGACACTCATGTGTCACTTGGCAGTTTTCAAGGTGCAGGTTCATTCTGGTTTTTGTTCTGTCCATTTCTCTGGCAGCCAGATGGTTGATCGCCCTTTCTTAAGCACACGCACACTCACAGAAAAGGTGTGAGGAAGGACCCTGGAAAGAAGAGCCTCTCACACAGCAGGCTGAGTCGCTGTACAAAAGTGGGGATTGTTGACCCACTGACTGTTCCTGAAAGCTTTTCAGCCTCACAAAACCCTGGGTTTCTTCATTAGCATATCAGAGGTGGCTCAGCGGTGGGAAATGCCACAGGCAACAAAGACCACCACTCAGTGGCATTGTGTCATTGGTGCTTACAGAAGCAGAACAAATGATAATTGGGCCAGGGCTGCAGTGATGGACAGATGTTGACATATTTTCTTGGGTGACCAACGTCTTCCCCCCCTCCACTTGATCCGTACTCAAAACTGCCTACGCCCCTCCAAAGGCACGCTTCCTGGACAAGTATACAAGCAGGAGCCACGTCCCAATCAAACCCTCTCTCTAGCTACAATGAAGACATGATTTCAGCTTTAACGTCAATCGTGACTGGCAGGGATCTGCCACTTTTTCAGACTTGAATGCCTTATTGGCAACATAATTTGATGACAAATAGGAGAGTCAGCTGCCAGTTACTAATACCATCATAGAGACTGAATCACTGTTTATGCCACAACACCTCTTCTCAGGAATCAGCCGTCTTGTGATTTTATACTGAAAGAGAAAAAAGACATTTAGTGAAAAAGTAACTTCACGTTTTCATTGTCCTAAATGATTTCCCCTCTCTGACGTTGGAGCCCGGTGTTCTATACTTTATAGCAGTCGTTCTCGACCGGGGGTGATTCTGTCCCCATTGGACATTGGGCAATGTCTAGAGACATTTTTGTTTGTCACAACTAAAGGGTATATATGCTCCTGGCATCTAGTGGGTTGAGACCAGGGATGCTACTGAACATCCCACAATGCATAGGACAGCCCCCATAACAAAGACTTATTTGGCTCAAAATGTCAATAGTGCCAAGGCTGTTCTGCAGCCTTCTTTGTGAATATAATTTACAATTCTTATCAAGACAAATTGCTGTTGATAAAAGGGCACCTTGACGGACTTATACCCCCATGCTTGCTCTATTAATGTAGAATATTGACAATTGTTCGCAAAGAAACAGGACCTAAATTATAATTTCTCATCTTTGGCTGCATCATTGAAAGATTTGATCTAACCAATGGGTGTAAAATTTTAGAAAATTACATAGCACAGAGGGGTGAAAATTTTCCTACATGCAGTAATTTGACTTTCTTACAGCCAACAGCATATCTTTCACTTCATGCTCAGCTGAGTCTTAAATATACTCCAAATGGCATAAAATTTGATTGAAGAATTCTTCCTCTTCACTTGGAAATATTTATAACCTCCTAGAAAAATGAAACACTAGGGTAACATTGTTCAAATATAGATATATATAAATCGAATTTACATTTAAAATCTCATGTTGTAGTAGGTTTGCCTTATTTAATATCATGTTTTCCTAGATCAAAGTTTTTTCAGTTCAATATTTACAACTCAGAATATTTGTGATCTTATATATGCCCATATACATATGCATATATAAATAGATATAGATGTATAGAACAACATATATTGTTTTTCTTTGATGCCAGTTGTCCTCTCCAAGTAGCTGCATGTTGATGAAACCACTTGAGATCCCAAACTCTAAGGACTATTGGTCACTGGTTTGTATATCCATTGATGTACAATTTAGGTAACTGACTTCTTCACAGGGTAAAGTAGATTTTAGATGCTAGGGAAAAAAATTGCAGATGATTATAATGGACTTTATAAAGAGGAACATAAAATGGAGACCAGATTGAATTGCTGTAATCCATCTTCAATTATCTTGTGGTATAGCCTGCATAATATACAGTTTTTTCCTTAAAGTTCTTAATTAAAACTATCCTATTGTTTAGGAATCAAACAGGCCCGAGACACTTCCAAAATCAGCGTTATGCTCTCTGGTGAAGATATTTCACCATTTGTAAAAATAGTTTTACTTCCTTTAAAACACAGGGTCATATAGTCTAACACAGTGGTTCATATTAGAATTAATTGAGCCTTACCAGTATACTCATTTCTTAGGCTCCACTCAGACTGGTTGAATCAGAATATCTGAGGATGGTGTTAAAACAACACACATACACAAACTCACACACACATCAGGCAATTCTGACATGCCTCCATGGAGGGAAGGCTGGCTGGAAAGCCAGGTCTAAAGCACAGGCTATCACAGGCAAGCGAATGGGCAGGTCAAGTGGGAAAATACCGCCCCGTAGACACAGGAGGGACATTTCTCTGTCTCAGTCTAGCAGGGATGGGGAGTGGGAATCGGCCGGGTGAATACATTTGGTATGTAACAATCTAGCAATGATTCATTTTTTTAAATTGCCGTCCTGAATGAGAACAACAGTTTAGTATAATGCAAAGAATGTTGGCATCCAGGCGGTGTTCTTCATTCTGGCTCTTTCCTCAATTAGCTGCGGGAGAGCTCTGTCAAGCCCCTTCATTCTCCCTGGCCTCGGTTTACTCACCTGTAAAATGGGGGGGGCTTGGTTATGTGATTTCTACTGTTTCATTCAACTTAGAAAAATAACGACAAGTGATAATGGTGAATTTAGGAAAAAATTTAAACAACATTTAATATTTTTCATAAATTTGTGTAGTACAGTGTGGAATAATAATATAGAATTTATAAACGAATTTTTGGCAATTTGTAATTAAGACATATATTTCATCATATCAGAAAAATGGGCCTCGTGTTTTGACCATAAGATATTTCTATAGCTAAATATATCTTAAACTGGAGATCAGCAAAGTTTTCTGTAAAGGAGCAGAGAGTAAATATTTTAGGCTTTGAGGGGCAGGCTATAGAAAATCTCTGTTGCATAATCTTTTTTAAAAAATCATTTAAAAATGTGAAAAATAGGTGATGGGCAGGATTTGCTGATCCATGTCTTAAACAATGAAAATATATATTTGCATAAAAACAAAATAGCTTGCTTTTATATAACAACAACAAAAAGACCTGCTAAAAGCTATAGTTACATGTAGTTTCATGGAGAGATGGAATCTGGGCAACAAAGAAGCCTGCTGAAGAAGTTTTTGCTCAAGGCCAACTGGGGCAGCTGTCCATCTTGCAAGGTGGCAAACTCGTCCTGGTTTGCCTGGACCTTGCCTGGTTTTAACACTGAAGTCCTGAGTCCCAGGAACCCAGGATGGTTGGTCACCATGCATCCAAGACTCTCAGACAGGTTTCTTTCATGGGAAATCTAGGACCAAATTGAAAGGTGAAAAGCTTGAAATGGAAATGCTTTCAGGAGCTTTAACGTATAAACAATAGGCAAAGATCCCAGCTGGAAAACTTTAAAGGGAAAATTGCAAGAGAATATTTTGTTGTCTTTTTTTGGATTAAGCTTGGCTGAGCCTAAATCTGCCTTCCAGTTAACAGTCCCAATCCAACAGGCTGCAGATGAGGGAACTGCTTATTCACAGGTGTGTCGAGTGTTTTGTAGTACAAGTTTGTACATCCTCTGGATATGATAAATGCTAGATGTTATGATGAAACACAGCCCAACCTTATTACTCAGAAATGACAGAGTTTATAATTACTTTCCGGGTCTGTCTGAAGAGGACACATGACATGAAATTAGCCGTGAGCCTAACTATGAATAAAAAGATTACTATGTACGGGTGCAAAAGATAGACAGTGAAGAAGGCTGACAGAGAAAAAATGGATTCGTTTGAAATATGGTGTTGGAGGAGAGCTCTACAGACGCCCTGGACTTCCAGAAAGACAAGCAAGTGGGTCCTACTGCAAATTAAGCCTGAGCTATCACTGAAGGCAAAAATGATGAAACTGAGCCTGTCCTAGTTTGGACACATCATGAGAAGGCAGGATGCTTTGGAAAAGACAATAATGCTGGGAAAAGTAGAAGGCAACAGAAAAAGAGGAAGACCAAATATGAGATGGATTGACTCCATAAAGGAAGCCACAGGCACGACTCTACAGGAGCTGAGTGAAACTGATAACAGTTAGCCATCAATGATTAGGTAGCTAGTAACTAAAGTTTTTTTTTCTTTTTTGCAATTGCTAATTTTAGCTTTTAGTTATTCCCCTGCCCATTGTTAACTGTGCTGTTTAGGCAGTATGCTATCTGACTCCCACTAAGTTCCTGTAGTTAACATCTCCCTGGCACTTGGGTCACAGTGGTAATGGCTGTTTGAGCTGTTCTTCAGGAATTAAGACCCCCTTGTCCAGTTTCCGCTGGCTGAGACCACCAACCCATCAACTGGGCCCACACAGATGCCCAATAAGTGACCTTTTGACATCAAGAGGCTAAAAACTCCACCCTTAGATCATGCTAATGCCACCATTTTGTGAACATGCCTCCTATGAAGAGGCAGGAAGTCTGACTACGCTTGCGTAGATCATCAATTGCCTCACCTCTCCTCACCTCCAATCATCTACCTCCACACTTCAGATCAACCTGCCCCCACCCCATAAACATCCCTGGGTCCCTATTTTCAGAAAGACTGATTTGAGACTCCTCCTGCTTCCTCAGTTGGGTGCCTTGTGATTAAAACCCCCTCTCTGCTGCCATCTCGTCATCTAAGTGATTGGCTTTCTGGGCGACGGGCAAAACCAACCTGATTGGGTAACATGAGGAGGGCTGTTGAGGATAGGACATTGTGGACAGCACTCATTCATAGGGTCACCAGGAGTTGGAGCTGACTTGATGGCACACAACAACAAAGTAGGGACTGCTTTGGAGAAGGCCAGGAATAAAAGAGGGAACAATTTTCTCAACATGCTCTTATTATGTGCGTTATTATCATTAATTTGCACCTTTAAGACTGCAAGCTCAAAGCTTAAAAGGCTATTTTCTCTCAGGAACTTGCCTTAAAATTAGGTGGACCACTGCTGGGGGAGCTTTGTTATGACCACATGGTCTCCCATTTGTACTTTATAAAAACAGAAACCCTTGTTAAAACACAAATATTAAAAAGCAGATTTGATGGCTTAAAAGAGGATGCCATTGAGTAAAACAAAATTGAGGATGTAATTTAGAACCTTTTACAATATTCTTTCATTGTTATCGGTTTATTCCAATTCTAATCCTATGTTTGGAACCATGGTTGTGTCTTTATGACTCATCCTATTTGGGTTATAAAAGCATCTTTTTTTCTGAGCTTCAGGTCAACTTGGCATCAGAAGCCCTCGCTTCCTCTGAAGCTGTGGCTATGGGTAGTTCTCTTTAGAATCTATTTCAGCAGAATCAGTGGTGCTGGAAAAGAATCACATATTTCTCTAAATTGATTTTCCTTCTCTTTACATGGTATAAAATCAAGGGGAAAGAGGGAAGATCCATCTAAGTAGTGGCTTGTCGTCTTGGTTCTACAAGAAACACAGTGATGAGCATCTTTCTCTAAATGGAAACAAACTTTCCTTTGCTGTAAGGGGAGCGGGGTGGGGCATTAGGACCTCAAACGAGGAAAGTTCAGAACGGTTCAAGTGACGGTAGATAAAAGAGAAAAGGACCAGGGGTCACTTGGGTGCACTGAGTATGGCCATGGAGGGTCCAAGCAGTAGAATTTTAAGGAAGTATTAAAGTATTGCTTCACCAACTCTCTCCCAATGTATGTAAATGTGTATTATAATACAAATATGAAGTGTGATATTTGTGTCAAAAGTTCTATTAGTTCCTACTCATCCACCTCCACTCACTCAAATCCAAAAGACAAGTGGCCATCAACTTCCTATTTCACCTAGTGATAAATCAGGAAACTCTTAATCATTTTTCAGTGCATTTTAATGCCTAAATTCCAGCACCACTGGATGGATGCAAGTTAAATTTTTCGAAATTCTTTTCTGAGCTAAACCTAAATGCAGGAACTTCTTTTTCTTAACAGCCTATGTAAATAGATGAGGACTTACCCTACTCCCTTACAAAATTTTCCACTGAATAATGGCTGAAATTGAGCCCCATCTAAACTCAACCTTGAGGCCTGAGCCTACTGTCCCTGGTCCCCTGTGCCTTCCACTGCCCCCATGGGTCCAATCCCTGACTTACATATTTTTCACATGAGAGTCTATTCCATGGCTTCCTGCTGCTGTCTGTTAGCAGTGTCAATTCTGCTGCCCTTTGCTCCTAGGTTCACTCAGGACCATAGCCCCCTCTTCTTTGTATTGTCTTGTTAGCCTAGTTATTAAACCAGTCTCTCAGTTCAAGCCCTGCTTTCTGTATTCTGCTCTCTGATGCTGGGGCTGGGACTCTGCAAATCTCACTGCCCCTTTGTCATCTGTCACCCTGTTTGGCTCTGCTAGTAAGGGGTGCGAGATGGAGGTAGAAGCATGAAGGACAGAGGATGGGACTTCTTCCCATTTGCTTGCTGGTCCTGTCAGTGTCATCCCAGCTATGCTTCCTTACCCTGGCAGCAGTTGCTTTCAGCAATGGTTGGTTCCAATTTCCAGTATTATTCTCCATCCCCTTAAAGGTACTAGCTCCAGCCTCCTTAGGGGTCTGGGCCCCAGCTCTGCAGGCCTCTGTTCATAGATTTTAGGTTCTGATAGCCCCAACTTCTTCCATTTGTTCCTGCAGGCCTAGCAGCAGCCATTGCTTCCAACAGCAGTGACTACCTCTGTGTAACCTCAGTCTTCCCTCCGTGTCTTCTCAGTCCTCCAATACCTATTTAACTGAGTATATTAAATTCTCCCTATTAAAATAACTGATGCGTTTCCTCCTTTTTCAATTGCGTCTTGACAGACTTGTCTGTAAGCTTCTAAAGTTCTGATTACTCAAACATGTCACATGTCAATAGAAGGGAGCCTGGAAATACCCCTTCCAACTTACCCAGGGTTGGGATCTATGCATTTATATAAAGTGGTCCTAAAAGGAGTCTCCTTCTTCTGGGATCCACCCCCAAAGACACATTGTTATTGCAGCTTTGTGACCCCTGCATGGATTGGCCACACACCAAGGGTTTTGCCCAAGTGGATCCCTTTGATCTTTGCTCAGAAAAGCCAACTTACCTGCTGTAGAACTACAACAAAGAGCCTAGACTCCAGAACATTCCTATCATTGAGTCCATCCTTAGTAGGATGACCTGTTACCGACGAAGGGCTCTCTCTGCCTGATGCGCACAGAAGCCAATACTGTGGTACACCAGTCTTTGAGGGAAGAAAAGGTTTATTATGCAATCAATTGATTGGTAAAGAGACAAAAGGAAGGCTCTCAACTCTGTCTCCACTATTCAGAGTATAGTGTAAGGTTTAAGGGATCACGGATGTCAGACTAGTATGCGGAAGCACTGGCAGGATGACTTTTGACTGGTAGATCAAAGTTTTCTCTTCTGCACGTGCTCCTGGCTGGCTCGCTACCTCTGAAAAATATCCTTAACATTCTGTTGCTAAGATGAGGTCAGCACAGTAAACAAGGGTAGAGTTGTTATGTAGATACAGTCATTGCCTTCTCTATTGATAAGCGCTCCTGGAGATTTAGTCATCCTCTCCTTCCTGGCACCCTTACAAATGGAGATTTTTCTTATAAATGTAAATTTCCGTTATGAATGGATAACTTCTATTAGGTTTTCAGAGCCTTCCCTGTGTCTGTTGTTTCTTAAAAATAATCAGCCCAAAATAATTTTTATGCCAAAGAGGTATATTTTGGGGTGGCAAATTGTGCTCTTGGTCCTGTGGTTACAGACCTCTATCTTATTCAGGGTCAGTCTGCTTCCTATTCTTACTATTTAGGAGAGAGTTGGCCCCTCCGCAGAGGGCCACTCACTAGCTGATCAGAGGGCTTCCAGACAAGCCCTACAATTCCTCATTTTAGCCCCATGAATCACTTCTTAGATACATTTACATTCTTAAAGATAAAATGGACCTTAATAATTATTTATCATCTATTCCAACCTTTCATTTTAGGGAGGATCTATACATTCTATATTTTTTAAATGATAATTTTGAGCAAATAAAACAAAAATATTGGTTGAATAGATAATTCACAGAACACTAATATTCCCTCTGCCTGATGCTATAAAGCAGCCAAGGTATTCAAAGGAAATCTTATAAAATACATTTAGATTTTATTTTGATCTTTAACGTGGGTCCATACATCTTCAAGCCATGGGGTTACAATCTCAACAAATGCCAGGTTTGGTAACATGTAAATTGTATGGAAGAGCACTAAAGCAATTTTCCTATAATTATTCAGCAGCTGTCATTCCTGAAAATTGTAATTGCAGTGAAATAGAATGTTCCCAAATCATGATGGGGGAGGCAATGTTCTATGATCTGGAGCACGCAATGTGAGGAATGCAGCATAATCTGAATATCTTGAATATAAAATGAAAATACTGCTAGGGCATACAAGGCCAACCTTTTTCAAGTATTCAAAATAATTTACAATATTCTTTCTGGTCCCTCTAGCATCAATGCCCACATTCTGATGTGATCCCTTTTAATCCTCTGCATGTTCTAGTTTTGATATTTGATTATGACATTCTCACCACTATAAAAACAACCAGGCTTATGTACATTTAAAAAGCCCTTTAAACAGTGGGCTCTTTTCTTTCCCCTAAATGTAAAAACATCAGCCAGAGTTGAAGAACAGGGATGGTTCTCTATAGTTATGTTTAAATGTCCTCATTCCATTCAGAATTTTAGTGCTATGGTTATCTGTTAGTTTTCTATTGCCACATAACAAATTACCCAAAATCTTAGTAGTTTAAACCAGCAAACATTTATTATTTCACCATTCCTGTGGATCAAGAATTCAAGAGCACCTTAGCTGGGTACTGGCTCATAGACTCTCATGAGGTTGCAATCAAGCTGTTGACCAAGGCCGCAGTCATCTGAAGATCTGACCGGGGCTGGAGGATCAGTTTGCAAGCTCCCCCATGTGTTTATTGGCATGCCTCAGTTCCTAGTGGGCTATTGGCCTGAGGCTTCGGGTCCGTCATAGGCCTACTCAAAACATAGCAGTTTGCTTTCCTACAACAAGCAATCTTTGATACCCTGCTTTCAGTTCCTTTGGATATATACCCAGAAGCAGGATTACTGGATCATATATAGTTCTATATTTTTTTGAGGAATTGTCATACCTTTTCTATAGTAGTTGAACCATTTTACAGTCCCACCAACAGTGTGCAAGGGTTCCAATTACTCCACATCCTCACCGATACTTGTTATTTTCTAGGTTTTGTTTTTTGTTTAATATTAGCCATCATAATGGGTATGAGATAGTATCTCATTGTGGTTTTGATTTGCATTTCTCTAATGATTACTAATGTTGAACATCTTTTCATATGCTTATTGGCCATTTGTATGTCGTCTTCGGAGAAATTTGTATTCAAGTCCTTTGGCCATTTTTTAATGATGGTTTTTTGTTGTTCAGTTGTAGGAGTTTTTTATATGTTCTATTATTGACCCTTTATCAGATATATAGCTTGCAAATATTTTCTCCCATTCCATAGGTTGCCTTTTCACTCTGTTGATTGTGTCCTTTGATGCACAGAAGTTTTAATTTTTTTTAGTTTTAAAATTCTGTAATTGTAATTTGGAATATCTTGTCTGGTGGGGAGAATGTTTTGATGGAGCTTCTTGTTTTACTCACATAAATCTATATTCTGGGTTTATTTCTGGGCTCTTGATTCTGTTCCATTGATCCGTTTGTCTGTTTTTGTGCCGGTACCACATAATGATGTTTCCATCAATGAAGGACAGCATAAATGATGGTGGTTCCATAAGATTAGTACCATAGAGCTTAGGTGTGTAGTAGGCTATACCATCTAGGTGTAACTATACTTTATGATGTTTGCACAATGACAGAATTGCCTAATGACACATTTCTCAGAATGTATCCCCATTGTTAAGTGACACATGACTGTAATATGTTATATTACTTGATTGATTTTCATATGTTGAACCACTCCTACATTCCAGGAATAAATCGCAGTTGGTCATGGTGTATAATCCTTTTAATGTGCTATTGAATTGAGTTTGCTAGTATTTTGTTGAAGATTTTTGAGTATGACCTCAACTTAACTAAATACATCTGCAACGATCCTATTTCTAAATAAGGTCACATTCTGAAATACTGTGGGTTAGGACCTCAACATCTCAAACCCCTGTGATTTCCATCAAAACTGCCCACATAGTTTATCTGAGTTTTGCAGTTGCAGAGAATTGCTTTTCATTGTTTGCAGGGGTCCTTTGAATGCAAACCATTTGTATCATTCCCTTGATAGTCCGCCTCTGTGGAAAACAGTCACTTTTGTACAGTGAGTTCATTTTTAATTCAAAAAAATAAATGATTGGTATGTAGGTCAGTTCCTACTTCTGCCTCAGTTAGAAAACAAAGGATCAGGGCCCAGCTAGAACTTGCATAGTTCAATTATTTCTTAACATGGCCTTCGTACGGATGCTCGCATGCATTTCACCTTGCTCTTTCCTCGTGACCTAGAGATAATAAACCTCCAAAGATCTGGCTTGAGACTAGGTAAAAAGTCCGAATTTATTACATTTTGCATGAATCTTATTTGAGGCTTTTGAGAATCTTCCTCTGACCTCACTAAATGAACCAGCTTGCTTTCTCTACATAGACACGGATTGTTTAAAAATGAACTTCATATGGTTATTTAGGAGAATGTATTTTTCTGTGAGCCAGATGATTACTGTAAGATTTTAAGCATATTGTTGAGACTTTAGTACGTAATCTCTCAAAACATTCAAGGCACATATAGGATCTTTGGTTGCTTTGTGGTACCCTTCTCTTTTGGATATCCCTGGTGCTCTGACCTTCCTTCCACACCACCTGGAGCTCTGACCAGTTTCCTACAGCTTCAAGACCCTTGTTGGGGCCAGCCCGGTGGCGCAGCAGTTAAGTTCGCACGTTCCACTTCTCGGCGGCCTGGGGTTCGCTGGTTCAGATCCCGGGTGCGGACATGGCATTGCTTGGCAAAAGCCATGCTGTAGTAGGCATCCCATGTATAAAATAGAGGGAGATGGGCATGGATGTTAGCTCAGGGCGAGGAAGATGGGCATGGATGTTAGCTCAGGGCCAGTCTTCCTCAGCAAAAAGAGGAAGATTGGCAGTAGTTAGCTCGGGGCTGATTTTCCTCAAAAAAAAAAGAAAAAAAAAAGACCCTTCTCATGCACCTCACCCCTTGAGAACCTGCTGCTCAGAGCTTCAACAGGTTGGGAATAAATTTTCCACTGTGGGAACATTTTCATATTTAAAATTGCAGCACAGCTCTGTGGTTAGAAGAGTAGCATTTTTCACTAAGGTGACACCAAGTCATATGTGCTACAGATGAGTCATTTTATGGTGTTTGCCATGTTTGACAGACAAAGCAAGATGCTTCTGAAAAATTAGGCATTGGCTTCTAGCATCCGGCCATGTAAATCTATTTTCTTGCAAAATGTTCACATCCAACCTTCTTTGGGGAGATTAGGAAGTAACAGGATAACTTTTACCCAATCAACTATCAGATTTTCTTATGAATCTGGAAGAAGGTTATAATGTTTATTTAAAAGAAACTTCTTATTTGTAGCATTTTGTCTAGTCAGGTACTAAAACCAGCTTACACTCGCCCATAAGAGCTGATTGTTAGAAATTCGGGAATTTTGTGAGCTGACCGACATCATGTTGGTAGCTTGCTGTCGGCCACAGTGGAAGGATTTACACAATGGGAATCAGCAAATGCTACAGATCAGGGCTTATAGCAGCCCAGTGATTTTGTCTCTTCTTTTAAAAAAAACTCACAAGCAATCAACATTATGCATGAAATTTCTACCATGCCCATTTTAAGATGGTGGACCCCCTAAAAACACAAGGCTTTTTTTCATGAAATTTATAACCTATTTAAGAAAAGAAAACAAACAGGGAACATCGAGCAAAGGAGTGTAACCTTGACCATGAGGACAAGAGAAGTCCAAAGAAGGGAGAGAAAGGAGTGGGCACACATATGGCAGACACGTCACGAAAATGTTGGACTTTGAGCTAGGCCTTGAGGACAGGCAGGAAAGGAAAATGGGCAATCGAGCAGAGAGAAAGTCATGAAAAAGAAGTAGCAGGCAGACAGAAGGGCTTAAATCTACTGTGAATAAGAAAAGCAGGCATGGACTGAGAGAGCACAGTGATGTGGGGACAGCTTGCGACTGTGTACACGCTAAAACAGTGAAGCCTTTCTTATACATCAGCTTATTCTGACCTTCAAGCCTGAGAGATGAGGGCAATCGAGGCTCAGAGAATTAATGCAACACAGCTTTATGAGCCTGTGTTCGGGACAAAAATTTCTTTTATCCTCGTTCAGCCTTCTTCCCATTGTACATGCTGACTCTGCTCATCTACATTCTAAAGCATGTAACACAGAAAAGCAGCAATGAAAAAGAATTTTAAACAAGTAATATATTTAACACATCCTGGTTTACTTTAAATGTGCAGATATGATGTTCTAGCTGGCTATGAAGGGCAGTAGAGTCTAACTTCTAAGTATAATTGCTTTCAAGAGTTCAGATACAATTTCTCTGCAAGGCGTCCAACATACCCAAGCCCACAGCTTTATTGTATTCAACCCTGGCTCTTGACAGGAAACAGAATTATAACCTGAGCTCGATTTCTAAGAAAAAGAAAACACAGAACAAGTGAAAAATAGTGCTATCTAAATTACGAGGGCTGGATTCTTAGGTCCCCTGAGAGTCAACTGTTCTAAAAGAAATATTTTTGTTCTTCTCCCCATACCATACGCTAACCTTCAAAAGGGATAAACAAGAATTGAACTTCTGAGTTTAAAATTTTCCAGAACAATCTCCCAAATGGTGTTGAGCGAAAGAAGCCAGACACAAATGCAATACTTAATGGTTTAATTTCTATAAAGTATGAAAAAGCAGACAAAACTAATCCGTGCTGTTAGAAGTCAGCCTCGTGGTTACCCTTGGTGGGGTGGGGGCATAGTGACAGGAAGCGGTCCACAAGCAGCTTTTGGAGTGCAGGTAATGTTCGGTTTCTCCATCTGGGTGCTGTTTACACGGGTATGTTCACTTTGTAAAAATTCATCAAGCTTCCACATATAACTTGTATATTTTTCCTTATGTTTTACTTTAATAAAAAGGTACTTAAATATTTCCTGGATCCTTAAACATGATAGAGCCAGAATTACAATACTTTAACAGACAAAGAACGTTTGATGCTGGAAAAATGCTCAATGATAAGAGAGTGAAGTATTGAGAGTCTGGTTCCAGCAGATATTGGGGTGGAGCAGTCCTAGGAGGTTGGACAGGAAGAGGGCATGTAAACTGGAGTGCTGGTACATTCCAGCCTTCCAAATGGGTGCCAGAATGTAGTTAAAGGATATTCGAGGCGATTAGAGAAAGGTGAGGAGGCCTGAGATGGCATATAATACATAATATTGTAAACATAATAGGTAATATCAGGATCTGGCCCACTCTGGGGCCATTTTCCCATAATTCAGCTGATTGATTGCCCCTTGAGACTTAATTCAGAAGGAAATGATTTCAAATAAAGATGGTAAAAGCCATGCTCATACAGGCAAAGTAAGATGCTTGATTTTTAGTCACTCAATGAATAGGCTATAATTACAAAAGCAGGGGGTAGGGCCCCTTGAATTTCACTCACTGATTATTCTTCATAACTTTAGCAGATACTCAGGATCATGGGATTTTTGAGCAGAAAGAGGTTTATAATTTAAAAGTTATACTATCTTATCTCCCTCCTAGGCTTTCTAAGCCTGTACAATCATGCACCACATAACGATATTTTGCTCAATGATATACCGCATACACAGTGGTGGTCCCATAAGATTAGTACCACACAGCCTAGGTGTGTAGTAGGCTGTACCATCTAGGTTTGTGTAAGCACTCTCTATGATGTTCGCACAATGACGAGATCACCTAATGACGCATTTCTTAGATCGTATCCCCATCATTAAGCAATGCAGGACTGTACTTATATCAAGTTAGATCTTCACAAAGCTCTGTACCATGTTGGGTTGGTCTGTTACCTCCTTGGAGCAGGTGTCTGACCTTTTTCTATGCTATGGAGCCCACAGGCAGTCTGGTGAAGCCCACAGAACTCTTCTCAAACTAAATATTTAAATGCATAAAGAAAATGCATGGGCTTACAAAGAAAACCACTTACACTAAAATTCAGTTATCAAAATATTTCAATATAGCAACATATATACTTCTTTCTTTTCCCCACGTTTTTTTTCTCCCCAAATCCCCCCGGTGCATAGTTGTATACTTTTTTAGTTGTGGGTCCTTCTAGTTGTGGCATATATGCTTCTTAATTCAAGCATTATAAACAAGAGCTGCCTGAGGTCTAACAGCAATTGTGCTTTCAAAGTAGCAATGAGAACTAATGAAATTTTGAGATATCTACAACAACTATATTGTGAGAAGAAAATATCTGTCATTTCTATTGGTGGCAAAGTTACAGGTATTGCTAAAACTCTGTGTGGGCTCCATGCACAGTGGAAGAAAATGCTGAAAAATGTCAGTCAGAGGTTGATGAACAAAAGGATGTAATCCCCTTCCATCCGGGCCCATGGATCCCACGAATTCTACACACACAGTTGGGATTTGCGGATCCCACGTTAACAATCTCTGTTTTAGAGTCCATTCTTGACCTATGTTCGGGCTTAATAGCCATTTGACCATGACATTCTTGATTTTTTGTAAAATGTTTAGCATTAAGAGAAAGCACCTCTATAAACTAAGAAGGGTTGTGTGTAATTGTCCTGCTTACATTTTTGCCCACAATAAATTGTCCATTTTTTGACAGTAACTGTATTTACCTTTGTGGCTTGTATATTCATCTTCTCTACCCTTTCACAATTTTAGTTTTCTACCGCTATGGTATGAATCCAACTTTATGTGTGTTTTTATTGTAAGCCATCATGTATGTGTGTGTGTGTTTTTAAGAGGTGTGGTATAAATATGTAAATAAGAGTAATTGTCCCATCACACCAGGGGCTGCAGAGCCACCATGAGGATCTCAATCTTAGGTCTCCAGACCCTGTGATCTTTCCTAGACCCCAATACCTGCTTACTGCTTCATTGTTTGCTGGCAAAATTTACCAACAGATTACATATTTAATCCTGGAAAAGCAAGGGTAAAAAGGTTTTATTTCTGGGGATAAATGAAAATGACATATTTTAAGGAAGGAGGTTCAGAGCTAAAAGGCCACTGGGATAGGCAGATGGAATGAAGAGAATCTGCTAAGGATAATATGTACGTCAAACCTCACATCACTCACGCGTGGGAAGAAATTTCTTTTATGTTCTCCATGCTAGAGAAGGGGTGAAATGGTCTCTAAGTACAGCAATCTGGCTTTTTACTTAATCTGTCCATCACATGAAGGTTCCAAGGTGCCTTATGAAAATTCTGAGGCATTAGAAAGGTGGCTAGCTTGTAGGAAAGACCACCCTGCTCAAGACAGCACCAGTGAGTTTCTCTATTCTCTCTGGAACATTCTTGAGATTTAAAATTCAATGTGGATAATTCTATCCTCAATTCCAGTTCATTTTTTTCCACCAACTCTATCTCCTTCAAATACACACACAAACGCTCACCACAAACTGGATTGTTCCAGGATCTGAATATTTTAAAACAAATTCATTGTCAGGAACAAGAGTTTACCTTGAGGTTGGAGGAAGGAAAAAAAACCAGCATAAGCTCTTTGTTGATGCCATATTTCCAAATATTTGGAAAACTTTAGTAAATAACCAGCATAAGACTTAGAACTAGCTTGTGCTATAATTGAATATGGATTTGTAGTTATGTGGGAGAGACTTGTCTCCAGCAGACAGGAATTGCCTTTGAAAAATACTCAAATGCAGAATAACATTTGGTGTGCTGGAGAAATGCATGCCCATGTCCTGTCATGGAAGGGCACATCCATGACAGTCAACCAGGGCTCAACTCCAGGCAACAGCGTGCTTTCCTCTCATGTTCTGATCTTCCCACCCCCCACCATTTAAATGTGATTTTTTTGTCTTGTATTGATTTCAATTATAAAATTCAAGCCTTAGGGAGAAAAATTAGAAGAGTAACATATTCATTATTTTTAAAGATGTTAAAATGACAGAAGTCTTGTCATTCTGATTTATTAACTTCATTGTACTGCCTGCGTGATACATAATAAATCTATTTGTTGGATTGGAAAAGGGCCTCACATGGCAGCCAAAGAGAGAAGATAGACAAAATGCATGATCATTTTCTTTGCCCTTATTTAGCAAATGCTGTGGGTGTGATTTTCTTCACTATTCAACTTGAGAATGATCGTGACAATGTATGACTCCAATTTAGAGGCAAAGCCATCCTTAAAGGTGCTTTCCAGTCTTCTGCCTCTATGAAAGTGACAGTAACAGTACATGACTCCTCCTTAGAGGCAAGATCATCCTTAATTGTTCTCTCCATTCTTCTGCCTCTGCATTTGAAGCAGGAGCTACATGAATCATTTATAATGTTTTTTTTGGGTAATCATCAAAGTCAGGTCCTTAAAACTTCTGGATCTAAATGTCCACCCTAGCCAGCCAGCAAGGGCACAGGATGACCTTCAAACACTTTAAAGTGGTCCTCCCTTGGGGCCAAGGGTTGAGAAACCTTGGAGAAGTTCATGGCTCCAGGGGAGACATTTTAACAGTTTTGTCAAAGAATAGACAAGAAGTTTTCTCACTTCTGCTGCCCCCCAACCCCCATTTAAGGCTGACTGGGTTAATGTCCTTCTCTATTGTAGCCTACATTCCATGCATCCCACAAATCTCTGGGATCTCATGATATTCATGCCCATATAATTGTCACATTTTCAACTAACAGCATTTATCGAACACAGACTTACTCTACTGTCCTTTGTTTCAGTACGAGACACAATTTTTAAAGGACTTTCTCTTTCATTTGAGAGTGAAACATGCTATAAAAACATGCAAGGGGGGGCTGGCCCCGTGGCCGAGTGGTCAAGGGGCTTGATTATTTCAACAAATAGTCTCCTCATTTTCTCAGATCTCATCTTGCTCAAAATTCTTCAATAGCTCTCCACTGCCTATGAAGTAAAACCCAAACTTATTAGCCTGGACTAGACAGCGTCTGTGATCTGGCTTCTGACTCATCTCCCCCGGCCCTTTGCCATTACATGTTACACACCAGCAGTACTAATTAAGAGCAACACCCACAAAATGCCATGTTCTCTCCTCTCTTTGGACTTTCACATGTACCATTTCTTAAAATGACTTCCCTGATTTGCGTGCCTTGGAAATTCCTATTCATCCTTCAACTCTTAGCTCAAAGCCTTCCTTCACATCTTATTGCCCCCAGGCCAACAAATCCTCCCTCTGCTTTGCTCCAGACCCTTCTGCAAAGGGTCTCAACCTTGGCTGCATGTCCTGGGCTCATTGCATCAGAATCTCTGGGGGAGAGACCCAGGCATCAGCATTTTTTTAAACTCCCCAAGTGATTCCAATGTTTGAGGACCATTGTTTTTCCTCCTCAAATTGAAGACCACAGACAAGCAACGACCATGCTATATTACTCTTTTATAAACTTAATGCCTAGTCCAAAATAAGTAAATACGTAGAGCCTGGGCAGTAACTTTCTTCAAAATGTTTTCCAGTCACAATGGAATCTTCAGAAAATAACTCCAGTGAGTAGCAAAAACTGATCAATTCAAATTGACCTATTTTAATATTTTTACCAACAAGTTTCGTTTTTGTATTTCGGAATATAGCCACCTTTTGCAAACCACCTCCCATCACTTTTAGAGAAGGAGGGGGGCTACCCCTCCAAAATTGCTATTTTGTAATGTGATTTGACATATCTTATTCATTTAGCACAATCAGAAAAATACAGAAAGAAATAAAAATAGCAAGTTAGTTCCTTTCAAATCATCACCTGCAATGAGGCTAACACATGGAAGCGCCTAGTAGAGTACCTGGTCCATGGCGTGTGCCCAGTGATGGCAGCTGTCATCATTATGTGCTTCCTCTTTCCGGAAAGGCTGCCTTATTAACTCACCTCACACAAAGGCATCTACAGAAGGAAATAAGATGACTTTCCAAAAGCGTCTTTTCATTTACGTACAGCCTTGTGAGATTTCCTGACCTCATTCATCGTAAACAGAGAGGTGTTTGCAGCTTTAGAAATTCAATGGATTTGCTGCCCATAACACAGACAAAAAAGAGACAGTTCTGTTCCACTTTTTCTCACTCCATTTGGCTACCACTATATAAGGCCTGCTTTTCTAGACCCTTCTTTTTTCCACAAAACTGCGGCTCTACATTTACCCAAAAAGCCTCCAGATTGACTGTTCTGAGACTAGCCAGCTACTTCTTAGGTAGCCAACCACTTCACACAATTCCACTCCTACGCAGTCTCTTGTCTCCTTGGTCTTGTGATTCCCCACCCCCAGCTGAGTCATCCCATCACAACCATAATCTTTGCTGTTCCTGAGTGACTTTCTTTGGGCAGGTCGCCTTTGCCAAGCATTAATTAGCAACATTTATTTATGCCATAGCATTTCTTAGTATCCATGGTACAAATCAACTCTTCAGACTTTTCAGGCATGAATTAAAGTGCTAGCTCTCCATGTTACAATGACAGCAAAATTTCAGTTAGCTGCAAGTGTTAATAAACAAGTGTATTATTATTTAATCTAATTTTTATCCAACTCAGGATGAACTTAAAAAATCATTCTGTTTTCAACCCTTGGTTTCATGCTTTAGTAAGCACCATGCCTTAATTCAATAAGGTGGTTGTTCTGACAGTTAAGTCTTTTGTAGTGTGGGTTCATGATTATGACCATAACTTTTCACTGAGTAGGCCTTCAGCAAGTGATAAGGGAGACAGAAAATCAGACCTTCTTGGCATAGCCTGGCCAGCTGTTGAACAAACCCCTCTCCTCTTTCTCTTTTGTTCTTAGTGGCCTGGAGTGGATTTTGACTCTTAGTGGCCCTGTGTTCAGCAGAGTGGAACCCTGCCTGGTCTTTTTACACCATCCTCTCGCCTTCTGGTGCTCTCAAACAATGCTGTGTTGCTATTCACAGGGTTTTCATGGCCAATGTTTTCAGAAGTGGCTGAAGTTCCGCTGAATCCTGCCCACCTTGGGTGACCCTACTGGTATTTGAAATCCCGGTGGCATAGCTTTTAGCATCACAGCAACATGCAGCCACTGTAGTATGACAACCAACAGACAGGTGGTGTGGCTCCCTCACTGGGAAACGAACTCAGGCCTCGGTGGTGAGAGCTCCGAATCTTAATCACTAGACCACCAGGGCTGGCTCCTCTTCCTGTTGGGCATCCCCATTTCCCAGCTGCCCTTGCAGTTAGGTGTGGTCATGTCTGCATCATGACCAATGAAATGCAGGCAGAAATACATAAAGCAGATGAATTTCAGGCCTGGCCCATTAAAATCATCCAAGCACCATCCTCTATATTCTTTCCTATTACCTATGACCTTAGAGGCCATACATTGAAAATGACAGAGCCACAAGATGGAAGACTCCTGGCTGCCAGAGTTACCACTTGGAAGAATGTCACCTGCCTATCAGGAATACCCCTTTTTGGACCTTACATGAAAAAGAAATAAATTTCTATTTTTTTTAAGCCATTGAGATTTTGGATTTATATGTTATAGCACAGTTTTACTTTAACTAGTAAAGATTTATACTGTACTTTAAAAAATAAAGTGTTATATTTCCCTCTAATAACAAATATATTTTCACTGTTTACTACTTGGAAAATACTCCACACTGGCATGTTAATGTCACCTGAAAGATGCTTTAGAAATAAATCTCTGATAAAACCTTTGTTAGTCATAACATCCTTTCTTTTTTCTGAACATGGAAGGTTAAAATAAAAAAAGACCCGCTCAATTGAGATGCATTATTCTAGTTGTTTTAGCAATGACACAGGTACTTCTAATAATTAAATTAACTTACAGTGAACTATGCAATTTTGGGAATTGTAACTTTCTCAGGCCCCCAAGACATGATGCAATGTTTCTATTGCAACATTTCTACTTTATAACTAGGATACAACTTGGGCTTTGCTAGAAATTTTCTCGACATGTGTCAATACATGTGGAAATGGAAACTGTCATGCAGTTGAGACTGGATATATTGTTATTGTTTCTGGGATACAAATATATCTAACTTTCATGCAGTTATATGCAAAGCTTTGTATTCAGTGTCACATTCTTTCAGACAACTGTTGAGACTTACTGTCAGCTGTACTGTTCTTTTACTCACTCAACAAACATTAAATACTGACTATGAACTGTTTAGGTGCTTGGGGCACAACACTGAAAGAAGAACAGTTTTGATAATTGAGGAGCTTATAGGTCTGGGCAGAGGACAACTAACTCTTGTGAGGAAGGGGATGGGAAAGTCTCCAAAGACAAAATTATATCTGACAGGTCTGGAAAGGACGAGCAAGAGTGTGGGAAGAATAAATGAAGGAAGGGCACCCCAAATTGAGAGAACAGGGACCAAGGGAGAAGATTCTGAATGAACTTGAAATATCTGGGGAACAATGAGTTCATTTTGGCTAGTGTTTAGTGGAAAAGTGGGGAGTAGAGAATAGGGGGCTGGGGGAGTATAGTGGGGCTAAGTTATGGAATCCTGGATGACATTCTATACATCCCGAGCATTTATTTTCTGTATAAAAAGAGGGACCAACAAACAGCTGATAATAGATGATAGATTTTCAGCAGAGCAGTGAGTGACCTGATCACATTAGGTTTCGGGGAACTAATTCTAGGCATAGCATGGAGGATGGCCTAGAAGAGAGACAACATCCTGGAAGTGGAGAGGCCAGTTAGGAGGCTGTAAAGTATTAAAGTAGAGGGAGCACTTGGTTTGGGAGATGTTTCTGAGACATAATCAGTAGGACTTGTTAGCTGTTTGGGTGTAAGGGTGGGAGAAGTTAGACACTTGAGATTCTAGCTCAAATTCTGGGAATCTGGGTGGATGATGATACTACCAGCCAAGAGAGGACAATTAGAAAGAAGAGCAGAGTGGGGATGCAGCTGAAGAGGCTGGTTCTTCACTTGTAATAACAGTGCCTGTGGAGTAACCAAGTGTAATAGGAACTAAAAGTACACTGTGGTTTATAGTCTCAAAGTGTCTCATTAGTAGTCCGTATGAATTGCAAATGGAAAAAAGGCACCTTTACAGTAGAGAAACCTGGAAGGCACCACCTTAACCAAATGATTAGTCAACACCAAAATGATGTCTCCTGATAGAGTACACTGATAAGGACGCAACATCACTTATGAAATTATCCCGCCAAAAATTCATAACCTGATGCTAATCATGAGAAAATATCAGAGAACCTCCAACATGCTACAAAACCACTGCCGTCTTCTTCAACAATGTCAATGCCATGAAAGCCCAAGAGAGGCTAGGAACTCTTCCAGATTCAAGGTGACTAAAGAGATATGGCCGTAAAACGCCACATGTGATCCTAGAAGTGGTCTTGGATTCGGGGAACGGAGGACTACTATTAAAAAACATTGCAGACACGTGGTTGCTGCAGGCGGGCAGCACCTAACGGACGCTGAGCCCTCCGGATTCCAGTCACGAGCTCGTGCCCCTTCCTGCGCCTGCGCAACCTCCACTACACAGCACGATGTCCACGCTCGGTGCTGCGGGGGGGCGGGCTGTGCTCGTGCTGGTCAGCACGGCCCGCTCCCTGTGCGCCTGCGCAACCCGCCCGCCAGCCTGCCCGGATGTGACGGTTGGACGGCCGTTGGTCACGTCTGTTAGAAGCGCTAGAAAGTTCCATAGCTGAAGAAATTTGCTCGCCAGTCGCCGCCCCAGGGCAGTTCTATGGAATGAGGAGCCCTAGAAACTTTGCCTCCGCTTCTGTCTTCCATACATTGTATTTGGCTCGTGTGTTAGAAGGGAGGGACAGAGAGCTACTGATCTCATTATTAACTGTGAACTTTACCAGATGAACTGTACCTGGAAGGTTAAAATTCAGAGTGTGAACATGGTTATCCTAGTACCTGTGAGGTAGCAGCCTAGGAAAATCAGATATGAGACAGCCTAGAGAGCCAGTGCATGGATTGTTGCCATGCCTGAAAGAAAATTCTAGAGCAAATGGAAGAGATGCAATATTTGGAGAAGAGAATAGTTTTGAGCTGAAGAAAAACGTTCAATCTTCAGATGAGAAGAACCCACCACAGTCAAAGCAAAATTGACAAAAACTGTTAAATACTTGTATGTGAACAGCTAGTGTTTTAAATTTCAGGGATAAAGAGTGCCACAGATTTTCAGGAAAAAAGAAAAGATTATCCACAAAGTACAAAATCAGGCTTCTCCTGAGAGTCAGAGTAGCAGGGCACACAAGACAGAATATCTAATACTGTGAAGGGGAAAGCTGGTGACACTCAGTGACTGTATCATGTGCGAAAGCCAGAGAAATAACTCTCATTTATACATGGGCTCTGAAGTTTCCACCCTTTCTAGAAAATTCGCTCACAGATGTACTGTAAGTGACTGCAAGATGAATCAAAGTAAAGACTTTTGAAGCAGAACTGCGTGGGAGAAGTGCGGAAGGTGAGTGTAAAAGTCAATTAAATTAGGAAACAAGTCTGAATAATTAGTCAATGTGGTTTAAAAGCACGAAAATGTTTTGAAAAATTCAAATTTTAACCTATTTTGTTTAAAAATATTTTAATAA
The DNA here is from genome assembly GCF_037783145.1 of Equus przewalskii. Taxonomy (NCBI): domain Eukaryota; kingdom Metazoa; phylum Chordata; class Mammalia; order Perissodactyla; family Equidae; genus Equus; species Equus przewalskii. The sequence continues at coordinate 9,596,616 of NC_091863.1, forward strand.
AAATAATTTGGTTCAATTAAACAATTGAAAACTCGGAAAATTTGAATGAGAATTACATACTAGATAATAGTGCTGTGCTTGTGTTAGAGAATGGCTTTGTTCTTGGAAAATCTGGAAGTGTCACTGGGTAAAGGGATGAGAAAGAAGCAGCTGTGGTTCAATGTCAATAACTGGTGAAGCTGGGAAAGGGTCTATGGGAGGTCTTTGTACTCTTCTCGCACATCTTCTATACATTTGAAATGATTTCCAAAGAAAACGTTTAAAAATAGTTTTAAAAATATGTAGGATCAAGGGTGTCATTATATTCTGGTGAGAGGCATCTTCACGCGGGGGGTGGGGGGCGGGGGGCGGGCAGAGCTCGGGTTGAGCGGGTTTATGGAGCAAGAGATGAAAAAGTAGAGAAAATGTTGGCTAACTCGTGGCGCTGAAACAAATATTTTACCTGCTGGAGTATTGGGTTTTCATAGGCAGATCACATATGTAAACTCCGTGATTGATGTGCCCGTATATGTTCCATGCTGTAATGTAACAAACATAAATTCTTCGGGGCTGTCATTGTTTTAAACAGTAAAGTCCAATTAATTCTCAAACTGATATTAGAATTCTCGCAGAGGTGTAGCAGCTTGTGAGGAAAGAGAAGTACCAGCTTCCCAAAGATGCTGAGGTTTATCATCAGTGACCAGGATGCTACTTTCTCCCCAGCCCCTTCCCTCTCTCCAAAGTAGTCAGCTCCTGCAACTCTGGGCAGGATTCTCGGGTAGAGACAAGTGATTGCTTTATTGGCTCTGGCCCTCAATGCTTGGATAATTATACTCTTTACTCATGAAACAGAATGGAGGTGATTGTGTAAACACATTATGTGTTATTACCAAAAATCACAACATTGCCTCTTCCTGGCTGCCCAGCTAAATATATAAATTATGGGCTCTGCCAAGGAGGGAAGAAAACTGGACCCAAGGAGAAAACAGGGAGGAGATTGGCTATCAAGATAGGAACATTTGTAGAAACTTTTATTTGTGATTAAACTGTTTTTAAAATATGTGAGGGACATTTAAAAATGCATACATAATTCCAATATCTCAACGACGTAATGATTTTCATTCGTTTGGAGTTCTTTCAAACTTTTATCCATATGGATATATTGTTTCTCAGTTCATCAAACTGTATATATTTTATACATTGTGTTACATTACTTTAGAAACACTTTCCCTTGATTTTACATTTTTTATTATAAAATTTTTAATAACCGTGCTATACCCATTGTATTTATACATTTTATATACTTTTTCAAATCATTTCCTTATCATTAGATGCAAATGCTGGTTTTTTGAAATTATGAATAACTGCTGTAAATGTCTTCATACATATGGATTTTTCTCCTTTTGAATTTTCATTTGCCTCACATTTTTCTTCTTTTAATATATATCAGGGTATATGTTAGTATCAAGATGACAATATTTGTTTTTTCCCTTTAAAAATTTGTTATTAAATTGATGTTGCAGCTTAAAGCTGATACTGTCTTAGAGTTGGACAAATACAATAATTCTCTAATATAAATTCAGAATAGAGGGTTTACTGAGTCAAAATAAGTTTATGATACTTGATATGTGTATCAAAATGTCTTCTAAAAGGATTTCACCAATAACAACATCAGGAATATGTGTGTTACTATTTTCCTACAGCTTTGCCAACATATAAAATTTGACTTTTATCTTGATTTTAAATAGTCTTAATAAATGAAAATTGTTTCCTCATTATTATTTTAATTTTAATATATTTAGCTATTCTACTCTTTGTATGTGAAGGAGCTGTGGGTCTAAAGAGAACAAAAGGCAAAATTTGAAGACATCTCAGAGACCATTCAAAAGAAAAGGCCTTGATGTTTAGTCAGTAATTTATAAAGGACAAAGTGAGAGGTACCCTCCTGCTTCTTGGCGCTTCCCTTTCCCTGTTGTTAGATCTGTTTTCTGCTGCCACATGCAAAATTGGAAGAAGGCAGCGATTTTTTTGTAGAATCATAGAGTTTGTGAGCTAGATGAACCCTTATGGATCATCTGGTCAGACCTCTCATTTTACGTATGGTTAAATAAAAACACAGATTCAAATTGCTCAAGATTTTGCAGCTAGGAAATGGGAGGGCTGAAATTTGAGACAAAGGTTTGGACCTTTCCACCAGGCACACTGCCTCTCTGGTGCAAATTCCATTTGAAGCCTAATGACACATCTACCAGCACTTGACATTTATGCTGGGCAGTATAAAATTTAGGCTTAGAATATTACTAATTTTACTAAATAAATTAGTCAAGAAAGTGATTCTTATGATCTCAGATTTAAGATTATAGAATCAAACATGAAAAAAATTGCCTTTATCTGAATATGTTGCACAAAACTAGAAGCACATATCATGCGCTCCCTGTAATTGGCTTATGTAATGACATCTGAGAAAGGTGTCTTAAGTCTGGTAACTCAAATTTGTAGGTAATTAAGCCCTCTTGACTTTTTCTAACTGTTGGTTCAGTCTCAATGCTAGAAAATATTGAAGCTATGCTTACCTTTTCCAAACTAAATTAGCACTCAAATTTTATATCTCAAGAATGGCATATTTTTATCCTATTATCTTTAGCACTGTTTTTTCCAACCTTTTAGGATTTTATAAAATGTTCCAACAACTATTAAGCCAAGTCTCAGGCTTTATCAGTCTGTGACAACAATATTAATTCACACTTCTGTCTGAAACCCAAATTGCTGTACCATGAGCTCAGATCAGCAAAACTGGTGGAAAAATTGGCCCTCCTCAAATTGTTTTCCCAACTGTTTCTGAGGTCCCCAGGGTAGTGCCTCATAAATACCCAGGACTGGTCACCTCTTTTATCCCTGCCTCTTTGTCTGTCTTCTGGACAGTAATGCTGCTGGACACCACTGTCCTCCCTTGGTAACCACTATTGACCCATCCCTTCTGTGGTCTCAGAGCAAGGTTAGTCCTTCTCCAAATTCCCCCTATCTAAACTGTGATGAAACTGTACTTTTAAAAAACCATGTCTTGAGGACTCTGGGAAAAGGAAACTGAAAACAGAATAACTTAACAACATCCGGGAGAAGTAGATATCTTTAGAGATGACGTGTCCAAACACCAAACCCTGAAACCTTGCCTAATTCCCAGCAACCCCTTCTCTGCCAGGGAGGCAGCTCAAAATGAAACAAGCAGCTCCAAGGTACCGCCCTAGCTTGGAGTCCAAGTCCCATTGCTCCCCAATTTAGAGAAAGAAGAAATCCTCCAGACTTTCTCAAGCCCTAGCCTGGCTTGATTTTCCTGCCCTGGAACTTTCCTCAGAATGACTGACAAGAGGAATACCCATTTCCTTTGCCAGGGGTTGGGGGCAGGGAGGTGGTGGAAATCCTATAGCCACTCTAAGGATTGATCTGGGCTTCATGGCTTAAACAAGATAATCGTAATAGTAGGCAGTATATTTTCCAAAGCCTGGCTTATACAGTCTTAAAGTTACCACATTGTGGGGAAAAATTTGTGCTTCAGTGGGAAACTGGGTTTTCCAGAGTATAGGGCACCTCTCTGGGTTATGCAATTCTGTGGGAGTGATTTTACAGCTCTGTAAATTGTTGATAACTGATAGCAATGCAAAATACCTGTTGTTTATAGACATCAAATTATATCCTGTCTGGTAGAAGGATAGAGGTTCAGTCGACTTCTCTTTCCTCCTGTGGAAGAAGTCAGTTTTGTCTCAATTTGCATATTCATTTCACTATTCCTTATCTATAACTTACATTCTGCAATGATCTCACTTCTGATCACCAACTAACAATTCTGATTCCAATTCTTATGTGTGTGTGTGGGGGGGGGGGGCTCCCCACACCACCAAGCAATTTTCTGACACAATTCAACTTAATTCTGACACTATCTACCCAGAGATAACATCAGATCCCACAAGTTAAAGTCTCAATCCTGCAAGATTGGCCCCCCCCCCCCAATCACAAATTCAGGTTGTCACCTGGGCTTCTGACTGACAGGCTACATAATGGAGTTTCCAAAGACCCCCTCTTTGGGTTCGATTAATTTGCTAGAGCAGCTCACAGAACTCAGAGAAACATTTTACTTAGTAGATTACTGGTTTAGTATAAAAAGATATAACTCAGGAACGGCCAGATGGAAGAGATGCACAGGGCAATGTATGGGGAAAGGACGCAGAGCTTCCACACTCTCTCCAGGTTTGCCACTCTCCCTGAATCATCACGTGTTCACCAACCTGGAAGCTCTGCAAACTCCCTCCTTTTAGGTTTTTAGGGAGGCTTCATTACTTAGGCATGATTGCTTAACTCGTTGGCCATTGATGATGATTCAACCTCCAGCTCCTCTCCACTCCCTGGAGGTCAGGGAAGTGGGACTGAAAACCCTCCAGTCACTTGGTTGGTTCCCCTGGCAATCAGCCCCCATCCTTAATTACTTTCCAAAAGTCACCTGATTAACATAAACTTAGGTATGGTTGAAAAGGGTGATTGTTATGAATATGAAGACACTTTTATAGCTCTTATCACTTGGGAAATTCAAAGTGTTTTAGGAGCTTTGGTTAGAAAAGAACAAAGGCCAAATATATATTTCTTATTATAAATCACAATATCACAACAACTGTGTCTGTTCTGTGGAGTGTCCTTTGAACTAGCTATGACACCTTAGCATTTTCCTCATTAATGAGTTTGATACCAGCTTCAACACAAGGTTGACATAAGCGAAGCCATATTGTAGAAAAGAAAGCATATTGTAGCTTTGACCTCTGATTAACTCACTCAGACATGCTCTGTAGATTTTATGGCCCTTCCCAGCTGCCATAAGTTGATAACTTTGTTCTTTTGAGTTCCTTAGGAATGTGATGACCCCCAGGCAGAGAATCTATGCTGAAAGCCATCATCAATGAAAACTGAAAGATCAGGGTATGCAGTGTTGCTCAGGTCTCTGATGCGTATGCAGTAAAACAAAAGACTGTCAGGAACTAAGACCAGCTGCCTCCCCCACCCAGAGACCAGCCCCCTATATAACTGGCCTGTAGTCTTTGTTCTGTAAGATGGTGCTTTCAGACATTAGTCAGCCATCTTCCCTCTTGCTAACAAGCTGTAATAAAAAGTCTTTTCTCTCCTACCACCTTGCCTCTTGACTATTAGCATGTCTTGCAGCAGGCAAACAACCCCCCTCTTGGGTGATAACAAGTTGACTAAGATATTTAACACATGTTCATTTTTATATGTGTATGAGAGTCATGGTTTTACCGTTAAAAAAAATTATCTTTTAACACCATGTATGGGACCCTAAAGCATGGTTAGTTTTTGCTAAATAAAATCTAGTTTAGTTCCTTGTTATATTTTTCCATCAGTATGAGGAATAGAGATCAAGTCTTAGGTCTCCTCCCTGACCCCTGACATCATATTCACATGCATACACACACAAACACACACAATACACATTAACTCCCCAAAATAAGCAATAATTTTTAGCCATAGAACAATCTAAAATCCACATTCAAGAGGAAAATACTTTGTAATTCGGTGGAGGGACCTGGTGATCCACCAAGCAGAACATGTGTTGTCTGAACTTGAAGGGTCTGTGTTTGGGTTATTTCCCCATATCCAGAAATTCTTCAAGAATGTAAAGCACTTAGCTTTCGTCTGCATCAGGGTTTGTCAACCTTGGCACTGTTGACGTTCTGGACTGGATAATTCTTTGCTGTGGGGGCTGTTCCATACATTGTAGGATGTTTAGCAACAGCCCTGGCCTCTGCTCACTAGATGCCAGTAGCACCCACCTCCGGTTGTGAAAACCCAAAATGTCTCCAGACATCACCAAATTTCACAGTGGGGGGATGGGGGGGCGGGGGGGGGGGAGAAAAAGCCCCCTCAGCTGAGAATCATTGGTCTATTTTATTAAAAGTCTCCCAAAATGGTTCCTTCCAGAGTAAAGGGAGGGTCTCTCCAAAGATAAGTGAAGGTATTCAATTAATATGTATCAACATGGATGGGTGTCAGTAATAGGATTGACTGAACACAGAGTGTTGCACAATGCTTTGCACCGTGTAATACTATTTATGTAAGTCACAAAATCTTATAATGTATATTGCTTATAGAAGCATACATGTGGAGTAAAAGTATAAAACCAAGAATATGAAGAATACATGCCAACTTAATGAGTATGGTTGCCACTGGGGAAAGAGGGAGACAATTAGGACAGACTAGGATTACAAAAGAAAATTCAGCTGTACCTGGAACATTTTGCTTATTTTTAAAAGGAGATCTAAAACAAATACTGCAAAATGTTATCCTTTTTTTTCATTCCAGCTAGTGCATATATGGATATTATGTTACTCTACAAACTTTACTGTTTTTGAAAAAATTTCATAATAAAATATGAAAAATACAGCTTAAATTTCACATGATGTTCTTTGAAGCCGTGTATTATTAATTTTTCAGTCATCTATTGTTTTGTATTATTCATACTGCTGCGCGCCTATGCCATTTTAGGTAGCTGTGAGCTGGCACGATTTTATAGAGCAATTTCCTGGCTCAGTCTCTAATGACGACCATGATATTAATACTCTCACCTTATATTTCTGGAGTGCTTTATCTTTTCTACTTACTCTTACATCTATCTTCTCATTTTATATTCACAACTTCTATCACCATCAATCTTAGTCTTGACTATATCCACCGTGGAAATGTATAAATGTATGAAAGCTTTTTCTTTGGCAGCTACTTTAGTTTGAGTTACCCCAGAAACCAACTCTGAGACAAAGATCCTATTTGGGAGGTGATCCCAGGAAGCACACATGGTGGAAGGGAGACCAGGAAGGGAAGGAAGCTGATAAGTGGCACATGGCAGAGCAGGAAAGAGTTCAGGGCAATTGAGGCTAAATCCAGCTGGGGAACTTTGGGAAACAATGTAGAGCATGTCTTAGAGCTCTCCCTGCTGAGGAGCAAGTCATGTGGGTTATTTTTCCTCAAACTCCCATCTGTCATTGACCGAGGGCTACTCCCAGAGATGACAGCTTTCCATCACTTCGGACCTGCCCCACTCTGGGGTCAAATGGAAGCCTTCAGATGTCGAAGCTCAGATGCTTGCAAATGGGTGCTGTTGGCATGTAGGAGAATTCTGAGTGCTGGGAGGATATGGGCAAAGCCCACAAAACATCTACTACAACACCTTTCTACAGGTGTATCCCATATTTTCATGGATGTCTTACATTTACAGCTTACATACATTTTCACAGATATCACATTGAATCCTATGAGGAAGGGCATATTCTAATTTGTAATTACGAAGCTCAGCTGAATCAATTTACTTGCCAGAGGCTTGAAACTGTGTCTTTTGACTCCAGGTCCAATACACTGCCCCCAATTGCAGGTTTTCCTTTCTGCAGTTTCTACTTACTCTTACATCTATCTTCTCATTTTATATTCACAACTTCTATCACCATCAATCTTAGTCTTGACTATATCCACCGTGGAAATGTATAAATGTATGAAAGCTTTTTCTTTGGCAGCTACTTTAGTTTGAGTTACCCCAGAAAATCTGAAAATATTGGATGGGAGATTCCAGACAAACAATTCATAAGTTTTAAATTGCACATTGTTTAGTGTAACATGATGAAATCTCACTCTGTTCCTCTCTGGACATGAATCATCCTTTTGTCCAGCGGATCCACACTGTATCTGCTACCTGCCCATTAGTCACTTAATAGCCATCTCGGTTATCAGATTGACTGTCTGGTATAGCAGTGCTTGTGTTCATGTAACCCTTATATTACTTAATAATGGCCCCAAAGCACAAGAGTAGTGATGCTGGCAATTCAGATATGCCAAAGAGAAGCCATAAAGTGCTTCCTTTAAGTGAAAAGGTAAAAGTCCTCCACTTAATAAGGAAAGGGAAAAAAATCATATGCTTAGGTTGCTAAAATCTACAGTAACTTTTATTACAGTATGTTATAATTGTTCTAGTTTATTATTAGTTATTCTTAGTCTCTTACTGTGCCTAATTTATAAATTAAACATTATCATAGGTATGCATATATAGGAAAAAACATAGTCTATATAGGGTTTGGTACTATCTGCTGTTTCAGGCATCCACTGGGGGGTCTTGGATCATCTCCCCCTGGGAATAAAGGGGGACTACTGTACTCTTTAAATTGCATGGCTGCAGGTCACTATACGAGGGATTAGCAATTTGTGGCCTGTGAGGCAAATCTGGCTTGTCACTTGTTTTTGTAAATAAAGTTTCATTAGAACACAGCCATGCCCATTTGTTTACACATTGTCTATATAGCTTTCATGCTAGTGGCAGAATTGAGCAGTTGCAACAGAGGCCTGCAAAGCCAAATATATTTACTATCTGGCTCTTTATAAGAAAAGTGTGCCAACCTCTGCTCTATACCATAAAACTAGAAAAGTTCATATTTTCAAGAATTTTGAGAGATTCCAGTATGAGCAAGTTTGTAAGAAGGCAATGTTAATTATCACTCCTAAAAATTCCATTTTTATTAAGTGGATTAGGAGCAAAATCATATTTTTAAAGACCTTTTCCATAAGAACAAATATTGGCCATTTGCCCTAAAAATATATCAAGATTCAAGGAGAAACTTGAGGCCGTTTCATCTCTACTGTGGAATAAATTGTAAACACCTAGTTCAGACATGGAAAATAGCAATCATTTATTGTGCCAAACCTCAACTAATTAAAAATTGTGTTGATGATGATCCAAAGCTATGTTCAAGATTAGTGAAAGTGAGGGGCTGGCCCCGTGGCCGAGTGGTTAAGTTCGCGCGCTCCGCTGCAGGCGGCCCAGTGTTTCGTTGGTTCGAATCCTGGGTGCGGACATGGCACTGCTCGTCAGACCACGCTGAGGCAGCGTCCCACATGCCACAACCAGAAGGACCCACAACGAAGAATAGACAACTATGTACTGGGGGGCTTTGGGGAGAAAAAGGAAAAAAATAAAAAATCTTTAAAAAAAAAAAAAAAAAGATTAGTGAAAGTGAGGGCTGTAATTGATGAGCAATGTCTGCAGTGGGCACAGGAAGGGATATTGGTGGCCAGCATTAAGTGCAAAAACATGAGCACCACTGCCTGACGTGGGATAGGAGGAGGAAACAACTAGAGGAAAGGGGACACTAGAATAATCACAGTAGGTTTCCCTTCATGTGATCCTGGGGGGATCAGGAAGGCTGATGAAACAGAAATACACACGGAGTGGGAAAAACAGAGCTGGTGACTTTGACTCTGTTACTTGAGGTAGGTTTGGAAGGTGTCTGAAATTGTCAGCCTTTTTCTTTTTTTAATTAATAGACTTTATTTTTTAGAATTTAGTTTTAGATTTACAGATAAATTGAGCCAATAGTACAGAGACTTCTCATACATCCCCCCCGACACACACAAATACAGTTTCCCCTATTATTAACATCTTGCATTAGTGTGGTACATTTGTTATAATTGATGAACCAATATTGATACATTATTATTAAGTAAAAATACATAGTTTATGTTAGGGTTCACTCTGTGTTGTACATTCCATGGGTTTTGACAAATGCATAATCTCAGGTATCCACCATTACAGTATCATATAGAAGTTTTACACTCTAAAATTTCCCTGTGCTCTACCTACTTACTCTTCTCCTTGCACCCCCAGCCCCCATCCCCCATCCTGACCCCCTTGCAAACACTGATCTTTTGACTGTCTCAATAGTTTTGCCTTTTTCAGAATGTCATAGAGTTAGAATCATACAGTATGTAACCTTTTCAGACTGGCTTTTTTCACTTAGCAGTATGCATTTAAGGTTCCTCCATGTCTTTTCATGAATTGATAGCTCATTATTTTGTTTTATTTTTTTTTTAAAGATTGGCACCTGAGCTAACAAGTGTTGCCAATCTTCTTTTTTTTTTTTTTTTTCCTGCTTTTTCTCCCCAAATCCCCCCAGTACATAGTTGTATATTTTAGTTGTGGGTCCTGCTAGTTGTGGTGTGTGGGATGCTGCCTCAACATGGCCTAATGAGCAGTGCCATGTCCGTGCCCAGGATTCGAACCAGTGAAACCCTGGGCCACTGAAGTGGAGCATGCGAACTTAACCACTCGGCCATGGGGCCGGCCCCTGATAGCTCATGATTTTAATCACTGAATAATATTCCATCATATGCATGTGCTAAATTTTGTTTATTCATTCACCTGTTGAAGACATCTTGGTTGCTTCCAGGTTTTGGCAATTAAATTATCTACTTCTCCTTGTGTGAGTTTTGGTAGATTGTGTTTTTCAAGGAATTGGTCCATTTCATCTAAGTTATCAAATTTATGGTCACAGAGTTGTTCATAATATTCCTTCATTATCCTTTTAATGTTTATGGGATCGGTAGTGATGACTTCTCTTTCATTTCTGTTATTAGTAATTTGTTTTTTTCTCTCTTTTTGTCTTGATTATCCTGGCTAGAGATGATCAATTTTATTAATCTTTTCAAAGAACCAGCTTCTGGTTTGGGGATTTTTAAAACTTTTTCTGTTTTCAGTTACATTGATTTGTGCTATAATTTTTACTATTTCTTTTCTTCTGCTTGCTTTAGGTTTATATTGCTCTTCTTTCTGTAGTTTCCTAAAGTGGGATCTTAGATTACAAATTTTAGATCTTTCTTCTTTTCTAATATATGCATTCAATGCTCCAAATTTCCCTCTAAGGGCTGCTTTTGCTGCATCCTACAAATTTTGGTAAGTTATATTGTCATTTTCTTTTAGTTGAAAGTATTTTTTAATTTCTCTTGATAATTCTTTGAAACATGTTATTTAGAAGTGTGTTGTTTGATCTCCAAATATTTTGGGATTTTCCAGCTCTCTTTCTGTTATTGTTTTCTAGTTTAATTCCATTGTGATCTGAGAGCAGACATTGTATGATTTCTATCTTTTTAAATTTGTTAAGATATGTTTTATGGCCCAGAACATGCTCTATCTTGGTTAATGTTCCATGTGAGCTCGAGCAGAATTTATAAACTGCTTTGTTGGATGAAGTATTCTGTAAATGTCAGTTAGATCCAGTTGATTCATGGTGCTCTTCAGTTCAACTATGTCCTTAATGATTTTCTGCCTGTTGGATCTGTCAATTACTGATGGAGCAGTGTTGAAATCTCCAACTATAATAATGGATTTGTCTATTATTTCTCCTTGCATTTCTATCAGTTTTGCCTCACATATTCTGATGCTCTGTTGTTAGGTGCATATATGTTAAGGATTGTTATGTTTTCTGGGAGAATGGACTCCTTGATCATTATATAATGCCCCTCTTTATCCCTGATACTTTTCTGAAGTTTACGTGTCTGAAATTGATGTTGCTACTCCAGCTTTCTTTGGATTAGTGTTAGCATGGTATATCTTTCTTCATCCTTTCACTTTTAATCTGTCTGTGTCTTTATACTTAAAGAGAGTTTCCTTAAATATAAGAGAAAGCATATAGTTGGGTTTTGTTTTGTATAACTCTGACAGTCTCTGCCTTTTAATTGGTATATTTAGACCATTCACAATTAAAGTGATTATTGATATAATTGTATTAATATCTACCATGTTTATAACTGTTTTCTACTTGTTGTACCTGTTCTTTTTTATCTTCACCTTGTTTTTTTACCTTCTCTAGTTTTAATTGAGCATTTTATATGAATTCATTTTCTCTCTTCTCTCTCTTTTTTTTTTTTGAGGAAGATTAGCCCTGAGCTAACTGCTGCCAATCCTCCTCTTTTTGCTGAGGAAGCCTGGCCCTGAACTAACATCTGTGCCCATCTTCCTCTACTTTATACGTGGGATGCCTACCACAGCATGGCTTGCCAAGTGGTGCCATGTCCGCACCCGGGATCAGAACCGGTGAACCCTGGGCTGCTGAGAGGCAGAACATGTGCACTTAACCGCTGCACCACCAGGCTGGCCCCCTCTCTTCTCTTAACATGTCAATTATACTTCTTTAAAAAATTTTTTGGGGGGGCCGGCCTGGTGGTGCGGAGGTTAAGGTCACACATTCCGCTTCGGCGGCCCGGGTTTGCTGGTTCAGATCCCGGGTGCGGACATGGCACCGCTTGGCAAGCCATGCTGTGGTAGGCATCCCACGTGTAAAGTAGAAGAAGATGGGCACGAATGTTAGCTCAGGGCTGGGCTTCCTCAGCAAAAAGAGGATTGGCAGCAGTTAGCTCAGGGCTAATCTTCCTCAAAAAAAAAAAAATTGTTTTTAGTACTTGCTCTACAGTTTGCAATATATATTTACAACTAATCTAAGTCCACTTTCAAATAACACTGTACTGCTTCACAGGTAGCTCAGGTACCTTATAACAGAGTACAGGCATACTTCGGAGATATTGCAGGTTTGGTTCCAGACCACAGCAATAAAGCAAATATCAGAATAAAATGAATCACATAAACACCAAACTTCCACAACAAAAACAAGAAATATTATCACCAAAACAAAAGATAAACAAATCTCTGACTTTCCATTGTATCTAATGATAAAGTTAATTTGTATATTGGGACCCACAAAATGGAGGCCACCCCAGCAGCCTGGCCCACATCACAAATCTAAAGTCAACACACACTTACAGGAAACACCTGTCAAGGAAACCTATTACTGATCACAATCCTCCAACTCAGCTTTAGCTAGCTCACTTGACCCTAGACAACATGACCTGCTGGCCTCATAAGGAAATCCCCGACCTCCCAGCCAATCGTGTCCTGTTTCCACATTGCCTCTTCTAACTCTCAGTAAAACTCGCTCTTGCCCCAGATCCCTCAGGAAGAGGGCTCCACTGCCTGTGAGGCACTGCACTCCCCCAATCCATGGACTGTGTTCCATTGAATAAAGAACATCGAACTCTTTACTAAATTGTTTTCGTGTTGTCTTTTGACACTAACAATGCTAGGTTTTATAAATATCTGTTAAATGGCATACAAACCCGTGTACACTGATGTTGATATTTTTTCACTGTGCCCAGAAAATCTGATTGTTTGGTGTCTGCTTATAAAAAAGGGAGAAGAGAATGAAGTAATCAGAATTCATAAATAGGGTTTTATTTTTAAGTAAATAGTATGCTTAGAAGTGGCAGACTGTTTTGTTTGTGTGTGTGTGGTTTTTCTTGATCTTTTAAGAAAATACTGTAATATAGTGATTTCTAAGAAATATACGTTTGGTCATTCAGATGACCAAAATATATTTCTCATATGTATTTGGTCTTTATTCCTGGTTCCTGGCTCACAGCTCAAAAAACTCTTGGAATTTCCTGAGCAATAAGAGCAATGGGAGCATCTTTTGTTATAATATTTGGTCTCCTGTCCTCAGTTCTTGAAATCCCTTTACAGCTATAGAGGTGAAATGGGTGTCTTGTTATTCATAACAAGCCCCTTTCCACCACAACTGGGTTTACGTTAATGAAGTGTCTTTTGGAAAGCACGTAAGGATGGGAACTAGTTGCCAAGAGAACCAAACTTGTTTAGAAGGTTGGCTCTTTCAGTCCGACCTCCTGATTTCCTGGGAGGAGAGAGGGGCTAGAGGTTGAATCAATCACCACTGGTCAATGAGTTAATCAATCATGCCTCTGTAATGAAGCCTCCATAAAAACCCAGAAGGATGGGATTCAGAGAGCTTCTGTTTGTGAACACCTGGAGATGTGGGAAGAGTGGCATGCTCAAAAAGCCTAGAAGCTCTGTGTTCTTTCCCCATGCCTTGCCCTATGTATCTCTTCCATCTGGCTGTTCCTGAGTTACATCCTTTCATAATAAACTGGTAATCTGGTAAGAAAAATGTTTCTCAGTTCTGTGAGCTGTTCCGGCAACTTAATTGAACCCGAGGAGGGGGTTGTGGGAACCTCTGGTTTATAGCCAGTTGGTCAGAAGCACAGATAACAACCTGGACTTGTGATTGGCATCTGAAGGTGGGGGCAGTCTTGTGGGACTGAGCTCTTAAACTGTGGGATATGATGCTATCTCCAGGTAGATAGTGTCAGAGTTGAGTTCAATTTGTGGGACACCCAGCTGGTGTCTGAGAATCGGTGGTGTGGGGAAACCCCCCAACTCCACATGTTGTAATTGGTCTTAGAATCTTTAAGTACCAAAATAGTAATTTTAGTATCAATCCCAGGAGTTCCAAGTTTATTACATAAAATTATTAGTATTTATACTAACATATAATATTTATTATATACTACATGTCATATATATATAATAACAGCTATATAGTATTGTGATTGTATTCTGACATAATAGTCAAGACATGAGATGTATACAATCAGAATTAATTATAGAAGTCATCTCAGTCTTGGCCTGAGAGAGTACAAGGCTGCTAGAGACAAGGGACCCTGCTGAGTCAGGGCATGCCATAGCTGGAAGCCCCAGTGCCAGGCTTTGCCCTCTGCTCAGCCTAAAGCAGGGCCTGGCTGTCTCTGGTTGCCAGACATATGTTGATAAACACAAGGAGGCAACCTCTCCAGTTACTCTTTGACCACATTGCTGACAGACAGAGCTGTCAAACGTTTTCTCCACATCAGTCAGAATATAAAGGGAAAGCCCCACATGAATCTGACCCCAGGAATTTTGAACTTATTATAAAAATCTAGTTGGGAAAGGGGTAAAGGGGCACATGTGTATGGTGATGGGTAAAAGCTAGACTGTTGGTGGTGAACACGATGCAGTCTAAACAGAAACTGATATATAATAATGTACACCTGAAATTTACACAATGTTGTAAGCCAATATGACTTCAATAAAATAATTTTTAAAATAACTTAAAAAATGTTAAATATATAAATTAAAAAAAAACCCAGTTGTTAGCGCATTATAATTTTAAAGAATGTTTAATTCCTTGCAAGGCAGGAAATAATTCCATGTGAATTCAACCAGTGCATGTAACAAGATCATAGCTAGCAAAGAAGATAATCTTTTTCATTTCGAAAAAGTGAAGGATGAGATGGGTGAGAAGTAGGTTTAGGAGACAGAACAGTGTTCTCAGGGGTAGTTCATGCCCCTGTTGGTGCATTGACTGGCACCAACACTGTTACTGTTTCTCATGGCTGATGGCTGACCTCAGTGAGTAGAAATGGGTAGTAGCTAAGAATAATCGTTAAGAAATAGAACATTTTCCAGGGCCAGCCCAGTGGTGTAGTGGTTAAGTTTGTGTGCTCTGCTTTGGCGGCTTGGGGTTTGCACATTTAGATCCCAAGTGCAGACCTGCACACGGGTCATCAAGCCATGCTGTGGCAGCATCCCATATACAAAGTAGAGGAAGATTGGCACAGATGTTAGCTCAGGGACCATTTTCCTCAAGCAAACAGAGAAGATTGGCAACAGATGTTAGCTCAGAGTAAATCTTCCTCAAAAAAAAAAAAAAAAGAAATAGAAAATTTTCTTTAAAAAAGGAAAATTGCCTGGTGGTATATCACTTTTATATTTACAATCACCATGGTCCAGTTAACTTTGGTATTCTGTTATTGGGAAGGGTTGCAGAAAAGTGAGGGCGTGAGGAGAAATGAAGAAATTTTAAGCTGAAACCAACCCCAACATGCAAAAAAAAAAATAGCCTTCACTTGTTGCATTCTGCTTCTCTTAGCCTCTGGGCAATCTGAAGGACACAGTCGTCAGATTTGCAGCCATGTGGAGCTTTTTTTTTTGTCCCTGGAATCACCATAAAATTGCCTCCTACACTGTGGACCTAAAAAGGGGGGATATAGAGTGCTGCTTCTCTCTCTTGACATTTTACTTGGTTTCCAAATGAATAATGACTGAGAACCTCGTGAAATCTAAATATGGTTACTGATAGAAATTGTCACAAAAAGCATAATAAGATTTGCTCTGGTAAATGAGTGAGACATATATATATATATGTATATGTATGTATTTTTTTTATTAGGTCTAGTAATATTTAATTATTAGCCTTTTTCTCAGCAAATTTATAAACTTTGGGCACATTGAGATTATGTAAATCCCTGGTCAGTTAATATTATATTAAGTAATTTGTAATAAAAGAGTTTATCCATTTTTTCATTAAGTATAAAAATTTGGAAAGATAATATGTTTTAAGGCATATGTAGAGTAAAGTGACACATTCCCTTCATCCAGAAAAGTCACATCAAATTCATGAGAAAGCAAGATTGAGTTGTCATTATTCCATAGTGCCTCTCCCTGTTCATTTATTACTTTACTCATCAGCACATCCTGGTAAAAGCCTAAAGGAAAAGCTCTGATGTGTAGCATTTGCCGATTACTGAGGTGTAAATACTCCTACCATGGCCAGTTTCAAGGCCACTGAACACTGAATTGCAAAGAGATGCCAATAATCAGCTCTTGTTAGATGGCAAGGGCTGGCTTGAGCATTCAACTGCCATAACCAGGAGAGGAAGGAATGTTAGGGAAGTTCAACTGCTTGGAATGTTCATGTTATAAAGGATGAGAGGGGTGGCAGGGGCCAAGGCCAGTAAGACAGGCAGAAGTCAAAACATGAAAAGCCTTGGATGTCTATTCAAGAGATTCAGTGACCATAGGATTTGACAGATACTCAGGTAAGAGATGATAGTGGGTCTCATCATTGTAGTGACCATAGTATTCTGAAGGAATCCAGGGAAAGATGATGGTGTCCGTAACCATGGCAGTGCCCATGGGCTTTCATAGATATAGAGTGTAAAGGTGACAGAGACTCTAGCCATGGTAATGTCCATGGGATTTTGTAAATATCCAGGCAAGAAATGAAGATGTTCCTACCTAGGCAGTAAATATAGAATATTGAAATTATACAGATAAGAAATGATGATCAAGCTAACCATGGGAGTGACCATGGTATTTTGTAGATATCCAGTTAAGGGATGATGGTGGTGGTAACTAGAGTACTGAAATTGGGATTTGTCAGATAGGTAGGTAGAAGCTGATGATGCCCCTTATCACATTACTAAACATGGCATTTTGGGGTATTCCGGGTATGATAGTGAACCTAACCACAAAAGCAACTTGAGATTTTTCAGGGTTCTAGTTAAGAGATGATGGTGTCCTTAACCATGAAAGTGATGATGGGATTTGGCAGGTTAGTAGTTAAGAGATGATGGTGATCCTAACCACACTGGCGAGCAAGGGAGTTTGCAAGTATCCAGGTAAGAGATGTTGGTGTCAAAAATGTGGTGACCATGGGATTTTGAAGGTATCCAGGTAGAAATGATGTGTAACTAACAATGGTAGTACCAAGATATTTTATAGTTACCCAAGTTAGAGATGATTGTCCCTAACAATGTCGTTTATCTGGATAATTTGTAGGTCTCCATGTAAGACACTTTTTTTTTTTTAAATCTAGTAGAGACCACAGTCTTCTGTAGATATCCAGGTGAAGATGATGTGTCACAAACCACTGTGGTGACCAAGGTATTTTGCAAGTATTTCATCAATAACTGATGGCAAATCTAAAATGAATATGAGACTTTGAAGGTATTGTAGGAGAGGAAAAATAATTTTCCCTCTACTCTCCTAGGTTCTTGGCTGAGACCCTCCTGTAATAAAAGACAGATGAACAAGAGAAAAACAAACAATGTTAATTACATATGCAAATATGCACATATGAGAGCCTCACAAATATATGAGACTCAATAAGGCAGCCAGGCAACTAAGACTGATACACAATCCTCAACTAAGGAGAGGGACAGGGGTCTGGGGCTTGAAAGGGGAGGAAGGAATTTCACAGGAAGGTAAGAAGAGGAAATGTATGGTAAACAGAGTTTGCTCCGTCATGCCGAAGTCTCTCAGGTGAAAAAGCCATCTCTGGTAACAGCCCTATTCCTGGTACAGGCCACCTCTTTAATGTAAATTTCCCTTATAAAAGGGTCACTTCTACTCTGTTTCCAGAGCTTCTCCTGTGTCTGCAGTTTCTCAAAATAATCCTTATGCCAGAGGCATGTTTTGGCATGGCATATTCTGCTACCCTTCAGTATCCCTTAAGTAATGATGGTGAAATCCCACGGTAATGACTATGGGATATTCAGGTGTCCTGGTAAGAGATGATGTGTCTCTAATTATGGTTGTAACCTTTTTTTTTTTTTTTGCAGGTTTCAGTAAAGAAATGAAGGTGAAATTAGCCATGGTAGTAACCATGGGATTTGGTAGGTAACAAGGAAAGAAAGAATGTGGGCTTTAACCAAGTGAACATCATGGTATTTTGGAATTGTCCAGATAAGTTATCGTGGTGTCATTCACCACAGTACAGACAATGCGATTTTGCAGGTTCCAGTCAACAGATGATGGTAAACCTAATGTTGGGAGTAAATGTAGGAATTTGCTAATATCCACGTAAGAGATGATATGAGCGTGAAACATGTCAGAGACCATATGATTTTCAGATATCTAGAAAATGATGATACTGTCCTAAACTCTTATCATAACCTGTATTTTTGCGGGTATTCAGGTAAGAAATGAATGTCCCTAACAAAAGTAATAATCATCAGATTTTACTGTTTTCTGATTCAGAGATGATTTGTCTTAAAACTTAATAGTGACAAAGATATTTGCAGGTGTCTGGTAATATATCATAGAGTCCTCACTACAGTAGTGACTGGAGGATTTTTGCAGGTGTCCAGTGAACAGATGATCGTGTCTGGAACTACAGTGTTGACCTTAGAGTTCTCCAAGTATGCAGTTGGAGTTACTGGTTGCCCTAAGGAAATGGACAGATGGAATTAGCAGGGCTCCAGATGGAAGAACATGTATCCCTAACCAGGGTTGCCACCAGGTGTTTTTTCAGGTCCCAGTCAAGAGATGGTGGTGTTTCTAACTGCAGTGTTGACCTTACAACTAAAGGATCCAGGTAGAGCTCATGGTTCCCCTAATAGTGATCATGGGATTTTTTGAGATCCATGTATAAGATGTATCCCTAATCATAGTTGCCACCGTGTGTTTCTGCAGGCTCCGATCAAGAGATACATGTAAAGATCATGGAATCCAGTTAAGTGGCGATGTGGACCTTAAACATGGTACAAACCGTCTGATCTTGAGAAATCTAGGTCAGTGATGATAATTGTGTTGGTACTGTTTTTGCAGGTATTCAGGTAAAAAATTATACTGGGCCTACAAATACTAGTAACTATGAGATCTAGTTTAACCACTTTTTAAGTTTAGAGATAATGTATACTTAACCTTAGGAATGAATGAGGGATTTGCAGGTAACCAGTAAGTGAGCATAACTTTCTAACCACGGTATTGACAATGAGATTTTTACAGGTACACAGTTAAGAGATGATGGTGTCTGTAACAACAGTGTTAACCTTGAAGTTCTGCCAGTGTCCAGGTGGCATTGATGGGCCCATAAAGATGGAAGTGACAAAAGTTATTTGCCAGTGTCCTGGTAGGAAAAGTTGTGTCCGTAAATACATCTGTCGCAATGTTTTTTTTCAGGTTCCAGTCAAGGGATCACAGTGACCCTAACAATAGTGGTTAACAGGACTTTGCTGATATCCACTAAGTGGTTATGTGAGTCTTACCACACTGCAGACCTTCTGACCTTCGGAAATCTAGGGAAATGATGATGGTATCCCTAACATTTATGTTGTTATGATTTTTTGCATGTATTCAGGTAGGAAGTAATAGTATCCCAAACAATGCTAATAAGCATTGCTCCTCATTGTTTAAAAGTTGAAGTATAATGTGTGTTTAACCTTAGTAATGACTTAGGGATATACATATATCCAGGTAAGGTATCACAGTATTGACCACGACACTTTTTGAGGTGCTCAGTCAAGAGATGATAGTGTCTCTAAGAATGTTGTTGACCTTGAAGTTCTGCTTCAAAGTTCTGAACCAAGAAGTGCTGATGGCTCCCTAATGATGGAAGTGACCAAGATTATTTGCCAGTATTCTGATAGAACAAGTTGTGTCCTTAAACACACTTACCACACATGTTTTTTTAGCTTCCATTCTAGAGATCATGGGGGATGTAAAAGTGTTCACTAATGGAGCTTTCCAGGTATCCAGGTAAGTGATAATATAGGTTGTACAACACTACGGACCGATTAATATTCAGATATCAGGAAATCAGGATTGTGACCCTAACGCTTGTGTTCCTATGTCTTTTTGCAGATATTCCACTGAGGTCTTTGCTAGTACACAGGTATGGGATGACGTTATATTTACTTGTTAAAGACCTTCTTATTTTCAGAATCTAGATAATTAATGATGTTGAGATTCTTATATTAAAGTTGTTTTTGGCAAATATATAGTTAAAAATTAATTTGTCCCTAACAGTACTAGTAAGCATGAGATTTTACTATATTCTTATTTAGGGGTGATATGTATTTAACACTCTTAGTGATAGATGAATATTCAGATATCCAGTTAATTTTTCATATTCAACTCTGTGTTATTGACCATGGAATTTTTTTTAGGTATCCCTCTGTGAGTGGAAGATGTCCCTTACTAGGATTTGAGCTAGGAATTCTGTAAGATCCATGTGTCACTGATGGGTCCCTAAGTGATAAAATTGACCAGTAGAATTTGCAGATGCCCAGGTAGAATAATATGTGTATTAAACACATTTTTAACAGTGTTTTTTTCAGGTTCAAATCATGGAGGGTTTATCAATGATAGGTAACATAGGACAATTTTGGTATCCAGGTAAGTGTTGATGTGGGCCTAAACCACAGCACAGACCATCTGATCTTCAGAAAGCTAGGTAAGTGATGACAGTGTCCCTAACACTTGTTACCATGTTTTTATCACAGGTATTTAGGTAAGAAATGATAGCGTCCTTACCAATTCTAGAACCCATGAGTTTTCACTTTTTATATTTTAGAGAAAATTTGTTTTACCCTCAAGTGTTGAGAGAATGCAGGTATACAGGTAATTGTGGTATTGCTCACTACAGTAGTAACCATGGGATTTTTGCAGATGTATAGTTAGGAAATGATGGTCTTACCTAAAAATGATGTTGACCTTGGAATGCTGCTAGTATCTAGGTAGAGTTGATGTGTCCCATAATGATGGAAGTAAAGAAGATTATGTACAGGTATCCTGGTAAAATAAATTGTGTCCTTTGACATATATTTCATAATATGTTTCTTGGGTTGCTGTCAAGACATCATGATGAACCTAACAATGGTCGTTATTGGGGACATTACTGGTGTCCATGTAAGTATGGATGTGGGCCTAAACCACAGCACCGGCCATCTGATCCTCAGAAATGTAGGTAAGTGATGATGGTGTCCCTGTCACATTTTGTGACCATGTATTTGTTGCAGCTATTCAGTTCAGAATGATATAGTTCTTACCAATTCTAATAACTATGAATTTTCATTTTTTATATTTTAGAGAAAGTTTATGTTCAACCCTGTGAATGTTAAGGGATCTCACATATCCAGGTAACTATGATGGTGTTCTTCCCCCAGTAGTATTTATGGGAATTTTGTGAGTTTACAGTCAGGAAATTGTGTTCTTATCTGATAACGGTGTTGACCTTGGAGTACTACATGTATTCAGGCAGTGTTGATGGGTTCTGCAGTGATGGAAGTTACCAAGGTTATTTGCAGGTGTTCTGATAGAAAAAATTGTGTTCTTTAACACATATTTCACAATGTGTTTTTCAGGTTCCTGTTAAGAAATCACAATGAACTTAACAATGGTCATTAACAGGGGACATTGCAGGTATCCAGGTAAGTGATGGTGTGCACTTTACCACATCACAGACCATCTGATCTTAGATCTGATATGTCTAGGTAAATGATGTTGGTTTGCCTAAACTTGTTGCGCCATGTGATTTTTCTTGCAGGTATTCAGGTAAGAAATGATAGTGGTCTACCAATTCTAGTCACCATATTATCTTACTGTTTTATATTTTAGAAAAAAAAAATATGTTTAATCCTGTGAATGTTGAGCAATTTTCAGGTATCCAGGTTATTATCATGGAGTTCCATGGCAGAGTAGTAATCATGGGATTTTTGCAGGTATGCTGTCAAGAGATGATGGTGTCTCTAACGATGGTGTAGACCTTGGAGTACTGCAAGTATACACGTAGAGTTGATGGGTCCTGTAGGGATGGAAGTGAAAAAGTTTATTTGCAGGTGTCCAGGTGGAAAAGATATGTCCATAGACACATTTGTCACATTGTGTTTTTCAGGTTCCAGTCAAGAGAGCATGGTGACTTTACAATGATCATTAATGGGGACTTTGCTTGTATGGAGGTAAGTGGTGAAGTGCACCTTACGCACCCTGCAGATCATGCAGTCTTCAGCTATCTAGATACGTGAGGATAGCGTCCCTCACATTTGTGTTACCATGGTTTTTTTCCAGATATTCAGATAAGAAATGATATTGTCCCCACTAGTGCTAGTAAACATTAACCCTTATTAGTTTAGAGTTTAGATATAATGTGTGTTTAATCTAAGGAGTGACTAAGGGATATGCAAGGTAAGTTATCCTTCTATTCCACACCACAGTATTGAGCATGACATTTTTACAGGTGCTCAGTCAGGAGGTAATGTCACTAACAACAGTGTTGACCTTGAAGTTTTGCCAGGATCAAGATAGTGTTGATTGTTACCACAATGATAGAAGTGACCAAGATTATCTGTAGGTGTTCTGATAGAACAAGTTGTGTTGTTAAACACATTTGTTGCATGTGTTTTTTCAGGTTCTAGTCAAGAGATCACAATAAACCTAACAGTAGTTGTTAATTGGACATTGCTAGTAACCAGGTAAGTGATAAAGTGGGTCTTACTACAATGCACACTATCTGAGCTCCATAATCTAGGTAGTTGAGGATGCTGTCCCTAACATAGTGTTGTATTTTTTTTTGCCGGTTTTCTGTTAAAGCCTTTGCTAGTACTCATGTATGAGATGATGTGATATCAACTCATTAAAGACTTCCTTATTTTCAGGTATCTAGGTAATTAATGATGTCATCAAGAGCCTTATATTAACTTTGTTTTTGACATGTATGCAATTACAGAATTAATTTGTCCTTAACAATACTAGTAAGCGTGAGATTTGACTGTATTCTTATTTAAAGATTGTGTCTCTAACACTCAAAGTGATAATGAATATGCAGATGTCCAGGTAATTCATCATATTGACCGTGCAAATTTGCAGGTGTCCCTTCAAGAGAGAAGCAGATATCTCTTACACTGGTTTGATTTCAGAGTTCTGCAAGTATCCAGGTAGTGTTGATGGGTCCTGAAATGATACAAGTGACCGTGACCAAAGGAATTTGCAGGTGTCCAGGTTGAATAAGACATGTACCAAACGCAGTTTCCACAATGCCTTTTCTGGTTCATGTCATGATATCACAGTGAAACTAGCAATGGTAGTTAACATAGGTCATTGCTGATATTGAGGTCAGTGATGATATGGGCCTGAACCACAGCACAGACCATCTGATCTTCCTATATATATAGCTAAGTGCTGATAGTGTCCGTAACACTTCTTGTTACCAGGATTTTTTCACATGTGTTCAGGTAAGAAGTGAAAGTCCTTACCAATTCAAGAAACCATGAGTTTTTATTTTTATGTTTTTTAGTAAATTTATGTCAAACCCTGTGAGTTTTGAGGAGTTACACATATTCAAGTTATTACCATGGTGTTCTTCAATACAGTAGTAACCATGGATTTTTGCAGATGTACAGTCACAAAATCATTCTTACCTGACAACTGTATTGACCTTGGAATGATGCAAGTATATAGCTATGACTGATGTTTCCCATAATGACAAAGTGACCAAAGTTATGTACACGTGCCCTGGTAAAAGAAGTTGTGTCCTTAAACACATTGTGGCTTCTTTTTTTCAGGTACCAATCAAGAAATCAGGCTGAACTTAACATGGCAGTTCACTGGACCATGATAATAACCAAGTAAGTGATAATGGGGTCTTACCACAATACAGATCACCTGACCTTCAGATATGTAGGTCAGTGGTGATGGTGTCCCTAACACTTTTTTTGCAAGTATCCAGTTAAGATCTTTGCTAGGATAAAGTATGAGATGTTGTGGCATTCTCAAACAGACCTCCTTATTTTTGTATATCTAGGTAAAATGATTTTATCAGGTCTCTTATATTAACCTTATTTTTGGCACCTGTGCAGTTAAGAAATTAACTTGTTCCTCTCAATACTAGTAGCATGAGATTTTAATTTATTCTTGTTTAGAGATAATGTATTTAACATTCACAGTGCTAGAGGAATAGGCAGGTACCTAGGTAATTTGTCATATTCTCCATCACCCTGTTATTCATGTGGGATTTGTGCAGGTATCCCTTCAAAGAGGAAGGTGTCTCTTACTAGGATTTGATCTTGGAATTCTTCAAGTATCCAGGTAGTATTGATGGGTCTTAAAATAACACAAGTGATCAAAGGATTTTACAGATGTCCAAGTAGAATAAGATATGTATGTAACACGTTTTTCACAATATGTTTTTAGATTCCTGTCAATAGATCAGAGTAAGCCTGTAATTGGTACTTAACGTGAGATATCACTGGTATCAAGGTATGTGATAATGCTTTACTACAGTGCTGACCATCTGATCTTCAGACAGGTAAGTAATGATGGTGTCAATAATACTTACCATGATTTTATTGCATGCTATTCAGGTATGAAAATGTAGAGTCTTTACCATTCTAGAAATGATGAGTTTCTGTTTTTTATATTTTAGAGAAAATTTATATTTAACCCTAAGTGTGTTGAGGGATTGCATGCATTCAGATAATAATCATGGTGTTCCACGACAGAGGTAACCATGGGAATTTCGCAGGTGTACAGTCACCAAATGATGGTCTTATCTGACAATGGTATTAAACTTGGAGTACTGCAAATGTCCATGTGAGATAGAAGTGACCAAGGTTGTTACAGGTATCCTGGTAGAAGTAGTTGTGTCCTTAAACACATTTGTTACATTTTTTTCAGGTTCTAGTCAAGACATCACAGTTAAGCTCTCAATGGACATTAACAGGACTTTGCTCTTGATCAGGTAAGTGGTAATGTGGGTCTTACACAATACAGACCACATGACCTTCAAATATCTAGATAAGTAAGCCTGGTGTCCCTAACACATGTGTTACCTTTTTTTTGAAGGTATCTCGTTAAGGTCTTTCCTAGTATACAAGTATGGGATTATGTGACATTAATTCATTGGAGATCTTCTTTATTTCAGACATCTAGGTAATTAATGAGATTGTAGAAACTCTTATATTAACCTCTTTTTTGACACGTATGCTATTAAGAAATTAATTTGTCCATAAGAATACTAGTAAGCATGAGATTTTATTGTATTCTTGTTTAGAACTAATGTGTGTATAACATTGGTAGCAATGGAGAGATATGCAGGCATCCAGGTAAGTTATCATATTCTCTATCACGCCTTATTGATCATGGGACTTTTGCAGGCATCCCTCCAAGAGAGGAAGGTGTCTTTTTCAAAGGTTTGACCTTGGACTTCTGCAAGTATCCAGGTAAAATTGATGGGTCCTGAAATTATACAAGTGACCAAGGATATTTGCAGGTGTTCAGTGAGAATAAGATGTTATCCTACTGTTTTATATTTTACAGAAAATTTATGTTTAACCATGTGGATGTGAGTAATTTACACTTATCCAGGTAATTATCCTGGAGTTCTGCTTCACAGTAGTAACCATGAGATTTTATAGATGGGTAGTCAAGAGATGGTGGTGGCTCTAAATATGGCTAGACCTTGAATACTGCAAAAATCAAATTAGGTTGATGGGTCCTGCAATAATGGCAATGAAGGAGGTTATGTGCAGGTGTCCATGTGGAAAATGTGTGTCCATATATATACATTTGTCAACAATGTATTTTTCAAGGTTCAATCAGGAGATCATGGTGACTTCACAATGATTATTAACAGGGACTTTGCTATATCCAGGTAAGTGATGATGTGGCCTTAAGTACCCTTCAGATAGCTGATCTTCAGATTTCTTGGTAAGTGAGGATGGTGTGTCTTACATTTGTTTACCTTTTATTTTTTTAAGATACTCAGGTAAGAAATGATGTTGTCTCGACCAAATCTAGTTAACATTAGCCCTTACAGCATAATAATTTAAATATAATGTGTTTAACCTAATTAGTGATGGAGGTATATGCAGGTAAAGTATCCTACTTTTCTACACCACAGTATTGATCGGTAGATTTTTACATGAGTCCTGTCAAGAGGTGATGATGTCTCTAAGAACATAGTTGATCTTGAAGTACAGCCAGGATGCAGGTACTGTTAAAAGTTCCTTCAACGATGGAAGTGACCAAGATTACTTGCAGGTTTCATCATAGAACAAGTTGTTTCCTTAAACATATTTTTTGCATGTGTTTTTTTCAGATTCCACTCAAGAGATCACGGTGAATCTAACAATGGTCATTATTGGGACATGGCTGGTAACCAGGTAAATGATACAGTGGGTCTTACCACAGTGCATGACCATCTGATCTTCAATATCTAGGTAAGTGAAGATGGTGCCTCCAACACATGGGTTATGTTTTTTGCAGGTATCCCATTAAAGTCTTTGCTAGTAAAGAGATAGGATATGGTAGGACATTAACTCATTAAAGACTTTTGTTGTTTTCAGATATCTAGGTAATTAATGATGTTCCCAAGACTCTTATAATAACATTGTTTTTGGCATGTATACAATTAAGAAATTAATTTGTCCTGAACAATACTAGTAAGCATGAGAATTAACTGTATTCTTAACTATAGGGATAGAGATGTATAGAGATAATGTGTTTTTTAATACTCATAGTGATAACAGATATGCAAGTATCCAGGGAATTTATCATATTGCCCATCACAATGATATTGACCATGGAATCTTTGCAGGTCTCCCTTTAAGAAAGGAAGGTATCTCTTACTAGAATTTTACCTCAGAGTTCTGAAGTTATCCAGGTAACGTTGATGAGTTCCAAAATGATACAATTGACCAAGGGAATTTCGTGGGTGTTCAGGTAGAATAGGATGTGTATTGAACATTTTCCACAACATATGTTTCAGGCTCATGTCAAGACATCACTGTGAGCCTATCAGTTGTAGTTAACGAGACAGATAACTGATATTGGGTAAGCGATGGTGTGGGCCTAAAGCAGAGCACAGACTATCTGATCTTATATGTAGGTAAGTGATGATGATCTCCCTAACATTTCTCGTTAGCATGATTTTGTTGCCGATATTCAGGTAAGAAATGAGAGAGTCCTTACCAATTCTAGTAAACATGAGTTTACACTTTTTATATTTTAGAGAAAACTTATGTTTAACCCTTTGACTGTTGAGGGGTAGATCATCCTGGTAATTGTTGTGAAGTTTCTCACCACAGTAGTAATGATAGGATCTTTGCAGGTGTCCAGTCAAGGAATGATGATAGTCTCTCATGACGATGATGTTAACCTTGATTTAATGCAAGTATCTAAGTAGAGATGATGTGTACAGTGATAATGGAAGTGAATAGGGTGATATGTAGGTGTCCTGGTAGAACAAGTTGTATCCTTGAATTCATTTGTCCCATGTGTTTTTTCAAGTTCCTGTGAAGAGAACACAGTAAACCTAACAGTCATCATTAATGGAAACCTTGCTCTTAACAAGGTAAGTGAAAAGTGGTCCTACCACAATGCAGACTATCTGAACTTCAATATCTAGATAAGTGAGGATGGTGTCCCTAACGCTTGTGTTTACATATTCTTTTTGGAGGTGTCCTGTTAAGGTCTTTGCTAGTACACAGGTATGAGATGATGTGACATTATCTCATTAGAGATTTTCTTATATTCAGGTATCTACATAATTAATGTTTTCCAGTCTCTTATATTTACCTTGCTTTTGGCATGTATGCAGTTCATTAATTAACACACCGCTAATAATACTAGTAAGAAAGAGATCTTTTTGCTTTTTGTTTTGAAACACTGTGTATTTAACACTTTTACTGATAGAGCGATTGCGGGTATCCATGTAATTTATCATCTAGTCCACCACAGCATTATTGACAATGGGATTTTTGCAGGTATTCGTTCAAGAGAAGAAGCTGTCTCTTCCTAGGATTTGATCTCACAGTTCTGCAAGTATCCAGGTACTGTTGATGGGATCCAAATGATACAGTTGACCAAGGGAATCTGCAAGTGTACATGTGGAGTAAGATGTGCATCAAACACATTCTCCACAGTTGTGTTTTCAGGTTCATGTCAGGACATTACGGTGAGCCTACCAATGGTTGTTAACATGGACGTTGCTAGTAGGGAGATAAATGAGGATGTGGGCCTCAACCACAGCACAGACCATCTGATCTTCAGATATTTGGTAAGAGATGATGGTGTCCCAGATACTTCTAACATAATTATTTTTGCAAGCATTCAGGTAGGAAATGATAGAGTCTTACCAAGTCTAGAAAACATGAGTTTTTACCTTTTATATTTTAGGAAAAGTTTATGTTCAACATTGAGAGTGTTAACGTATATCACATATCCAGGTATTTATCATGATGATCCCCAACAAAGTACTACTCATTTATTTTTACAGGTGTTCAATCAGGAAATGCTGGTGTTATCTGACATTGCTCTTGACCTTGGATTACTATAAGTATCCAGGTAAAGTTGATGTGTCCCATAGTGATGAAAAAGTTGTGTTCTTTAAAACAGATTTCATAATGTCTTTTCCACGTTCCTGTCAGAAGATCACAATCAATCTAGCGTGGATGTCAACAGGGAATGTTGCTAGTATGCAGGTAAGTGAGGGTACGGACCTAAACCATAGCACAGGCCATCTGTTCTCCCGATAGCTAGGTAAGTGATGATAGTGTCTCTAAGAGTTCTTCTAACCTTGATATCTTTGCCGATATTAAGGTAGAGTCCTCAGCATTTCTAAAAACCATTAGTTTTCACATTTTATAAGTTGGAGAAAATTTTTGTTTAACCCTGTGAGTGTTGAGGGATTGCCGTATCCACTTAATTATCATTATGTCCTCAACAACAGCAGTAACTGTGGAAATTTTTCTCTTATTTAGCAATAATTTTGACCTTAGAGTACTGCAAGTATTCAGGTAGAGTTGATGTTCTCATAGTGATGAAGTGACCAAGGTTACTTGCAGATGTCCTGGTAGAACAAGTTACATCCCTTTGCACATATACCATAATCTGTTTTTCAGTTTCTTTTTAAGAGCTCTCAATGAAACTGATGGTGGTAATTGATGGGGGACATTTCTGGTATCCGGGTAGGTGATGGTATGCACCTTAACCACATCAGACTCTCTGAGCTTCATGTGTCTAGTTAAGTGATGTTGATTGCTTGAACTTGTTTTATCACGTGTTTTTCTTTTTCAGGTGTTCAAGTAAGAAATCATAGTGTTTTACCAATTGTTGCAGTCAATGTTACCTTACTGTTTTCTCTTTTATAAAAACTTAGCCATGTGAGTATTGAGGGAATGTAGGTATCCAGGTAATAATCATGGAGTTGTATGACACGATAGTAATCCTAATGTTTTTGCAGGTGAGCAGGGAAGAGACACTGGTGTGTCTAACTTTGGTGTAGACCATGGAGTACTGCAAGAATCCAGATAGAGTTGATGATGGGTCTTGCAGTGGTGGCAGTGAACAAGATTATTTCCAGTGTCCTCATAGAAAAGATGTGTCCATAGACACGTGTCACAATGTGCTTTTTAAGTTCCTGTCAAGAAGTCATGGTGAATCTCAAAATGATCAGTAGTGGGACTTTGCTTGTATCCAGTGAAGTGATGATATAGGCCTTAAGTATGAAAACAGTCTGATTTTCAGGTATATAGGTAAGTGTGGATGGTATTCCTAACTATTCTGTTACCAGGGATTTTTGCAGATATTCAGTTAAGAAATATCTTCCCAACAAGTGCTAATAAGTATTAGCCCTCGTATTTTTAGAATTTAGATATAATATGTGTTTAACCCTAGTAGTGACAGACGGATATGCAGGTCCGGGTAACTTATTTTGGTTTCATACCACAGTACTAACCATGAGATTTCTACAGGTACTCAGAGAAGAGATGATAGTGTGTCTCACTAACAATGGCGTAGACCTTAAAGTTCTGTGAAGAGGCAAGTATTGTTTATACTTCTCCTAACGGTGGAAGCGACCAAGATTATTTGCAAATGTATAAATTTTTTTTACAGATAAACAAGTTTTGTCTTTCAACACACTTGTAGAATGTATTTCTCAAGGTTCTAGCAGTCATGACATCACAGTGAACCAAACAGTAGTTGCCAATGGCACCTTGCTAGTAAGCAGGTATGTGATTAAGTGGGTCTTACCACAATACAGAGTATCTGATCTTCAAATATCTAGGTAAGTGAGGATGGTGTCTCTAACACAGCAAACCCTGCTTTCTTATAAACCTATAAGAAACCTTTCTTGTAAACCTTTCCCATTAAGTTATTTGCTCATGTACAGATATGAGAGATTAATTCACTAGACACCTTCTTTTCAGAAATGTAGGTAATTAATGATGTTTTCTAGACTTTTATATTACACTTTGTTTAGCATACAGAAATTAATTTGTCTCTAACAGTATTAGTAAGCATGAGATACTACTGTATTCTTGTTCTGAGATTCTTTTTGTTAATCTCATTATAATGGACAGAACACATCTCCAGGTGATGTCTCGTATTGTCGATTACCACAAGATAGGATGCGAAATTTTTGAAGATCTCTCTGCAAGAGAAGTAGGTATCTTTAGATAGGACTTAGTCTTAGACTTCTGCAGGTATCCAGGAAATAGTGATGAGTCTCAAAAAGGCGTAGTTGAGCAAGGAAATTTGCAGTTTCCCTTGTAGAGTGATACACATAGGAAGCACGTTTTTCACAATGTGTTTTTCAGGTTCATGTGAAGACATCACGGGGAGTCTATCTAAGGTAGTTAATGAGGCACATAGCAGGTATTGAGGGAAGTGAGGATGTGGGCCTAAAGCACAACACAGACCATTTGATCTTCATATCTACAGGTAAGAGACGCCGGTATCACGAACAGTCTTGTAACCATGATTATGTTGCAGGTATTCAGGTGAGTAAGGATACAGTCCTTACCGATGCTACTCACCATGACTTTACATTTTTACATTTTAGAGATAACTTCAGTTTAACGCTGTGAGTGTTATGGGTAGATGATGTTCTGGTAATTGTCATGGAGATTCCACTCCAGTAATAGCCATAGAATTTCTACAAGGGTTCACTAAAAAATGATGGCCTCTGCTGATGAAGATACTGACTCTAATTACTGCAAATATCCAAATAGGCTGATGACTTGCATAATAAGTCAACAAGGTTAGGCTTAGGTGTCCTGAGAAGACAAGTCATGTCCTAAAACATATATGTCGAGCATCTTTCTTCATTTTCCTGTCATGAAAACACAGTGAACTTAAGAGTTGTCATTGACGGAGCCTCTCTTTTAACGAGGTGAGTGATAAAGAGGGATCTACTGCAATACAGGCCACCTGATATCCACTAGGAAGATAAGTGAGAATAGAGGACCTCACGCTTCTATTGATGTGTTTGTTTCAGGTGTCCTGTAAAAGCCTTTGCTACTAGACAGGCGTGACATGATATGACATTGAGTCACTGGAAACATCCTTGTGTTCAGGTATCGATGTAATTAAGGTTTGAAACTTTATGTTTGTCTACGTCTGGGGTGGTATTCAGTTAAGGAATTGATCTAACCTTAAATGTACGAGTGAGAATGACATGGTGTGTATCCTCATTCAGAGATAATATGCAACGCACGTAACTTAAAAAGTGCCATCATCATAAACAGTTTTTCAGCTATCCCTACAAGAAAGGGTGTCACTTCCGAGGGGTTCACCTGGGAGTGTAGCAACTGACCAGCTAGTATTATGGCATCCACGCATTTGTAAGGAAACCATGGGAAACACAGGAGCGATCAGTCAGGAGACTTTGCTTGCCTCCAGGTGAGGGGTGATGTGGGCCTTGGCCACCCTAGAGAGAATCTGACGTTCAGGTACGGAGCTGAGTGGGGATGGTGTTCCTCACTTTTCCGTTGCCGTGTTTTTGTGCAGGTATTGCGTGAAGAAGCGATTTCGTCCGCGACAGTGCTGGTGAGCGTGAGCCCGTATCTTTGCAGAGTTCCCAGAGAACGTGCGTTTAACCTCAGCAGTGACCGAGGGACATGCAGGTGCGCGGCTGAGTTGTCCCACGGTTGCGCGCCACGGGACTGACCGTGACGTTTCCACAGGTACCCAGAGAGGACATGACGTGTCTCTGACAGCGGCGTTGGCCTAGAAGTGCTGAAGGATCCAGGTAGTGTTGGTGGTTTCCCTACGGATGGGAGTGACTAAGGTGACCTGCCGGGGCCATTTTCATTTCACTTCAGCTGAATTGCTTCCTTGATTAAGTTATTTCTGCGTGTATTTCCTTCGGCCGGTAAGACAGGTTGCGTCGTTCGGTCCTAGAACACGCTTGTCACGTGTGTCCTTTTAAAGGTTGCGGTGGGCAGGCAGGCACCGTGAAGCTGACGGTGGTCGTTAACGGGACCTCGATGGCAAGCAGGTGAGTGGGAGAGTGGGTCTGACCCCAGGACAGGTCAGACGTCTAGGTCAGTGAGGGCGCTGTGTCTTCCCACCGTGCTCCCGTGGCATTCCCCGGGGATCCTGTCAGGGTGTTTGCTGGCGGACGGGCAGGAGATGATGTGAGGTTAACTCAGGGGAGACGTTCTCAGTTTCAGTATCCGCAGAATTAACGGTTGGGAGACTCTTCCGTTTACCTAGCTTTGGTCACGTCTGTAGGTAAGGAATTAATTTGTTGCCGATCCTGCTACTAGGAAGGAGATTTTTCTCTTCTTCTTGGAAGCTCGTCTGCCCCTAACACCACTAACGGAAGAGAGATGTGCGGCTATTCGGGTACCGTAGGACACTGTCCTTCACAGCGTTCTGGGCTAAGGGATGGATCGCAGGTATGCCCCGAAGAGAGGGAGGTGTGTCGTCCTGAGGGTTGGGCCTCGGCCTTCTGCAAGGATCCGGCTAGCGTTGATGGGTCCTCAGCTGGGACCAGTGACCAAGGGGATGTGCCGGGGGTAGAGGTAGGAGGGGGCACGTCCCACGCGCCTTGACCACGATACGTATGCGTTTCAGCTGCCCGTCAGCAGCTGACGGTGAGCCTATCAGTGGCAGTGCACGGTGGACGTCGTTGGGGTGGAGGTAGGCGAGGCTGTGGGCCTAGAGCACGGCACAGGACCGTCTGACATTCACAGATCTCGGTGAGTGATGACGTGTCCTCTCACTCGCTGTTACCGCGTGGGTCAGGAATGATGGAGACCTTACAAGTTCCGGCAGCCACGTTCTTCTGGCGTGTGCTCTTCTACACGCAAGTCGTGTTTAAGCTTCTGACTCCTGACTGACTTGCAGACATCCACCTAATTCCCACGGCGTGGCGCGTCCCAGTGATAACCTTGCTTTCTCTGGTTTTCAGGTGGGCGGTCAAGAGAGGATGGGGGCCGTCACAATGGCGTAGATCTGAGAGGGCTGCAGGAGTCCAGGTCGGGACGACGGGTCTCGCCGTGGTGGCCCCGAACAAGGTTCTCTTCAGGGTGCGGGTATGGAAAGGCTGACTACAAAACACGTCTGTCACACTGTGTTCTCCAGGCTCCTGTCTCGATGTTCTGGTGAGCCTCCTAATGCTCGTTCAAGGGACGGTGCTTGTATCCAGGGAAGTGACGGTGGGGGCCTCGAGCACCCTACTGACCCACGGATCTTCGGATAGCCGGGTAAGTGACGATGCCGTTCGTGACATTCGTGTTCCCGTGGGGTCTTTTGGTAGGTATTCAGGGAAGAAATCGCGTCGTCTCGAAAAATGCTGGTAAGCGTTGGCTCTTACCGCGTTAGGCTTTCGGTGCCGTGTGGCTCTCACCTGAGTAGTGACTGAGATGTGTGCAGGTACGTTATCCTTTCGTTGCACAGCGCGGGACCGACCATGAGATTCTCGTCGGTGGTCAGTCGGGAGGTGACGGTGTCTGTAACCTCGGTGTTGACCGTGAAGTTCTGCCTGGAGCCAGGGAATGTGGATGATTCCTGCGAGGAGGGAATGGCGCAAGACAGTTGGCAGGAGCCACGGTCGAGCAAGTTGTTGCCTTCCACGCGTGGGTGGCCTGCGTCCTCTCAGGTTCCTGGGGAGCAACCCCTCTGGACACAAGAATGGTGGCTAACGGGCTCGTGTTAGTAACCGCGTAAGTGGCACAGAGAGCGAGAGTCCAGTTACGGCCGCCTAACGTTCCGATGCCAAGGTCAGGGAGGATGATGTCCCTAACACGCGTGTTCCCAGCTCTTTGCAGGTCAACTCTGAAGGTTTTGGCTAGGAAACAGGTGTGAGACGGTGTGGCGTGAACTCAGAAAGACATCCTTTCTTTTCAGAAATCCCGGTAGTTAGCGATGCCCTTGAGACCCTTCTTCTGGTAAGCTGGTTCTTGACATGCGTGCAGTTGAGATCTTCAGCTGTCCCCAGCAAGACTAGGCCGCTTGAGAATTCACTGTATTATCGTTGAGAGAGAGTGCGTTTTTCCCTTTCAGACCGACAGACGGAGGGGCAGACAGCCAGGGAATCTCTCGTGTTGCCCGTCAGCGCGTTACTGACCCCGGGATGTTGGCAGGCATTCCTTCCTGGGGGCCGACCTCGAAGTGTTGCAAGTATTCAGGTAGCGTTGATGGGTCCGGAAGTGATGGAAATGAGCGAGGGGCATTGGCGGTTGCCCGTGAGAATAAGCTTGCACCCGAGACGTCGTCCCCACTGTGTTTCTGAGGTTCCTGGCACGACATCCGGGCGAACCTAGCATCGGTCCTTAGCGGAGGAGATTCTTGGGGTGCAGGTAAGTGAGGACGTGGGCCTAGACCACAGCACGGGCCGTCCGATCTGCAGATAGGTGGGTAAGTGATGATGGTGTCGCTCACGCTTCCTGTTGCCGTGGATTTGCTGCGGGCGTCCAGGTAAGACACGATAGAGTCCTTCTCGGTGCTGGTAAGCGTGACTTTGCCCTTTTTTACCTTTTCGGAGGTCACTTCGGTTTCAGCCTGTGAGTGTTGTGGGTAGGTGGTGTCCCGGCAGTTGTCGCGGAGTTTCCACCCCAGTGGGAGCCATAGGAATCTTGCCCGGGTTCCAGTGAAAGGACGGCGGTCCCTCCTGACGAAGAGGATGCCCTGAAGCATCCAGGGCAAGCATCCAGGTAGGGTCGATGTCCATGTCTTCCATCAGGAGGGAAGGGGACAAGCTTAGGCGTAGGTGGCCTGAGACAGCAAGTGGTGTCCTTACACGCATGTGTGGAACGTGTCTTTTCAGGTTCCCTTCAGGAGAACGCGGTGAAGCTGAGAGTGGTCATTGACGGAGCCTGCCTCTTGAGCAGGTGAGAGACAAAGTGGGTCCTCCCGCAGCGCAGACCGCCCGATCTTCACCCGGAGGGTAAGTGAGGATGGGGCCCCTCACGCTCGAGTTCCTGTGTTTGTTGGCAGGTGTCCTGTTGCGGCCTGCGCTCGTATCCAGGTGTGAGACGATGTGACGTTAACGCCTTGAAGCCATGCTCGCGTGCAGATAGCGGTGGGCTTCACGTTCGAGCCGTTTATGTGTCTCTTGGTTTGGGCCTGTATTCAGGTAAGAAATTACGCCGGCCTTCATAACGCGAGTCGGAGTGAGAGTGTGTGTATTCTCCTTGAGAGGTGATGTGCCATCCAGGTCACTTCTGACAGTGCCATCATCGCGTTCTGGACCGTAGGCGTTTCTTTCAGGTGTCCCCTCAGGAGAGGAAGGCGTCCCTTCCCGGGGCTTGACCTTGGAGTTCTGCAACTGGCCAGGTAGGGTGCATGGGTCCCGAAGTGGTCCAGGTGACCGGGGGAACTGGCCGGTGCAGAGCTCGAGCGATTCGTCTCCCAAACGCGTCCTCCCCCTCGTGCGTTTCAGGTTGGCGTCGAGACATCACGGCGGGCCTATCGGTGGTCGCGAACGTGGGACATGGCTGCCACGGAGGTAGGTGATTGCGTGGGCCTACACCACAGCACGTTCCATCTGACCCTCGTCTACCCAGGCAAGTGGCGCGTGTCCTCGCACTGGTTGTCCCCGGGATGTCTCTGAAGGCATTCGGGTGCGAAACGGTGGAGTCCTTAGCAACTTCAGAGACCCCGAGTTTTCGCTCTCCGTATGGCTGGGACTGCTCCGTTTGTAACCCTAGGAGCGTCGAGGGATTCCACGTGTCCAGGTGTTTCTCGCGGCGTGCCCTAGCACACTACGATGCATAGGGATATTTCCAGGCGCCCAGTCAAGGAAGGGTGCGTGTATCTGACATTGGTGTTAACCTTGGGTTCCCGCCCGCATCCAGGCAGGATCGATGTGTCTCGTCACTCGTGACGAGGAAGTGAGCGAGGTTACTTGCAGGGGTCCTGCTCGAGAAAGTTACGTCCTGCCACACAGGCTTCGTGGGGGTCTTGCCGGGTTCCCGGCACGACCTCACGTCGAACCTGCCACGACTCGTCAGTGGCTAGTGTCGAGGCACGTGATGACGTGGGCCTCAACCGCAGCGCAGACCCTCTGTTCCTCAGATAGCTAGGGAAGGGCTGCCAGCGTCCCTAACGCTCGTTGTCGCCGTTCATTCTTTGCAGGTGTTCGGGTAGGAAAGGATAGTCCTGGCCCAGTCTGGAACCCATGGCTTTGAGTTTTTACGTTGTTGCGGAAATGTTGACGTCTCTCTGTGTGTAATGAGGGATTGCCCTATCCAGGTAGTTCTCAAGATGCTCCTGACCACCGTGGTGACCGAGGAGGCTTTGCAGGTGTCCCCAAATGAAATGTCGTACGCGCCCGTGGCCTTGACCCTGGAGAACGGTAAGTATTCGGGTAGAGTTGACGTGCCCTTAATGAAGGACGTGTCCGGGGTAAGTTGACGGCGTCCTGCTGCGACAAGTTCTGCTCTTGACGCCACGTGTGGTGAGGAACGTGTTTTTCAGGCTCCTGTCCAGAGGTCTCAGTGAACCTGACCAGGGTGGTCGTTCGGGGGGAAGGTTTCTGGTATCCAGGGAAGTGATGGTGGGCGCCTTCGCCACGTCAGACCTGCTGATTTTCCCGAATCTAGGGGAGTGATGTTGATTGGCTAAACTTGTTGTACCGTGTGATTGCTTTCAGGCATTCGGGTCAGCAAGGATGGTGTTCTAGCAGTCATGTTATTGTCCTGTTTTCTGGTTTAGAGCACGTTTCCTTTTCCCCATGTGACTGTTGAGCAACCCGCAGGTATCCCCGCAGCGATGGTGGAGTTGTGTGGCACAGCAGTAACCACGGGGGATCCTGCCGGCGAGCAGGGAAGAGGTGATGGTGTTTCTAGCAACGGCGCAGACCTGGGAGGACTGCAAGAATCCAGGTAGGGTTGAGGACGGGTCCTGCAGTGACGGCAGCGGGCAAGGCCAGTCGCAGGATCCTAGTGGAAAAGGTGTGCCCGTCGACACAGTGGTCACCATTTGTTTTCCAGGTTTTCGTCAAGAAATCATGGGAAACCCCGGAGCGATCAGTCAGGAGACTTTGCTTGCCTCCAGGTGAGGGGTGATGTGGGCCTTGGCCACCCTAGAGAGAATCTGACGTTCAGGTACGGAGCTGAGTGGGGATGGTGTTCCTCACTTTTCCGTTGCCGTGTTTTTGTGCAGGTATTGCGTGAAGAAGCGATTTCGTCCGCGACAGTGCTGGTGAGCGTGAGCCCGTATCTTTGCAGAGTTCCCAGAGAACGTGCGTTTAACCTCAGCAGTGACCGAGGGACATGCAGGTGCGCGGCTGAGTTGTCCCACGGTTGCGCGCCACGGGACTGACCGTGACGTTTCCACAGGTACCCAGAGAGGACATGACGTGTCTCTGACAGCGGCGTTGGCCTAGAAGTGCTGAAGGATCCAGGTAGTGTTGGTGGTTTCCCTACGGATGGGAGTGACTAAGGTGACCTGCCGGGGCCATTTTCATTTCACTTCAGCTGAATTGCTTCCTTGATTAAGTTATTTCTGCGTGTATTTCCTTCGGCCGGTAAGACAGGTTGCGTCGTTCGGTCCTAGAACACGCTTGTCACGTGTGTCCTTTTAAAGGTTGCGGTGGGCAGGCAGGCACCGTGAAGCTGACGGTGGTCGTTAACGGGACCTCGATGGCAAGCAGGTGAGTGGGAGAGTGGGTCTGACCCCAGGACAGGTCAGACGTCTAGGTCAGTGAGGGCGCTGTGTCTTCCCACCGTGCTCCCGTGGCATTCCCCGGGGATCCTGTCAGGGTGTTTGCTGGCGGACGGGCAGGAGATGATGTGAGGTTAACTCAGGGGAGACGTTCTCAGTTTCAGTATCCGCAGAATTAACGGTTGGGAGACTCTTCCGTTTACCTAGCTTTGGTCACGTCTGTAGGTAAGGAATTAATTTGTTGCCGATCCTGCTACTAGGAAGGAGATTTTTCTCTTCTTCTTGGAAGCTCGTCTGCCCCTAACACCACTAACGGAAGAGAGATGTGCGGCTATTCGGGTACCGTAGGACACTGTCCTTCACAGCGTTCTGGGCTAAGGGATGGATCGCAGGTATGCCCCGAAGAGAGGGAGGTGTGTCGTCCTGAGGGTTGGGCCTCGGCCTTCTGCAAGGATCCGGCTAGCGTTGATGGGTCCTCAGCTGGGACCAGTGACCAAGGGGATGTGCCGGGGGTAGAGGTAGGAGGGGGCACGTCCCACGCGCCTTGACCACGATACGTATGCGTTTCAGCTGCCCGTCAGCAGCTGACGGTGAGCCTATCAGTGGCAGTGCACGGTGGACGTCGTTGGGGTGGAGGTAGGCGAGGCTGTGGGCCTAGAGCACGGCACAGGACCGTCTGACATTCACAGATCTCGGTGAGTGATGACGTGTCCTCTCACTCGCTGTTACCGCGTGGGTCAGGAATGATGGAGACCTTACAAGTTCCGGCAGCCACGTTCTTCTGGCGTGTGCTCTTCTACACGCAAGTCGTGTTTAAGCTTCTGACTCCTGACTGACTTGCAGACATCCACCTAATTCCCACGGCGTGGCGCGTCCCAGTGATAACCTTGCTTTCTCTGGTTTTCAGGTGGGCGGTCAAGAGAGGATGGGGGCCGTCACAATGGCGTAGATCTGAGAGGGCTGCAGGAGTCCAGGTCGGGACGACGGGTCTCGCCGTGGTGGCCCCGAACAAGGTTCTCTTCAGGGTGCGGGTATGGAAAGGCTGACTACAAAACACGTCTGTCACACTGTGTTCTCCAGGCTCCTGTCTCGATGTTCTGGTGAGCCTCCTAATGCTCGTTCAAGGGACGGTGCTTGTATCCAGGGAAGTGACGGTGGGGGCCTCGAGCACCCTACTGACCCACGGATCTTCGGATAGCCGGGTAAGTGACGATGCCGTTCGTGACATTCGTGTTCCCGTGGGGTCTTTTGGTAGGTATTCAGGGAAGAAATCGCGTCGTCTCGAAAAATGCTGGTAAGCGTTGGCTCTTACCGCGTTAGGCTTTCGGTGCCGTGTGGCTCTCACCTGAGTAGTGACTGAGATGTGTGCAGGTACGTTATCCTTTCGTTGCACAGCGCGGGACCGACCATGAGATTCTCGTCGGTGGTCAGTCGGGAGGTGACGGTGTCTGTAACCTCGGTGTTGACCGTGAAGTTCTGCCTGGAGCCAGGGAATGTGGATGATTCCTGCGAGGAGGGAATGGCGCAAGACAGTTGGCAGGAGCCACGGTCGAGCAAGTTGTTGCCTTCCACGCGTGGGTGGCCTGCGTCCTCTCAGGTTCCTGGGGAGCAACCCCTCTGGACACAAGAATGGTGGCTAACGGGCTCGTGTTAGTAACCGCGTAAGTGGCACAGAGAGCGAGAGTCCAGTTACGGCCGCCTAACGTTCCGATGCCAAGGTCAGGGAGGATGATGTCCCTAACACGCGTGTTCCCAGCTCTTTGCAGGTCAACTCTGAAGGTTTTGGCTAGGAAACAGGTGTGAGACGGTGTGGCGTGAACTCAGAAAGACATCCTTTCTTTTCAGAAATCCCGGTAGTTAGCGATGCCCTTGAGACCCTTCTTCTGGTAAGCTGGTTCTTGACATGCGTGCAGTTGAGATCTTCAGCTGTCCCCAGCAAGACTAGGCCGCTTGAGAATTCACTGTATTATCGTTGAGAGAGAGTGCGTTTTTCCCTTTCAGACCGACAGACGGAGGGGCAGACAGCCAGGGAATCTCTCGTGTTGCCCGTCAGCGCGTTACTGACCCCGGGATGTTGGCAGGCATTCCTTCCTGGGGGCCGACCTCGAAGTG
This sequence comes from Equus przewalskii, assembly GCF_037783145.1. Taxonomy (NCBI): domain Eukaryota; kingdom Metazoa; phylum Chordata; class Mammalia; order Perissodactyla; family Equidae; genus Equus; species Equus przewalskii. The sequence continues at coordinate 9,636,856 of NC_091863.1, forward strand.
TTGCAAGTATTCAGGTAGCGTTGATGGGTCCGGAAGTGATGGAAATGAGCGAGGGGCATTGGCGGTTGCCCGTGAGAATAAGCTTGCACCCGAGACGTCGTCCCCACTGTGTTTCTGAGGTTCCTGGCACGACATCCGGGCGAACCTAGCATCGGTCCTTAGCGGAGGAGATTCTTGGGGTGCAGGTAAGTGAGGACGTGGGCCTAGACCACAGCACGGGCCGTCCGATCTGCAGATAGGTGGGTAAGTGATGATGGTGTCGCTCACGCTTCCTGTTGCCGTGGATTTGCTGCGGGCGTCCAGGTAAGACACGATAGAGTCCTTCTCGGTGCTGGTAAGCGTGACTTTGCCCTTTTTTACCTTTTCGGAGGTCACTTCGGTTTCAGCCTGTGAGTGTTGTGGGTAGGTGGTGTCCCGGCAGTTGTCGCGGAGTTTCCACCCCAGTGGGAGCCATAGGAATCTTGCCCGGGTTCCAGTGAAAGGACGGCGGTCCCTCCTGACGAAGAGGATGCCCTGAAGCATCCAGGGCAAGCATCCAGGTAGGGTCGATGTCCATGTCTTCCATCAGGAGGGAAGGGGACAAGCTTAGGCGTAGGTGGCCTGAGACAGCAAGTGGTGTCCTTACACGCATGTGTGGAACGTGTCTTTTCAGGTTCCCTTCAGGAGAACGCGGTGAAGCTGAGAGTGGTCATTGACGGAGCCTGCCTCTTGAGCAGGTGAGAGACAAAGTGGGTCCTCCCGCAGCGCAGACCGCCCGATCTTCACCCGGAGGGTAAGTGAGGATGGGGCCCCTCACGCTCGAGTTCCTGTGTTTGTTGGCAGGTGTCCTGTTGCGGCCTGCGCTCGTATCCAGGTGTGAGACGATGTGACGTTAACGCCTTGAAGCCATGCTCGCGTGCAGATAGCGGTGGGCTTCACGTTCGAGCCGTTTATGTGTCTCTTGGTTTGGGCCTGTATTCAGGTAAGAAATTACGCCGGCCTTCATAACGCGAGTCGGAGTGAGAGTGTGTGTATTCTCCTTGAGAGGTGATGTGCCATCCAGGTCACTTCTGACAGTGCCATCATCGCGTTCTGGACCGTAGGCGTTTCTTTCAGGTGTCCCCTCAGGAGAGGAAGGCGTCCCTTCCCGGGGCTTGACCTTGGAGTTCTGCAACTGGCCAGGTAGGGTGCATGGGTCCCGAAGTGGTCCAGGTGACCGGGGGAACTGGCCGGTGCAGAGCTCGAGCGATTCGTCTCCCAAACGCGTCCTCCCCCTCGTGCGTTTCAGGTTGGCGTCGAGACATCACGGCGGGCCTATCGGTGGTCGCGAACGTGGGACATGGCTGCCACGGAGGTAGGTGATTGCGTGGGCCTACACCACAGCACGTTCCATCTGACCCTCGTCTACCCAGGCAAGTGGCGCGTGTCCTCGCACTGGTTGTCCCCGGGATGTCTCTGAAGGCATTCGGGTGCGAAACGGTGGAGTCCTTAGCAACTTCAGAGACCCCGAGTTTTCGCTCTCCGTATGGCTGGGACTGCTCCGTTTGTAACCCTAGGAGCGTCGAGGGATTCCACGTGTCCAGGTGTTTCTCGCGGCGTGCCCTAGCACACTACGATGCATAGGGATATTTCCAGGCGCCCAGTCAAGGAAGGGTGCGTGTATCTGACATTGGTGTTAACCTTGGGTTCCCGCCCGCATCCAGGCAGGATCGATGTGTCTCGTCACTCGTGACGAGGAAGTGAGCGAGGTTACTTGCAGGGGTCCTGCTCGAGAAAGTTACGTCCTGCCACACAGGCTTCGTGGGGGTCTTGCCGGGTTCCCGGCACGACCTCACGTCGAACCTGCCACGACTCGTCAGTGGCTAGTGTCGAGGCACGTGATGACGTGGGCCTCAACCGCAGCGCAGACCCTCTGTTCCTCAGATAGCTAGGGAAGGGCTGCCAGCGTCCCTAACGCTCGTTGTCGCCGTTCATTCTTTGCAGGTGTTCGGGTAGGAAAGGATAGTCCTGGCCCAGTCTGGAACCCATGGCTTTGAGTTTTTACGTTGTTGCGGAAATGTTGACGTCTCTCTGTGTGTAATGAGGGATTGCCCTATCCAGGTAGTTCTCAAGATGCTCCTGACCACCGTGGTGACCGAGGAGGCTTTGCAGGTGTCCCCAAATGAAATGTCGTACGCGCCCGTGGCCTTGACCCTGGAGAACGGTAAGTATTCGGGTAGAGTTGACGTGCCCTTAATGAAGGACGTGTCCGGGGTAAGTTGACGGCGTCCTGCTGCGACAAGTTCTGCTCTTGACGCCACGTGTGGTGAGGAACGTGTTTTTCAGGCTCCTGTCCAGAGGTCTCAGTGAACCTGACCAGGGTGGTCGTTCGGGGGGAAGGTTTCTGGTATCCAGGGAAGTGATGGTGGGCGCCTTCGCCACGTCAGACCTGCTGATTTTCCCGAATCTAGGGGAGTGATGTTGATTGGCTAAACTTGTTGTACCGTGTGATTGCTTTCAGGCATTCGGGTCAGCAAGGATGGTGTTCTAGCAGTCATGTTATTGTCCTGTTTTCTGGTTTAGAGCACGTTTCCTTTTCCCCATGTGACTGTTGAGCAACCCGCAGGTATCCCCGCAGCGATGGTGGAGTTGTGTGGCACAGCAGTAACCACGGGGGATCCTGCCGGCGAGCAGGGAAGAGGTGATGGTGTTTCTAGCAACGGCGCAGACCTGGGAGGACTGCAAGAATCCAGGTAGGGTTGAGGACGGGTCCTGCAGTGACGGCAGCGGGCAAGGCCAGTCGCAGGATCCTAGTGGAAAAGGTGTGCCCGTCGACACAGTGGTCACCATTTGTTTTCCAGGTTTTCGTCAAGAAATCATGGGAAACCCCGGAGCGATCAGTCAGGAGACTTTGCTTGCCTCCAGGTGAGGGGTGATGTGGGCCTTGGCCACCCTAGAGAGAATCTGACGTTCAGGTACGGAGCTGAGTGGGGATGGTGTTCCTCACTTTTCCGTTGCCGTGTTTTTGTGCAGGTATTGCGTGAAGAAGCGATTTCGTCCGCGACAGTGCTGGTGAGCGTGAGCCCGTATCTTTGCAGAGTTCCCAGAGAACGTGCGTTTAACCTCAGCAGTGACCGAGGGACATGCAGGTGCGCGGCTGAGTTGTCCCACGGTTGCGCGCCACGGGACTGACCGTGACGTTTCCACAGGTACCCAGAGAGGACATGACGTGTCTCTGACAGCGGCGTTGGCCTAGAAGTGCTGAAGGATCCAGGTAGTGTTGGTGGTTTCCCTACGGATGGGAGTGACTAAGGTGACCTGCCGGGGCCATTTTCATTTCACTTCAGCTGAATTGCTTCCTTGATTAAGTTATTTCTGCGTGTATTTCCTTCGGCCGGTAAGACAGGTTGCGTCGTTCGGTCCTAGAACACGCTTGTCACGTGTGTCCTTTTAAAGGTTGCGGTGGGCAGGCAGGCACCGTGAAGCTGACGGTGGTCGTTAACGGGACCTCGATGGCAAGCAGGTGAGTGGGAGAGTGGGTCTGACCCCAGGACAGGTCAGACGTCTAGGTCAGTGAGGGCGCTGTGTCTTCCCACCGTGCTCCCGTGGCATTCCCCGGGGATCCTGTCAGGGTGTTTGCTGGCGGACGGGCAGGAGATGATGTGAGGTTAACTCAGGGGAGACGTTCTCAGTTTCAGTATCCGCAGAATTAACGGTTGGGAGACTCTTCCGTTTACCTAGCTTTGGTCACGTCTGTAGGTAAGGAATTAATTTGTTGCCGATCCTGCTACTAGGAAGGAGATTTTTCTCTTCTTCTTGGAAGCTCGTCTGCCCCTAACACCACTAACGGAAGAGAGATGTGCGGCTATTCGGGTACCGTAGGACACTGTCCTTCACAGCGTTCTGGGCTAAGGGATGGATCGCAGGTATGCCCCGAAGAGAGGGAGGTGTGTCGTCCTGAGGGTTGGGCCTCGGCCTTCTGCAAGGATCCGGCTAGCGTTGATGGGTCCTCAGCTGGGACCAGTGACCAAGGGGATGTGCCGGGGGTAGAGGTAGGAGGGGGCACGTCCCACGCGCCTTGACCACGATACGTATGCGTTTCAGCTGCCCGTCAGCAGCTGACGGTGAGCCTATCAGTGGCAGTGCACGGTGGACGTCGTTGGGGTGGAGGTAGGCGAGGCTGTGGGCCTAGAGCACGGCACAGGACCGTCTGACATTCACAGATCTCGGTGAGTGATGACGTGTCCTCTCACTCGCTGTTACCGCGTGGGTCAGGAATGATGGAGACCTTACAAGTTCCGGCAGCCACGTTCTTCTGGCGTGTGCTCTTCTACACGCAAGTCGTGTTTAAGCTTCTGACTCCTGACTGACTTGCAGACATCCACCTAATTCCCACGGCGTGGCGCGTCCCAGTGATAACCTTGCTTTCTCTGGTTTTCAGGTGGGCGGTCAAGAGAGGATGGGGGCCGTCACAATGGCGTAGATCTGAGAGGGCTGCAGGAGTCCAGGTCGGGACGACGGGTCTCGCCGTGGTGGCCCCGAACAAGGTTCTCTTCAGGGTGCGGGTATGGAAAGGCTGACTACAAAACACGTCTGTCACACTGTGTTCTCCAGGCTCCTGTCTCGATGTTCTGGTGAGCCTCCTAATGCTCGTTCAAGGGACGGTGCTTGTATCCAGGGAAGTGACGGTGGGGGCCTCGAGCACCCTACTGACCCACGGATCTTCGGATAGCCGGGTAAGTGACGATGCCGTTCGTGACATTCGTGTTCCCGTGGGGTCTTTTGGTAGGTATTCAGGGAAGAAATCGCGTCGTCTCGAAAAATGCTGGTAAGCGTTGGCTCTTACCGCGTTAGGCTTTCGGTGCCGTGTGGCTCTCACCTGAGTAGTGACTGAGATGTGTGCAGGTACGTTATCCTTTCGTTGCACAGCGCGGGACCGACCATGAGATTCTCGTCGGTGGTCAGTCGGGAGGTGACGGTGTCTGTAACCTCGGTGTTGACCGTGAAGTTCTGCCTGGAGCCAGGGAATGTGGATGATTCCTGCGAGGAGGGAATGGCGCAAGACAGTTGGCAGGAGCCACGGTCGAGCAAGTTGTTGCCTTCCACGCGTGGGTGGCCTGCGTCCTCTCAGGTTCCTGGGGAGCAACCCCTCTGGACACAAGAATGGTGGCTAACGGGCTCGTGTTAGTAACCGCGTAAGTGGCACAGAGAGCGAGAGTCCAGTTACGGCCGCCTAACGTTCCGATGCCAAGGTCAGGGAGGATGATGTCCCTAACACGCGTGTTCCCAGCTCTTTGCAGGTCAACTCTGAAGGTTTTGGCTAGGAAACAGGTGTGAGACGGTGTGGCGTGAACTCAGAAAGACATCCTTTCTTTTCAGAAATCCCGGTAGTTAGCGATGCCCTTGAGACCCTTCTTCTGGTAAGCTGGTTCTTGACATGCGTGCAGTTGAGATCTTCAGCTGTCCCCAGCAAGACTAGGCCGCTTGAGAATTCACTGTATTATCGTTGAGAGAGAGTGCGTTTTTCCCTTTCAGACCGACAGACGGAGGGGCAGACAGCCAGGGAATCTCTCGTGTTGCCCGTCAGCGCGTTACTGACCCCGGGATGTTGGCAGGCATTCCTTCCTGGGGGCCGACCTCGAAGTGTTGCAAGTATTCAGGTAGCGTTGATGGGTCCGGAAGTGATGGAAATGAGCGAGGGGCATTGGCGGTTGCCCGTGAGAATAAGCTTGCACCCGAGACGTCGTCCCCACTGTGTTTCTGAGGTTCCTGGCACGACATCCGGGCGAACCTAGCATCGGTCCTTAGCGGAGGAGATTCTTGGGGTGCAGGTAAGTGAGGACGTGGGCCTAGACCACAGCACGGGCCGTCCGATCTGCAGATAGGTGGGTAAGTGATGATGGTGTCGCTCACGCTTCCTGTTGCCGTGGATTTGCTGCGGGCGTCCAGGTAAGACACGATAGAGTCCTTCTCGGTGCTGGTAAGCGTGACTTTGCCCTTTTTTACCTTTTCGGAGGTCACTTCGGTTTCAGCCTGTGAGTGTTGTGGGTAGGTGGTGTCCCGGCAGTTGTCGCGGAGTTTCCACCCCAGTGGGAGCCATAGGAATCTTGCCCGGGTTCCAGTGAAAGGACGGCGGTCCCTCCTGACGAAGAGGATGCCCTGAAGCATCCAGGGCAAGCATCCAGGTAGGGTCGATGTCCATGTCTTCCATCAGGAGGGAAGGGGACAAGCTTAGGCGTAGGTGGCCTGAGACAGCAAGTGGTGTCCTTACACGCATGTGTGGAACGTGTCTTTTCAGGTTCCCTTCAGGAGAACGCGGTGAAGCTGAGAGTGGTCATTGACGGAGCCTGCCTCTTGAGCAGGTGAGAGACAAAGTGGGTCCTCCCGCAGCGCAGACCGCCCGATCTTCACCCGGAGGGTAAGTGAGGATGGGGCCCCTCACGCTCGAGTTCCTGTGTTTGTTGGCAGGTGTCCTGTTGCGGCCTGCGCTCGTATCCAGGTGTGAGACGATGTGACGTTAACGCCTTGAAGCCATGCTCGCGTGCAGATAGCGGTGGGCTTCACGTTCGAGCCGTTTATGTGTCTCTTGGTTTGGGCCTGTATTCAGGTAAGAAATTACGCCGGCCTTCATAACGCGAGTCGGAGTGAGAGTGTGTGTATTCTCCTTGAGAGGTGATGTGCCATCCAGGTCACTTCTGACAGTGCCATCATCGCGTTCTGGACCGTAGGCGTTTCTTTCAGGTGTCCCCTCAGGAGAGGAAGGCGTCCCTTCCCGGGGCTTGACCTTGGAGTTCTGCAACTGGCCAGGTAGGGTGCATGGGTCCCGAAGTGGTCCAGGTGACCGGGGGAACTGGCCGGTGCAGAGCTCGAGCGATTCGTCTCCCAAACGCGTCCTCCCCCTCGTGCGTTTCAGGTTGGCGTCGAGACATCACGGCGGGCCTATCGGTGGTCGCGAACGTGGGACATGGCTGCCACGGAGGTAGGTGATTGCGTGGGCCTACACCACAGCACGTTCCATCTGACCCTCGTCTACCCAGGCAAGTGGCGCGTGTCCTCGCACTGGTTGTCCCCGGGATGTCTCTGAAGGCATTCGGGTGCGAAACGGTGGAGTCCTTAGCAACTTCAGAGACCCCGAGTTTTCGCTCTCCGTATGGCTGGGACTGCTCCGTTTGTAACCCTAGGAGCGTCGAGGGATTCCACGTGTCCAGGTGTTTCTCGCGGCGTGCCCTAGCACACTACGATGCATAGGGATATTTCCAGGCGCCCAGTCAAGGAAGGGTGCGTGTATCTGACATTGGTGTTAACCTTGGGTTCCCGCCCGCATCCAGGCAGGATCGATGTGTCTCGTCACTCGTGACGAGGAAGTGAGCGAGGTTACTTGCAGGGGTCCTGCTCGAGAAAGTTACGTCCTGCCACACAGGCTTCGTGGGGGTCTTGCCGGGTTCCCGGCACGACCTCACGTCGAACCTGCCACGACTCGTCAGTGGCTAGTGTCGAGGCACGTGATGACGTGGGCCTCAACCGCAGCGCAGACCCTCTGTTCCTCAGATAGCTAGGGAAGGGCTGCCAGCGTCCCTAACGCTCGTTGTCGCCGTTCATTCTTTGCAGGTGTTCGGGTAGGAAAGGATAGTCCTGGCCCAGTCTGGAACCCATGGCTTTGAGTTTTTACGTTGTTGCGGAAATGTTGACGTCTCTCTGTGTGTAATGAGGGATTGCCCTATCCAGGTAGTTCTCAAGATGCTCCTGACCACCGTGGTGACCGAGGAGGCTTTGCAGGTGTCCCCAAATGAAATGTCGTACGCGCCCGTGGCCTTGACCCTGGAGAACGGTAAGTATTCGGGTAGAGTTGACGTGCCCTTAATGAAGGACGTGTCCGGGGTAAGTTGACGGCGTCCTGCTGCGACAAGTTCTGCTCTTGACGCCACGTGTGGTGAGGAACGTGTTTTTCAGGCTCCTGTCCAGAGGTCTCAGTGAACCTGACCAGGGTGGTCGTTCGGGGGGAAGGTTTCTGGTATCCAGGGAAGTGATGGTGGGCGCCTTCGCCACGTCAGACCTGCTGATTTTCCCGAATCTAGGGGAGTGATGTTGATTGGCTAAACTTGTTGTACCGTGTGATTGCTTTCAGGCATTCGGGTCAGCAAGGATGGTGTTCTAGCAGTCATGTTATTGTCCTGTTTTCTGGTTTAGAGCACGTTTCCTTTTCCCCATGTGACTGTTGAGCAACCCGCAGGTATCCCCGCAGCGATGGTGGAGTTGTGTGGCACAGCAGTAACCACGGGGGATCCTGCCGGCGAGCAGGGAAGAGGTGATGGTGTTTCTAGCAACGGCGCAGACCTGGGAGGACTGCAAGAATCCAGGTAGGGTTGAGGACGGGTCCTGCAGTGACGGCAGCGGGCAAGGCCAGTCGCAGGATCCTAGTGGAAAAGGTGTGCCCGTCGACACAGTGGTCACCATTTGTTTTCCAGGTTTTCGTCAAGAAATCATGGGAAACCCCGGAGCGATCAGTCAGGAGACTTTGCTTGCCTCCAGGTGAGGGGTGATGTGGGCCTTGGCCACCCTAGAGAGAATCTGACGTTCAGGTACGGAGCTGAGTGGGGATGGTGTTCCTCACTTTTCCGTTGCCGTGTTTTTGTGCAGGTATTGCGTGAAGAAGCGATTTCGTCCGCGACAGTGCTGGTGAGCGTGAGCCCGTATCTTTGCAGAGTTCCCAGAGAACGTGCGTTTAACCTCAGCAGTGACCGAGGGACATGCAGGTGCGCGGCTGAGTTGTCCCACGGTTGCGCGCCACGGGACTGACCGTGACGTTTCCACAGGTACCCAGAGAGGACATGACGTGTCTCTGACAGCGGCGTTGGCCTAGAAGTGCTGAAGGATCCAGGTAGTGTTGGTGGTTTCCCTACGGATGGGAGTGACTAAGGTGACCTGCCGGGGCCATTTTCATTTCACTTCAGCTGAATTGCTTCCTTGATTAAGTTATTTCTGCGTGTATTTCCTTCGGCCGGTAAGACAGGTTGCGTCGTTCGGTCCTAGAACACGCTTGTCACGTGTGTCCTTTTAAAGGTTGCGGTGGGCAGGCAGGCACCGTGAAGCTGACGGTGGTCGTTAACGGGACCTCGATGGCAAGCAGGTGAGTGGGAGAGTGGGTCTGACGCCAGGACAGGTCAGACGTCTAGGTCAGTGAGGGCGCTGTGTCTTCCCACCGTGCTCCCGTGGCATTCCCCGGGGATCCTGTCAGGGTGTTTGCTGGCGGACGGGCAGGAGATGATGTGAGGTTAACTCAGGGGAGACGTTCTCAGTTCAGTATCCGCAGAATTAACGGTTGGGAGACTCTTCCGTTTACCTAGCTTTGGTCACGTCTGTAGGTAAGGAATTAATTTGTTGCCGATCCTGCTACTAGGAAGGAGATTTTTCTCTTCTTCTTGGAAGCTCGTCTGCCCCTAACACCACTACTAACGGAAGAGAGATGTGCGGCTATTCGGGTACCGTAGGACACTGTCCTTCACAGCGTTCTGGACTAAGGGATGGATCGCAGGTATGCCCCGAAGAGAGGGAGGTGTGTCGTCCTGAGGGTTGGGCCTCGGGCCTTATCTGCAAGGATCCGGCTAGCGTTGATGGGTCCTCAGCTGGGACCAGTGACCAAGGGGATGTGCCGGGGGTAGAGGTAGGAGGGGGCACGTCCCACGCGCCTTGACCACGATACGTATGCGTTTCAGCTGCCCGTCAGCAGCTGACGGTGAGCCTGTATCAGTGGCAGTGCACGGTGGACGTCGTTGGGGTGGAGGTAGGCGAGGCTGTGGGCCTAGAGCACGGCACAGGACCGTCTGACATTCACAGATCTCGGTGAGTGATGACGTGTCCTCTCACTCGCTGTTACCGCGTGGGTCAGGAATGATGGAGACCTTACAAGTTCCGGCAGCCACGTTCTTCTGGCGTGTGCTCTTCTACACACAAGTCGTGTTTAAGCTTCTGACTCCTGACTGACTTGCAGACATCCACCTAATTCCCACGGCGTGGCGCGTCCCAGTGATAACCTTGCTTTCTCTGGTTTTCAGGTGGGCGGTCAAGAGAGGATGGGGGCCGTCACAATGGCGTAGATCTGAGAGGGCTGCAGGAGTCCAGGTCGGGACGACGGGTCTCGCCGTGGTGGCCCCGAACAAGGTTCTCTTCAGGGTGCGGGTATGGAAAGGCTGACTACAAAACACGTCTGTCACACTGTGTTCTCCAGGCTCCTGTCTCGATGTTCTGGTGAGCCTCCTAATGCTCGTTCAAGGGACGGTGCTTGTATCCAGGGAAGTGACGGTGGGGGCCTCGAGCACCCTACTGACCCACGGATCTTCGGATAGCCGGGTAAGTGACGATGCCGTTCGTGACATTCGTGTTCCCGTGGGGTCTTTTGGTAGGTATTGAGGAAGAAATCGCGTCGTCTCGAAAAATGCTGGTAAGCGTTGGCTCTTACCGCGTTAGGCTTTCGGTGCCGTGTGGCTCTCACCTGAGTAGTGACTGAGATGTGTGCAGGTACGTTATCCTTTCGTTGCACAGCGCGGGACCGACCATGAGATTCTCGTCGGTGGTCAGTCGGGAGGTGACGGTGTCTGTAACCTCGGTGTTGACCGTGAAGTTCTGCCTGGAGCCAGGGAATGTGGATGATTCCTGCGAGGAGGGAATGGCGCAAGACAGTTGGCAGGAGCCACGGTCGAGCAAGTTGTCCTCCACGCGTGGGTGGCCTGCGTCCTCTCAGGTTCCTGGGGAGCAACCCCTCTGGACACAAGAATGGTGGCTAACGGGCTCGTGTTAGTAACCGCGTAAGTGGCACAGAGAGCGGAGCGTCCAGTTACGGCCGCCTGGGAACGAATACCGAATGCCAAGGTCAGGGAGGATGATGTCCTAACACGCGTGTTCCCAGCTCTTTGCAGGTCAACTCTGAAGGTTTTGGCTAGGAAACAGGTGTGAGACGGTGTGGCGTGAACTCAGAAAGACATCCTTTCTTTCAGAAATCCCGGTAGTTAGCGATGCCCTTGAGACCCTTCTTCTGGTAAGCTGGTTCTTGACATGCGTGCAGTTGAGATCTTCAGCTGTCCCCAGCAAGACTAGGCCGCTTGAGAATTCACTGTATTATCGTTGAGAGAGAGTGCGTTTTTCCCTTTCAGACCGACAGACGGAGGGGCAGACAGGCCAGGGAATCTCTCGTGTTGCCCGTCAGCGCGTTACTGACCCCGGGATGTTGGCAGGCATTCCTTCCTGGGGGCCGACCTCGAAGTGTTGCAAGTATTCAGGTAGCGTTGATGGGTCCGGAAGTGATGGAAATGAGCGAGGGGCATTGGCGGTTGCCCGTGAGAATAAGCTTGCACCCGAGACGTCGTCCCCACTGTGTTTCTGAGGTTCCTGGCACGACATCCGGGCGAACCTAGCATCGGTCCTTCACGGAGGAGATTCTTGGGGTGCAGGTAAGTGAGGACGTGGGCCTAGACCACAGCACGGGCCGTCCGATCTGCAGATAGGTGGGTAAGTGATGATGGTGTCGCTCACGCTTCCTGTTGCCGTGGATTTGCTGCGGGCGTCCAGGTAAGACACGATAGAGTCCTTCTCGGTGCTGGTAAGCGTGACTTGCCCTTTTTACCTTTTCGGAGGTCACTTCGGTTTGGCCTGTTGAGTGTTGTGGGTAGGTGGTGTCCCGGCAGTTGTTGAGGACGGTCCACCACAGTGGGAGCCATAGGAATCTTGCCCGGGTTCCAGTGAAAGGACGGCGGTCCCTCCTGACGAAGAGGATGCCCTGAAGCATCCAGGGCAAGCATCCAGGTAGGGTCGATGTCCATGTCTTCCATCAGGAGGGAAGGGGACAAGCTTAGGCGTAGGTGGCCTGAGACAGCAAGTGGTGTCCTTACACGCATGTGTGGAACGTGTCTTTTCAGGTTCCCTTCAGGAGAACGCGGTGAAGCTGAGAGTGGTCATTGACGGAGCCTGCCTCTTGAGCAGGTGAGAGACAAAGTGGGTCCTCCCGCAGCGCAGACCGCCCGATCTTCACCCGGAGGGTGAGTGAGGATGGGGCCCCTCACGCTCGAGTTCCTGTGTTTGTTGGCAGGTGTCCTGTTGCGGCCTGCGCTCGTATCCAGGTGTGAGACGATGTGACGTTAACGCCTTGAAGCCATGCTCGCGTGCAGATAGCGGTGGGCTTCACGTTTCGAGCAGTTTATGTCGTCTCTTGGTTTGCGGCCTGTGTTCAGGGTCAGAGATTACGCCGGACTTGTACCTCGAGAGATCAGGAGTGAGAGTGTGTGTATGTCTCATTTGAGAGGTGATGTGCCATGCAGGTCACTCTGGCACTGTGCCATCATTCACACGTTCTGTCGTAGGCGTTTCTTTCAGGTGTCCCCTCAGGAGGGGAAAACGATCCCTTCCCGGGGCTCTGACCTTGGAGTTCTCCAACTTGGCAGGTAGGGTGCATGGCGTCCCGAAGTGGCCGGGTGGTCACCGCGGGAACTGGGCCGGTGCAGAGCTCGAGCGATTCGTCTCCCAAACGCGTCCTCCCCCTCGTGCGTCTCAGGTTGGCGTCGGGCGTCACGGCGGGCCTATCGGTGGTGCGAACGTGGGGTCATGGCTGCCACGGAGGTAGGTGATGCGTGGGCCTCACCACAGCACGTTCCATCTTCGCCTCGTCTACCCAGGCGAGTGGGGTGTGTTCTCTCGCATGGTTGTCCGGATGTCTCAAGGCGCTCGGGTGCGAACGGTGAAGTGCTTAGCAACGTCAGAGACCCCGAGTTTTCGCTCTCCGTATGGCTGGGACTACTCCGTTTGTAACCCTAGGCGCGTCGAGGGATCTCCACGTGTACAGGTGTTTCTCGCGGCGTGCCCTAGCACACTCCGATGCATAGGGATATTTCCAGGCGCCCAGTCAAGGAAGGGTGAGTGTATCTGACATTGGTGTCACCTGGGTTCCCGCCCGCATCCAGGCAGGTTCGATGTGTGTCGTCACTCGTGTACGAGGAAGTGAGCGAGGTTACTTCCAGGGGTCCTGCTCGAGAAAGTTACGTCCTGCCACCCAGGCTTGATGGGGGTCTTGCAGGGTTCCCGGCCCGACCTAGCGTGGAACCTGCCACGACTCGTCAGTGGCTAGTGTCGAGGCACGTGATGACGTGGGCCTCAACCGCAGCGCAGACCCTCTGTTCCTCAGATAGCTAGGGAAGGGCTGCCAGCGTCCCTAACGCTCGTTGTCGCCGTTCATTCTTTGCAGGTGTTCGGGTAGGAAAGGATAGTCCTGGCCCAGTCTGGAACCCATGGCTTTGAGTTTTTACGTTGTTGCGGAAATGTTGACGTCTCTCTGTGTGTAATGAGGGATTGCCCTATCCAGGTAGTTCTCAAGATGCTCCTGACCACCGTGGTGACCGAGGAGGCTTTGCAGGTGTCCCCAAATGAAATGTCGTACGCGCCCGTGGCCTTGACCCTGGAGAACGGTAAGTATTCGGGTAGAGTTGACGTGCCCTTAATGAAGGACGTGTCCGGGGTAAGTTGACGGCGTCCTGCTGCGACAAGTTCTGCTCTTGACGCCACGTGTGGTGAGGAACGTGTTTTTCAGGCTCCTGTCCAGAGGTCTCAGTGAACCTGACCAGGGTGGTCGTTCGGGGGAAGGTTTCTGGTATCCAGGGAAGTGATGGTGGGCGCCTTCGCCACGTCAGACCTGCTGATTTTCCCGAATCTAGGGGAGTGATGTTGATTGGCTAAACTTGTTGTACCGTGTGATTGCTTTCAGGCATTCGGGTCAGCAAGGATGGTGTTCTAGCAGTCATGTTATTGTCCTGTTTTCTGGTTTAGAGCACGTTTCCTTTTCCCCATGTGACTGTTGAGCAACCCGCAGGTATCCCCGCAGCGATGGTGGAGTTGTGTGGCACAGCAGTAACCACGGGGGATCCTGCCGGCGAGCAGGGAAGAGGTGATGGTGTTTCTAGCAACGGCGCAGACCTGGGAGGACTGCAAGAATCCAGGTAGGGTTGAGGACGGGTCCTGCAGTGACGGCAGCGGGCAAGGCCAGTCGCAGGATCCTAGTGGAAAAGGTGTGCCCGTCGACACAGTGGTCACCATTTGTTTTCCAGGTTTTCGTCAAGAAATCATGGGAAACCCCGGAGCGATCAGTCAGGAGACTTTGCTTGCCTCCAGGTGAGGGGTGATGTGGGCCTTGGCCACCCTAGAGAGAATCTGACGTTCAGGTACGGAGCTGAGTGGGGATGGTGTTCCTCACTTTTCCGTTGCCGTGTTTTTGTGCAGGTATTGCGTGAAGAAGCGATTTCGTCCGCGACAGTGCTGGTGAGCGTGAGCCCGTATCTTTGCAGAGTTCCCAGAGAACGTGCGTTTAACCTCAGCAGTGACCGAGGGACATGCAGGTGCGCGGCTGAGTTGTCCCACGGTTGCGCGCCACGGGACTGACCGTGACGTTTCCACAGGTACCCAGAGAGGACATGACGTGTCTCTGACAGCGGCGTTGGCCTAGAAGTGCTGAAGGATCCAGGTAGTGTTGGTGGTTTCCCTACGGATGGGAGTGACTAAGGTGACCTGCCGGGGCCATTTTCATTTCACTTCAGCTGAATTGCTTCCTTGATTAAGTTATTTCTGCGTGTATTTCCTTCGGCCGGTAAGACAGGTTGCGTCGTTCGGTCCTAGAACACGCTTGTCACGTGTGTCCTTTTAAAGGTTGCGGTGGGCAGGCAGGCACCGTGAAGCTGACGGTGGTCGTTAACGGGACCTCGATGGCAAGCAGGTGAGTGGGAGAGTGGGTCTGACCCCAGGACAGGTCAGACGTCTAGGTCAGTGAGGGCGCTGTGTCTTCCCACCGTGCTCCCGTGGCATTCCCCGGGGATCCTGTCAGGGTGTTTGCTGGCGGACGGGCAGGAGATGATGTGAGGTTAACTCAGGGGAGACGTTCTCAGTTTCAGTATCCGCAGAATTAACGGTTGGGAGACTCTTCCGTTTACCTAGCTTTGGTCACGTCTGTAGGTAAGGAATTAATTTGTTGCCGATCCTGCTACTAGGAAGGAGATTTTTCTCTTCTTCTTGGAAGCTCGTCTGCCCCTAACACCACTAACGGAAGAGAGATGTGCGGCTATTCGGGTACCGTAGGACACTGTCCTTCACAGCGTTCTGGACTAAGGGATGGATCGCAGGTATGCCCCGAAGAGAGGGAGGTGTGTCGTCCTGAGGGTTGGGCCTCGGCCTTCTGCAAGGATCCGGCTAGCGTTGATGGGTCCTCAGCTGGGACCAGTGACCAAGGGGATGTGCCGGGGGTAGAGGTAGGAGGGGGCACGTCCCACGCGCCTTGACCACGATACGTATGCGTTTCAGCTGCCCGTCAGCAGCTGACGGTGAGCCTATCAGTGGCAGTGCACGGTGGACGTCGTTGGGGTGGAGGTAGGCGAGGCTGTGGGCCTAGAGCACGGCACAGGACCGTCTGACATTCACAGATCTCGGTGAGTGATGACGTGTCCTCTCACTCGCTGTTACCGCGTGGGTCAGGAATGATGGAGACCTTACAAGTTCCGGCAGCCACGTTCTTCTGGCGTGTGCTCTTCTACACACAAGTCGTGTTTAAGCTTCTGACTCCTGACTGACTTGCAGACATCCACCTAATTCCCACGGCGTGGCGCGTCCCAGTGATAACCTTGCTTTCTCTGGTTTTCAGGTGGGCGGTCAAGAGAGGATGGGGGCCGTCACAATGGCGTAGATCTGAGAGGGCTGCAGGAGTCCAGGTCGGGACGACGGGTCTCGCCGTGGTGGCCCCGAACAAGGTTCTCTTCAGGGTGCGGGTATGGAAAGGCTGACTACAAAACACGTCTGTCACACTGTGTTCTCCAGGCTCCTGTCTCGATGTTCTGGTGAGCCTCCTAATGCTCGTTCAAGGGACGGTGCTTGTATCCAGGGAAGTGACGGTGGGGGCCTCGAGCACCCTACTGACCCACGGATCTTCGGATAGCCGGGTAAGTGACGATGCCGTTCGTGACATTCGTGTTCCCGTGGGGTCTTTTGGTAGGTATTCAGGGAAGAAATCGCGTCGTCTCGAAAAATGCTGGTAAGCGTTGGCTCTTACCGCGTTAGGCTTTCGGTGCCGTGTGGCTCTCACCTGAGTAGTGACTGAGATGTGTGCAGGTACGTTATCCTTTCGTTGCACAGCGCGGGACCGACCATGAGATTCTCGTCGGTGGTCAGTCGGGAGGTGACGGTGTCTGTAACCTCGGTGTTGACCGTGAAGTTCTGCCTGGAGCCAGGGAATGTGGATGATTCCTGCGAGGAGGGAATGGCGCAAGACAGTTGGCAGGAGCCACGGTCGAGCAAGTTGTTGCCTTCCACGCGTGGGTGGCCTGCGTCCTCTCAGGTTCCTGGGGAGCAACCCCTCTGGACACAAGAATGGTGGCTAACGGGCTCGTGTTAGTAACCGCGTAAGTGGCACAGAGAGCGAGAGTCCAGTTACGGCCGCCTAACGTTCCGATGCCAAGGTCAGGGAGGATGATGTCCCTAACACGCGTGTTCCCAGCTCTTTGCAGGTCAACTCTGAAGGTTTTGGCTAGGAAACAGGTGTGAGACGGTGTGGCGTGAACTCAGAAAGACATCCTTTCTTTTCAGAAATCCCGGTAGTTAGCGATGCCCTTGAGACCCTTCTTCTGGTAAGCTGGTTCTTGACATGCGTGCAGTTGAGATCTTCAGCTGTCCCCAGCAAGACTAGGCCGCTTGAGAATTCACTGTATTATCGTTGAGAGAGAGTGCGTTTTTCCCTTTCAGACCGACAGACGGAGGGGCAGACAGCCAGGGAATCTCTCGTGTTGCCCGTCAGCGCGTTACTGACCCCGGGATGTTGGCAGGCATTCCTTCCTGGGGGCCGACCTCGAAGTGTTGCAAGTATTCAGGTAGCGTTGATGGGTCCGGAAGTGATGGAAATGAGCGAGGGGCATTGGCGGTTGCCCGTGAGAATAAGCTTGCACCCGAGACGTCGTCCCCACTGTGTTTCTGAGGTTCCTGGCACGACATCCGGGCGAACCTAGCATCGGTCCTTAGCGGAGGAGATTCTTGGGGTGCAGGTAAGTGAGGACGTGGGCCTAGACCACAGCACGGGCCGTCCGATCTGCAGATAGGTGGGTAAGTGATGATGGTGTCGCTCACGCTTCCTGTTGCCGTGGATTTGCTGCGGGCGTCCAGGTAAGACACGATAGAGTCCTTCTCGGTGCTGGTAAGCGTGACTTTGCCCTTTTTTACCTTTTCGGAGGTCACTTCGGTTTCAGCCTGTGAGTGTTGTGGGTAGGTGGTGTCCCGGCAGTTGTCGCGGAGTTTCCACCCCAGTGGGAGCCATAGGAATCTTGCCCGGGTTCCAGTGAAAGGACGGCGGTCCCTCCTGACGAAGAGGATGCCCTGAAGCATCCAGGGCAAGCATCCAGGTAGGGTCGATGTCCATGTCTTCCATCAGGAGGGAAGGGGACAAGCTTAGGCGTAGGTGGCCTGAGACAGCAAGTGGTGTCCTTACACGCATGTGTGGAACGTGTCTTTTCAGGTTCCCTTCAGGAGAACGCGGTGAAGCTGAGAGTGGTCATTGACGGAGCCTGCCTCTTGAGCAGGTGAGAGACAAAGTGGGTCCTCCCGCAGCGCAGACCGCCCGATCTTCACCCGGAGGGTAAGTGAGGATGGGGCCCCTCACGCTCGAGTTCCTGTGTTTGTTGGCAGGTGTCCTGTTGCGGCCTGCGCTCGTATCCAGGTGTGAGACGATGTGACGTTAACGCCTTGAAGCCATGCTCGCGTGCAGATAGCGGTGGGCTTCACGTTCGAGCCGTTTATGTGTCTCTTGGTTTGGGCCTGTATTCAGGTAAGAAATTACGCCGGCCTTCATAACGCGAGTCGGAGTGAGAGTGTGTGTATTCTCCTTGAGAGGTGATGTGCCATCCAGGTCACTTCTGACAGTGCCATCATCGCGTTCTGGACCGTAGGCGTTTCTTTCAGGTGTCCCCTCAGGAGAGGAAGGCGTCCCTTCCCGGGGCTTGACCTTGGAGTTCTGCAACTGGCCAGGTAGGGTGCATGGGTCCCGAAGTGGTCCAGGTGACCGGGGGAACTGGCCGGTGCAGAGCTCGAGCGATTCGTCTCCCAAACGCGTCCTCCCCCTCGTGCGTTTCAGGTTGGCGTCGAGACATCACGGCGGGCCTATCGGTGGTCGCGAACGTGGGACATGGCTGCCACGGAGGTAGGTGATTGCGTGGGCCTACACCACAGCACGTTCCATCTGACCCTCGTCTACCCAGGCAAGTGGCGCGTGTCCTCGCACTGGTTGTCCCCGGGATGTCTCTGAAGGCATTCGGGTGCGAAACGGTGGAGTCCTTAGCAACTTCAGAGACCCCGAGTTTTCGCTCTCCGTATGGCTGGGACTGCTCCGTTTGTAACCCTAGGAGCGTCGAGGGATTCCACGTGTCCAGGTGTTTCTCGCGGCGTGCCCTAGCACACTACGATGCATAGGGATATTTCCAGGCGCCCAGTCAAGGAAGGGTGCGTGTATCTGACATTGGTGTTAACCTTGGGTTCCCGCCCGCATCCAGGCAGGATCGATGTGTCTCGTCACTCGTGACGAGGAAGTGAGCGAGGTTACTTGCAGGGGTCCTGCTCGAGAAAGTTACGTCCTGCCACACAGGCTTCGTGGGGGTCTTGCCGGGTTCCCGGCACGACCTCACGTCGAACCTGCCACGACTCGTCAGTGGCTAGTGTCGAGGCACGTGATGACGTGGGCCTCAACCGCAGCGCAGACCCTCTGTTCCTCAGATAGCTAGGGAAGGGCTGCCAGCGTCCCTAACGCTCGTTGTCGCCGTTCATTCTTTGCAGGTGTTCGGGTAGGAAAGGATAGTCCTGGCCCAGTCTGGAACCCATGGCTTTGAGTTTTTACGTTGTTGCGGAAATGTTGACGTCTCTCTGTGTGTAATGAGGGATTGCCCTATCCAGGTAGTTCTCAAGATGCTCCTGACCACCGTGGTGACCGAGGAGGCTTTGCAGGTGTCCCCAAATGAAATGTCGTACGCGCCCGTGGCCTTGACCCTGGAGAACGGTAAGTATTCGGGTAGAGTTGACGTGCCCTTAATGAAGGACGTGTCCGGGGTAAGTTGACGGCGTCCTGCTGCGACAAGTTCTGCTCTTGACGCCACGTGTGGTGAGGAACGTGTTTTTCAGGCTCCTGTCCAGAGGTCTCAGTGAACCTGACCAGGGTGGTCGTTCGGGGGGAAGGTTTCTGGTATCCAGGGAAGTGATGGTGGGCGCCTTCGCCACGTCAGACCTGCTGATTTTCCCGAATCTAGGGGAGTGATGTTGATTGGCTAAACTTGTTGTACCGTGTGATTGCTTTCAGGCATTCGGGTCAGCAAGGATGGTGTTCTAGCAGTCATGTTATTGTCCTGTTTTCTGGTTTAGAGCACGTTTCCTTTTCCCCATGTGACTGTTGAGCAACCCGCAGGTATCCCCGCAGCGATGGTGGAGTTGTGTGGCACAGCAGTAACCACGGGGGATCCTGCCGGCGAGCAGGGAAGAGGTGATGGTGTTTCTAGCAACGGCGCAGACCTGGGAGGACTGCAAGAATCCAGGTAGGGTTGAGGACGGGTCCTGCAGTGACGGCAGCGGGCAAGGCCAGTCGCAGGATCCTAGTGGAAAAGGTGTGCCCGTCGACACAGTGGTCACCATTTGTTTTCCAGGTTTTCGTCAAGAAATCATGGGAAACCCCGGAGCGATCAGTCAGGAGACTTTGCTTGCCTCCAGGTGAGGGGTGATGTGGGCCTTGGCCACCCTAGAGAGAATCTGACGTTCAGGTACGGAGCTGAGTGGGGATGGTGTTCCTCACTTTTCCGTTGCCGTGTTTTTGTGCAGGTATTGCGTGAAGAAGCGATTTCGTCCGCGACAGTGCTGGTGAGCGTGAGCCCGTATCTTTGCAGAGTTCCCAGAGAACGTGCGTTTAACCTCAGCAGTGACCGAGGGACATGCAGGTGCGCGGCTGAGTTGTCCCACGGTTGCGCGCCACGGGACTGACCGTGACGTTTCCACAGGTACCCAGAGAGGACATGACGTGTCTCTGACAGCGGCGTTGGCCTAGAAGTGCTGAAGGATCCAGGTAGTGTTGGTGGTTTCCCTACGGATGGGAGTGACTAAGGTGACCTGCCGGGGCCATTTTCATTTCACTTCAGCTGAATTGCTTCCTTGATTAAGTTATTTCTGCGTGTATTTCCTTCGGCCGGTAAGACAGGTTGCGTCGTTCGGTCCTAGAACACGCTTGTCACGTGTGTCCTTTTAAAGGTTGCGGTGGGCAGGCAGGCACCGTGAAGCTGACGGTGGTCGTTAACGGGACCTCGATGGCAAGCAGGTGAGTGGGAGAGTGGGTCTGACCCCAGGACAGGTCAGACGTCTAGGTCAGTGAGGGCGCTGTGTCTTCCCACCGTGCTCCCGTGGCATTCCCCGGGGATCCTGTCAGGGTGTTTGCTGGCGGACGGGCAGGAGATGATGTGAGGTTAACTCAGGGGAGACGTTCTCAGTTTCAGTATCCGCAGAATTAACGGTTGGGAGACTCTTCCGTTTACCTAGCTTTGGTCACGTCTGTAGGTAAGGAATTAATTTGTTGCCGATCCTGCTACTAGGAAGGAGATTTTTCTCTTCTTCTTGGAAGCTCGTCTGCCCCTAACACCACTAACGGAAGAGAGATGTGCGGCTATTCGGGTACCGTAGGACACTGTCCTTCACAGCGTTCTGGACTAAGGGATGGATCGCAGGTATGCCCCGAAGAGAGGGAGGTGTGTCGTCCTGAGGGTTGGGCCTCGGCCTTCTGCAAGGATCCGGCTAGCGTTGATGGGTCCTCAGCTGGGACCAGTGACCAAGGGGATGTGCCGGGGGTAGAGGTAGGAGGGGGCACGTCCCACGCGCCTTGACCACGATACGTATGCGTTTCAGCTGCCCGTCAGCAGCTGACGGTGAGCCTATCAGTGGCAGTGCACGGTGGACGTCGTTGGGGTGGAGGTAGGCGAGGCTGTGGGCCTAGAGCACGGCACAGGACCGTCTGACATTCACAGATCTCGGTGAGTGATGACGTGTCCTCTCACTCGCTGTTACCGCGTGGGTCAGGAATGATGGAGACCTTACAAGTTCCGGCAGCCACGTTCTTCTGGCGTGTGCTCTTCTACACACAAGTCGTGTTTAAGCTTCTGACTCCTGACTGACTTGCAGACATCCACCTAATTCCCACGGCGTGGCGCGTCCCAGTGATAACCTTGCTTTCTCTGGTTTTCAGGTGGGCGGTCAAGAGAGGATGGGGGCCGTCACAATGGCGTAGATCTGAGAGGGCTGCAGGAGTCCAGGTCGGGACGACGGGTCTCGCCGTGGTGGCCCCGAACAAGGTTCTCTTCAGGGTGCGGGTATGGAAAGGCTGACTACAAAACACGTCTGTCACACTGTGTTCTCCAGGCTCCTGTCTCGATGTTCTGGTGAGCCTCCTAATGCTCGTTCAAGGGACGGTGCTTGTATCCAGGGAAGTGACGGTGGGGGCCTCGAGCACCCTACTGACCCACGGATCTTCGGATAGCCGGGTAAGTGACGATGCCGTTCGTGACATTCGTGTTCCCGTGGGGTCTTTTGGTAGGTATTCAGGGAAGAAATCGCGTCGTCTCGAAAAATGCTGGTAAGCGTTGGCTCTTACCGCGTTAGGCTTTCGGTGCCGTGTGGCTCTCACCTGAGTAGTGACTGAGATGTGTGCAGGTACGTTATCCTTTCGTTGCACAGCGCGGGACCGACCATGAGATTCTCGTCGGTGGTCAGTCGGGAGGTGACGGTGTCTGTAACCTCGGTGTTGACCGTGAAGTTCTGCCTGGAGCCAGGGAATGTGGATGATTCCTGCGAGGAGGGAATGGCGCAAGACAGTTGGCAGGAGCCACGGTCGAGCAAGTTGTTGCCTTCCACGCGTGGGTGGCCTGCGTCCTCTCAGGTTCCTGGGGAGCAACCCCTCTGGACACAAGAATGGTGGCTAACGGGCTCGTGTTAGTAACCGCGTAAGTGGCACAGAGAGCGAGAGTCCAGTTACGGCCGCCTAACGTTCCGATGCCAAGGTCAGGGAGGATGATGTCCCTAACACGCGTGTTCCCAGCTCTTTGCAGGTCAACTCTGAAGGTTTTGGCTAGGAAACAGGTGTGAGACGGTGTGGCGTGAACTCAGAAAGACATCCTTTCTTTTCAGAAATCCCGGTAGTTAGCGATGCCCTTGAGACCCTTCTTCTGGTAAGCTGGTTCTTGACATGCGTGCAGTTGAGATCTTCAGCTGTCCCCAGCAAGACTAGGCCGCTTGAGAATTCACTGTATTATCGTTGAGAGAGAGTGCGTTTTTCCCTTTCAGACCGACAGACGGAGGGGCAGACAGCCAGGGAATCTCTCGTGTTGCCCGTCAGCGCGTTACTGACCCCGGGATGTTGGCAGGCATTCCTTCCTGGGGGCCGACCTCGAAGTGTTGCAAGTATTCAGGTAGCGTTGATGGGTCCGGAAGTGATGGAAATGAGCGAGGGGCATTGGCGGTTGCCCGTGAGAATAAGCTTGCACCCGAGACGTCGTCCCCACTGTGTTTCTGAGGTTCCTGGCACGACATCCGGGCGAACCTAGCATCGGTCCTTAGCGGAGGAGATTCTTGGGGTGCAGGTAAGTGAGGACGTGGGCCTAGACCACAGCACGGGCCGTCCGATCTGCAGATAGGTGGGTAAGTGATGATGGTGTCGCTCACGCTTCCTGTTGCCGTGGATTTGCTGCGGGCGTCCAGGTAAGACACGATAGAGTCCTTCTCGGTGCTGGTAAGCGTGACTTTGCCCTTTTTTACCTTTTCGGAGGTCACTTCGGTTTCAGCCTGTGAGTGTTGTGGGTAGGTGGTGTCCCGGCAGTTGTCGCGGAGTTTCCACCCCAGTGGGAGCCATAGGAATCTTGCCCGGGTTCCAGTGAAAGGACGGCGGTCCCTCCTGACGAAGAGGATGCCCTGAAGCATCCAGGGCAAGCATCCAGGTAGGGTCGATGTCCATGTCTTCCATCAGGAGGGAAGGGGACAAGCTTAGGCGTAGGTGGCCTGAGACAGCAAGTGGTGTCCTTACACGCATGTGTGGAACGTGTCTTTTCAGGTTCCCTTCAGGAGAACGCGGTGAAGCTGAGAGTGGTCATTGACGGAGCCTGCCTCTTGAGCAGGTGAGAGACAAAGTGGGTCCTCCCGCAGCGCAGACCGCCCGATCTTCACCCGGAGGGTAAGTGAGGATGGGGCCCCTCACGCTCGAGTTCCTGTGTTTGTTGGCAGGTGTCCTGTTGCGGCCTGCGCTCGTATCCAGGTGTGAGACGATGTGACGTTAACGCCTTGAAGCCATGCTCGCGTGCAGATAGCGGTGGGCTTCACGTTCGAGCCGTTTATGTGTCTCTTGGTTTGGGCCTGTATTCAGGTAAGAAATTACGCCGGCCTTCATAACGCGAGTCGGAGTGAGAGTGTGTGTATTCTCCTTGAGAGGTGATGTGCCATCCAGGTCACTTCTGACAGTGCCATCATCGCGTTCTGGACCGTAGGCGTTTCTTTCAGGTGTCCCCTCAGGAGAGGAAGGCGTCCCTTCCCGGGGCTTGACCTTGGAGTTCTGCAACTGGCCAGGTAGGGTGCATGGGTCCCGAAGTGGTCCAGGTGACCGGGGGAACTGGCCGGTGCAGAGCTCGAGCGATTCGTCTCCCAAACGCGTCCTCCCCCTCGTGCGTTTCAGGTTGGCGTCGAGACATCACGGCGGGCCTATCGGTGGTCGCGAACGTGGGACATGGCTGCCACGGAGGTAGGTGATTGCGTGGGCCTACACCACAGCACGTTCCATCTGACCCTCGTCTACCCAGGCAAGTGGCGCGTGTCCTCGCACTGGTTGTCCCCGGGATGTCTCTGAAGGCATTCGGGTGCGAAACGGTGGAGTCCTTAGCAACTTCAGAGACCCCGAGTTTTCGCTCTCCGTATGGCTGGGACTGCTCCGTTTGTAACCCTAGGAGCGTCGAGGGATTCCACGTGTCCAGGTGTTTCTCGCGGCGTGCCCTAGCACACTACGATGCATAGGGATATTTCCAGGCGCCCAGTCAAGGAAGGGTGCGTGTATCTGACATTGGTGTTAACCTTGGGTTCCCGCCCGCATCCAGGCAGGATCGATGTGTCTCGTCACTCGTGACGAGGAAGTGAGCGAGGTTACTTGCAGGGGTCCTGCTCGAGAAAGTTACGTCCTGCCACACAGGCTTCGTGGGGGTCTTGCCGGGTTCCCGGCACGACCTCACGTCGAACCTGCCACGACTCGTCAGTGGCTAGTGTCGAGGCACGTGATGACGTGGGCCTCAACCGCAGCGCAGACCCTCTGTTCCTCAGATAGCTAGGGAAGGGCTGCCAGCGTCCCTAACGCTCGTTGTCGCCGTTCATTCTTTGCAGGTGTTCGGGTAGGAAAGGATAGTCCTGGCCCAGTCTGGAACCCATGGCTTTGAGTTTTTACGTTGTTGCGGAAATGTTGACGTCTCTCTGTGTGTAATGAGGGATTGCCCTATCCAGGTAGTTCTCAAGATGCTCCTGACCACCGTGGTGACCGAGGAGGCTTTGCAGGTGTCCCCAAATGAAATGTCGTACGCGCCCGTGGCCTTGACCCTGGAGAACGGTAAGTATTCGGGTAGAGTTGACGTGCCCTTAATGAAGGACGTGTCCGGGGTAAGTTGACGGCGTCCTGCTGCGACAAGTTCTGCTCTTGACGCCACGTGTGGTGAGGAACGTGTTTTTCAGGCTCCTGTCCAGAGGTCTCAGTGAACCTGACCAGGGTGGTCGTTCGGGGGGAAGGTTTCTGGTATCCAGGGAAGTGATGGTGGGCGCCTTCGCCACGTCAGACCTGCTGATTTTCCCGAATCTAGGGGAGTGATGTTGATTGGCTAAACTTGTTGTACCGTGTGATTGCTTTCAGGCATTCGGGTCAGCAAGGATGGTGTTCTAGCAGTCATGTTATTGTCCTGTTTTCTGGTTTAGAGCACGTTTCCTTTTCCCCATGTGACTGTTGAGCAACCCGCAGGTATCCCCGCAGCGATGGTGGAGTTGTGTGGCACAGCAGTAACCACGGGGGATCCTGCCGGCGAGCAGGGAAGAGGTGATGGTGTTTCTAGCAACGGCGCAGACCTGGGAGGACTGCAAGAATCCAGGTAGGGTTGAGGACGGGTCCTGCAGTGACGGCAGCGGGCAAGGCCAGTCGCAGGATCCTAGTGGAAAAGGTGTGCCCGTCGACACAGTGGTCACCATTTGTTTTCCAGGTTTTCGTCAAGAAATCATGGGAAACCCCGGAGCGATCAGTCAGGAGACTTTGCTTGCCTCCAGGTGAGGGGTGATGTGGGCCTTGGCCACCCTAGAGAGAATCTGACGTTCAGGTACGGAGCTGAGTGGGGATGGTGTTCCTCACTTTTCCGTTGCCGTGTTTTTGTGCAGGTATTGCGTGAAGAAGCGATTTCGTCCGCGACAGTGCTGGTGAGCGTGAGCCCGTATCTTTGCAGAGTTCCCAGAGAACGTGCGTTTAACCTCAGCAGTGACCGAGGGACATGCAGGTGCGCGGCTGAGTTGTCCCACGGTTGCGCGCCACGGGACTGACCGTGACGTTTCCACAGGTACCCAGAGAGGACATGACGTGTCTCTGACAGCGGCGTTGGCCTAGAAGTGCTGAAGGATCCAGGTAGTGTTGGTGGTTTCCCTACGGATGGGAGTGACTAAGGTGACCTGCCGGGGCCATTTTCATTTCACTTCAGCTGAATTGCTTCCTTGATTAAGTTATTTCTGCGTGTATTTCCTTCGGCCGGTAAGACAGGTTGCGTCGTTCGGTCCTAGAACACGCTTGTCACGTGTGTCCTTTTAAAGGTTGCGGTGGGCAGGCAGGCACCGTGAAGCTGACGGTGGTCGTTAACGGGACCTCGATGGCAAGCAGGTGAGTGGGAGAGTGGGTCTGACCCCAGGACAGGTCAGACGTCTAGGTCAGTGAGGGCGCTGTGTCTTCCCACCGTGCTCCCGTGGCATTCCCCGGGGATCCTGTCAGGGTGTTTGCTGGCGGACGGGCAGGAGATGATGTGAGGTTAACTCAGGGGAGACGTTCTCAGTTTCAGTATCCGCAGAATTAACGGTTGGGAGACTCTTCCGTTTACCTAGCTTTGGTCACGTCTGTAGGTAAGGAATTAATTTGTTGCCGATCCTGCTACTAGGAAGGAGATTTTTCTCTTCTTCTTGGAAGCTCGTCTGCCCCTAACACCACTAACGGAAGAGAGATGTGCGGCTATTCGGGTACCGTAGGACACTGTCCTTCACAGCGTTCTGGACTAAGGGATGGATCGCAGGTATGCCCCGAAGAGAGGGAGGTGTGTCGTCCTGAGGGTTGGGCCTCGGCCTTCTGCAAGGATCCGGCTAGCGTTGATGGGTCCTCAGCTGGGACCAGTGACCAAGGGGATGTGCCGGGGGTAGAGGTAGGAGGGGGCACGTCCCACGCGCCTTGACCACGATACGTATGCGTTTCAGCTGCCCGTCAGCAGCTGACGGTGAGCCTATCAGTGGCAGTGCACGGTGGACGTCGTTGGGGTGGAGGTAGGCGAGGCTGTGGGCCTAGAGCACGGCACAGGACCGTCTGACATTCACAGATCTCGGTGAGTGATGACGTGTCCTCTCACTCGCTGTTACCGCGTGGGTCAGGAATGATGGAGACCTTACAAGTTCCGGCAGCCACGTTCTTCTGGCGTGTGCTCTTCTACACGCAAGTCGTGTTTAAGCTTCTGACTCCTGACTGACTTGCAGACATCCACCTAATTCCCACGGCGTGGCGCGTCCCAGTGATAACCTTGCTTTCTCTGGTTTTCAGGTGGGCGGTCAAGAGAGGATGGGGGCCGTCACAATGGCGTAGATCTGAGAGGGCTGCAGGAGTCCAGGTCGGGACGACGGGTCTCGCCGTGGTGGCCCCGAACAAGGTTCTCTTCAGGGTGCGGGTATGGAAAGGCTGACTACAAAACACGTCTGTCACACTGTGTTCTCCAGGCTCCTGTCTCGATGTTCTGGTGAGCCTCCTAATGCTCGTTCAAGGGACGGTGCTTGTATCCAGGGAAGTGACGGTGGGGGCCTCGAGCACCCTACTGACCCACGGATCTTCGGATAGCCGGGTAAGTGACGATGCCGTTCGTGACATTCGTGTTCCCGTGGGGTCTTTTGGTAGGTATTCAGGGAAGAAATCGCGTCGTCTCGAAAAATGCTGGTAAGCGTTGGCTCTTACCGCGTTAGGCTTTCGGTGCCGTGTGGCTCTCACCTGAGTAGTGACTGAGATGTGTGCAGGTACGTTATCCTTTCGTTGCACAGCGCGGGACCGACCATGAGATTCTCGTCGGTGGTCAGTCGGGAGGTGACGGTGTCTGTAACCTCGGTGTTGACCGTGAAGTTCTGCCTGGAGCCAGGGAATGTGGATGATTCCTGCGAGGAGGGAATGGCGCAAGACAGTTGGCAGGAGCCACGGTCGAGCAAGTTGTTGCCTTCCACGCGTGGGTGGCCTGCGTCCTCTCAGGTTCCTGGGGAGCAACCCCTCTGGACACAAGAATGGTGGCTAACGGGCTCGTGTTAGTAACCGCGTAAGTGGCACAGAGAGCGAGAGTCCAGTTACGGCCGCCTAACGTTCCGATGCCAAGGTCAGGGAGGATGATGTCCCTAACACGCGTGTTCCCAGCTCTTTGCAGGTCAACTCTGAAGGTTTTGGCTAGGAAACAGGTGTGAGACGGTGTGGCGTGAACTCAGAAAGACATCCTTTCTTTTCAGAAATCCCGGTAGTTAGCGATGCCCTTGAGACCCTTCTTCTGGTAAGCTGGTTCTTGACATGCGTGCAGTTGAGATCTTCAGCTGTCCCCAGCAAGACTAGGCCGCTTGAGAATTCACTGTATTATCGTTGAGAGAGAGTGCGTTTTTCCCTTTCAGACCGACAGACGGAGGGGCAGACAGCCAGGGAATCTCTCGTGTTGCCCGTCAGCGCGTTACTGACCCCGGGATGTTGGCAGGCATTCCTTCCTGGGGGCCGACCTCGAAGTGTTGCAAGTATTCAGGTAGCGTTGATGGGTCCGGAAGTGATGGAAATGAGCGAGGGGCATTGGCGGTTGCCCGTGAGAATAAGCTTGCACCCGAGACGTCGTCCCCACTGTGTTTCTGAGGTTCCTGGCACGACATCCGGGCGAACCTAGCATCGGTCCTTAGCGGAGGAGATTCTTGGGGTGCAGGTAAGTGAGGACGTGGGCCTAGACCACAGCACGGGCCGTCCGATCTGCAGATAGGTGGGTAAGTGATGATGGTGTCGCTCACGCTTCCTGTTGCCGTGGATTTGCTGCGGGCGTCCAGGTAAGACACGATAGAGTCCTTCTCGGTGCTGGTAAGCGTGACTTTGCCCTTTTTTACCTTTTCGGAGGTCACTTCGGTTTCAGCCTGTGAGTGTTGTGGGTAGGTGGTGTCCCGGCAGTTGTCGCGGAGTTTCCACCCCAGTGGGAGCCATAGGAATCTTGCCCGGGTTCCAGTGAAAGGACGGCGGTCCCTCCTGACGAAGAGGATGCCCTGAAGCATCCAGGGCAAGCATCCAGGTAGGGTCGATGTCCATGTCTTCCATCAGGAGGGAAGGGGACAAGCTTAGGCGTAGGTGGCCTGAGACAGCAAGTGGTGTCCTTACACGCATGTGTGGAACGTGTCTTTTCAGGTTCCCTTCAGGAGAACGCGGTGAAGCTGAGAGTGGTCATTGACGGAGCCTGCCTCTTGAGCAGGTGAGAGACAAAGTGGGTCCTCCCGCAGCGCAGACCGCCCGATCTTCACCCGGAGGGTAAGTGAGGATGGGGCCCCTCACGCTCGAGTTCCTGTGTTTGTTGGCAGGTGTCCTGTTGCGGCCTGCGCTCGTATCCAGGTGTGAGACGATGTGACGTTAACGCCTTGAAGCCATGCTCGCGTGCAGATAGCGGTGGGCTTCACGTTCGAGCCGTTTATGTGTCTCTTGGTTTGGGCCTGTATTCAGGTAAGAAATTACGCCGGCCTTCATAACGCGAGTCGGAGTGAGAGTGTGTGTATTCTCCTTGAGAGGTGATGTGCCATCCAGGTCACTTCTGACAGTGCCATCATCGCGTTCTGGACCGTAGGCGTTTCTTTCAGGTGTCCCCTCAGGAGAGGAAGGCGTCCCTTCCCGGGGCTTGACCTTGGAGTTCTGCAACTGGCCAGGTAGGGTGCATGGGTCCCGAAGTGGTCCAGGTGACCGGGGGAACTGGCCGGTGCAGAGCTCGAGCGATTCGTCTCCCAAACGCGTCCTCCCCCTCGTGCGTTTCAGGTTGGCGTCGAGACATCACGGCGGGCCTATCGGTGGTCGCGAACGTGGGACATGGCTGCCACGGAGGTAGGTGATTGCGTGGGCCTACACCACAGCACGTTCCATCTGACCCTCGTCTACCCAGGCAAGTGGCGCGTGTCCTCGCACTGGTTGTCCCCGGGATGTCTCTGAAGGCATTCGGGTGCGAAACGGTGGAGTCCTTAGCAACTTCAGAGACCCCGAGTTTTCGCTCTCCGTATGGCTGGGACTGCTCCGTTTGTAACCCTAGGAGCGTCGAGGGATTCCACGTGTCCAGGTGTTTCTCGCGGCGTGCCCTAGCACACTACGATGCATAGGGATATTTCCAGGCGCCCAGTCAAGGAAGGGTGCGTGTATCTGACATTGGTGTTAACCTTGGGTTCCCGCCCGCATCCAGGCAGGATCGATGTGTCTCGTCACTCGTGACGAGGAAGTGAGCGAGGTTACTTGCAGGGGTCCTGCTCGAGAAAGTTACGTCCTGCCACACAGGCTTCGTGGGGGTCTTGCCGGGTTCCCGGCACGACCTCACGTCGAACCTGCCACGACTCGTCAGTGGCTAGTGTCGAGGCACGTGATGACGTGGGCCTCAACCGCAGCGCAGACCCTCTGTTCCTCAGATAGCTAGGGAAGGGCTGCCAGCGTCCCTAACGCTCGTTGTCGCCGTTCATTCTTTGCAGGTGTTCGGGTAGGAAAGGATAGTCCTGGCCCAGTCTGGAACCCATGGCTTTGAGTTTTTACGTTGTTGCGGAAATGTTGACGTCTCTCTGTGTGTAATGAGGGATTGCCCTATCCAGGTAGTTCTCAAGATGCTCCTGACCACCGTGGTGACCGAGGAGGCTTTGCAGGTGTCCCCAAATGAAATGTCGTACGCGCCCGTGGCCTTGACCCTGGAGAACGGTAAGTATTCGGGTAGAGTTGACGTGCCCTTAATGAAGGACGTGTCCGGGGTAAGTTGACGGCGTCCTGCTGCGACAAGTTCTGCTCTTGACGCCACGTGTGGTGAGGAACGTGTTTTTCAGGCTCCTGTCCAGAGGTCTCAGTGAACCTGACCAGGGTGGTCGTTCGGGGGGAAGGTTTCTGGTATCCAGGGAAGTGATGGTGGGCGCCTTCGCCACGTCAGACCTGCTGATTTTCCCGAATCTAGGGGAGTGATGTTGATTGGCTAAACTTGTTGTACCGTGTGATTGCTTTCAGGCATTCGGGTCAGCAAGGATGGTGTTCTAGCAGTCATGTTATTGTCCTGTTTTCTGGTTTAGAGCACGTTTCCTTTTCCCCATGTGACTGTTGAGCAACCCGCAGGTATCCCCGCAGCGATGGTGGAGTTGTGTGGCACAGCAGTAACCACGGGGGATCCTGCCGGCGAGCAGGGAAGAGGTGATGGTGTTTCTAGCAACGGCGCAGACCTGGGAGGACTGCAAGAATCCAGGTAGGGTTGAGGACGGGTCCTGCAGTGACGGCAGCGGGCAAGGCCAGTCGCAGGATCCTAGTGGAAAAGGTGTGCCCGTCGACACAGTGGTCACCATTTGTTTTCCAGGTTTTCGTCAAGAAATCATGGGAAACCCCGGAGCGATCAGTCAGGAGACTTTGCTTGCCTCCAGGTGAGGGGTGATGTGGGCCTTGGCCACCCTAGAGAGAATCTGACGTTCAGGTACGGAGCTGAGTGGGGATGGTGTTCCTCACTTTTCCGTTGCCGTGTTTTTGTGCAGGTATTGCGTGAAGAAGCGATTTCGTCCGCGACAGTGCTGGTGAGCGTGAGCCCGTATCTTTGCAGAGTTCCCAGAGAACGTGCGTTTAACCTCAGCAGTGACCGAGGGACATGCAGGTGCGCGGCTGAGTTGTCCCACGGTTGCGCGCCACGGGACTGACCGTGACGTTTCCACAGGTACCCAGAGAGGACATGACGTGTCTCTGACAGCGGCGTTGGCCTAGAAGTGCTGAAGGATCCAGGTAGTGTTGGTGGTTTCCCTACGGATGGGAGTGACTAAGGTGACCTGCCGGGGCCATTTTCATTTCACTTCAGCTGAATTGCTTCCTTGATTAAGTTATTTCTGCGTGTATTTCCTTCGGCCGGTAAGACAGGTTGCGTCGTTCGGTCCTAGAACACGCTTGTCACGTGTGTCCTTTTAAAGGTTGCGGTGGGCAGGCAGGCACCGTGAAGCTGACGGTGGTCGTTAACGGGACCTCGATGGCAAGCAGGTGAGTGGGAGAGTGGGTCTGACCCCAGGACAGGTCAGACGTCTAGGTCAGTGAGGGCGCTGTGTCTTCCCACCGTGCTCCCGTGGCATTCCCCGGGGATCCTGTCAGGGTGTTTGCTGGCGGACGGGCAGGAGATGATGTGAGGTTAACTCAGGGGAGACGTTCTCAGTTTCAGTATCCGCAGAATTAACGGTTGGGAGACTCTTCCGTTTACCTAGCTTTGGTCACGTCTGTAGGTAAGGAATTAATTTGTTGCCGATCCTGCTACTAGGAAGGAGATTTTTCTCTTCTTCTTGGAAGCTCGTCTGCCCCTAACACCACTAACGGAAGAGAGATGTGCGGCTATTCGGGTACCGTAGGACACTGTCCTTCACAGCGTTCTGGGCTAAGGGATGGATCGCAGGTATGCCCCGAAGAGAGGGAGGTGTGTCGTCCTGAGGGTTGGGCCTCGGCCTTCTGCAAGGATCCGGCTAGCGTTGATGGGTCCTCAGCTGGGACCAGTGACCAAGGGGATGTGCCGGGGGTAGAGGTAGGAGGGGGCACGTCCCACGCGCCTTGACCACGATACGTATGCGTTTCAGCTGCCCGTCAGCAGCTGACGGTGAGCCTATCAGTGGCAGTGCACGGTGGACGTCGTTGGGGTGGAGGTAGGCGAGGCTGTGGGCCTAGAGCACGGCACAGGACCGTCTGACATTCACAGATCTCGGTGAGTGATGACGTGTCCTCTCACTCGCTGTTACCGCGTGGGTCAGGAATGATGGAGACCTTACAAGTTCCGGCAGCCACGTTCTTCTGGCGTGTGCTCTTCTACACGCAAGTCGTGTTTAAGCTTCTGACTCCTGACTGACTTGCAGACATCCACCTAATTCCCACGGCGTGGCGCGTCCCAGTGATAACCTTGCTTTCTCTGGTTTTCAGGTGGGCGGTCAAGAGAGGATGGGGGCCGTCACAATGGCGTAGATCTGAGAGGGCTGCAGGAGTCCAGGTCGGGACGACGGGTCTCGCCGTGGTGGCCCCGAACAAGGTTCTCTTCAGGGTGCGGGTATGGAAAGGCTGACTACAAAACACGTCTGTCACACTGTGTTCTCCAGGCTCCTGTCTCGATGTTCTGGTGAGCCTCCTAATGCTCGTTCAAGGGACGGTGCTTGTATCCAGGGAAGTGACGGTGGGGGCCTCGAGCACCCTACTGACCCACGGATCTTCGGATAGCCGGGTAAGTGACGATGCCGTTCGTGACATTCGTGTTCCCGTGGGGTCTTTTGGTAGGTATTCAGGGAAGAAATCGCGTCGTCTCGAAAAATGCTGGTAAGCGTTGGCTCTTACCGCGTTAGGCTTTCGGTGCCGTGTGGCTCTCACCTGAGTAGTGACTGAGATGTGTGCAGGTACGTTATCCTTTCGTTGCACAGCGCGGGACCGACCATGAGATTCTCGTCGGTGGTCAGTCGGGAGGTGACGGTGTCTGTAACCTCGGTGTTGACCGTGAAGTTCTGCCTGGAGCCAGGGAATGTGGATGATTCCTGCGAGGAGGGAATGGCGCAAGACAGTTGGCAGGAGCCACGGTCGAGCAAGTTGTTGCCTTCCACGCGTGGGTGGCCTGCGTCCTCTCAGGTTCCTGGGGAGCAACCCCTCTGGACACAAGAATGGTGGCTAACGGGCTCGTGTTAGTAACCGCGTAAGTGGCACAGAGAGCGAGAGTCCAGTTACGGCCGCCTAACGTTCCGATGCCAAGGTCAGGGAGGATGATGTCCCTAACACGCGTGTTCCCAGCTCTTTGCAGGTCAACTCTGAAGGTTTTGGCTAGGAAACAGGTGTGAGACGGTGTGGCGTGAACTCAGAAAGACATCCTTTCTTTTCAGAAATCCCGGTAGTTAGCGATGCCCTTGAGACCCTTCTTCTGGTAAGCTGGTTCTTGACATGCGTGCAGTTGAGATCTTCAGCTGTCCCCAGCAAGACTAGGCCGCTTGAGAATTCACTGTATTATCGTTGAGAGAGAGTGCGTTTTTCCCTTTCAGACCGACAGACGGAGGGGCAGACAGCCAGGGAATCTCTCGTGTTGCCCGTCAGCGCGTTACTGACCCCGGGATGTTGGCAGGCATTCCTTCCTGGGGGCCGACCTCGAAGTGTTGCAAGTATTCAGGTAGCGTTGATGGGTCCGGAAGTGATGGAAATGAGCGAGGGGCATTGGCGGTTGCCCGTGAGAATAAGCTTGCACCCGAGACGTCGTCCCCACTGTGTTTCTGAGGTTCCTGGCACGACATCCGGGCGAACCTAGCATCGGTCCTTAGCGGAGGAGATTCTTGGGGTGCAGGTAAGTGAGGACGTGGGCCTAGACCACAGCACGGGCCGTCCGATCTGCAGATAGGTGGGTAAGTGATGATGGTGTCGCTCACGCTTCCTGTTGCCGTGGATTTGCTGCGGGCGTCCAGGTAAGACACGATAGAGTCCTTCTCGGTGCTGGTAAGCGTGACTTTGCCCTTTTTTACCTTTTCGGAGGTCACTTCGGTTTCAGCCTGTGAGTGTTGTGGGTAGGTGGTGTCCCGGCAGTTGTCGCGGAGTTTCCACCCCAGTGGGAGCCATAGGAATCTTGCCCGGGTTCCAGTGAAAGGACGGCGGTCCCTCCTGACGAAGAGGATGCCCTGAAGCATCCAGGGCAAGCATCCAGGTAGGGTCGATGTCCATGTCTTCCATCAGGAGGGAAGGGGACAAGCTTAGGCGTAGGTGGCCTGAGACAGCAAGTGGTGTCCTTACACGCATGTGTGGAACGTGTCTTTTCAGGTTCCCTTCAGGAGAACGCGGTGAAGCTGAGAGTGGTCATTGACGGAGCCTGCCTCTTGAGCAGGTGAGAGACAAAGTGGGTCCTCCCGCAGCGCAGACCGCCCGATCTTCACCCGGAGGGTAAGTGAGGATGGGGCCCCTCACGCTCGAGTTCCTGTGTTTGTTGGCAGGTGTCCTGTTGCGGCCTGCGCTCGTATCCAGGTGTGAGACGATGTGACGTTAACGCCTTGAAGCCATGCTCGCGTGCAGATAGCGGTGGGCTTCACGTTCGAGCCGTTTATGTGTCTCTTGGTTTGGGCCTGTATTCAGGTAAGAAATTACGCCGGCCTTCATAACGCGAGTCGGAGTGAGAGTGTGTGTATTCTCCTTGAGAGGTGATGTGCCATCCAGGTCACTTCTGACAGTGCCATCATCGCGTTCTGGACCGTAGGCGTTTCTTTCAGGTGTCCCCTCAGGAGAGGAAGGCGTCCCTTCCCGGGGCTTGACCTTGGAGTTCTGCAACTGGCCAGGTAGGGTGCATGGGTCCCGAAGTGGTCCAGGTGACCGGGGGAACTGGCCGGTGCAGAGCTCGAGCGATTCGTCTCCCAAACGCGTCCTCCCCCTCGTGCGTTTCAGGTTGGCGTCGAGACATCACGGCGGGCCTATCGGTGGTCGCGAACGTGGGACATGGCTGCCACGGAGGTAGGTGATTGCGTGGGCCTACACCACAGCACGTTCCATCTGACCCTCGTCTACCCAGGCAAGTGGCGCGTGTCCTCGCACTGGTTGTCCCCGGGATGTCTCTGAAGGCATTCGGGTGCGAAACGGTGGAGTCCTTAGCAACTTCAGAGACCCCGAGTTTTCGCTCTCCGTATGGCTGGGACTGCTCCGTTTGTAACCCTAGGAGCGTCGAGGGATTCCACGTGTCCAGGTGTTTCTCGCGGCGTGCCCTAGCACACTACGATGCATAGGGATATTTCCAGGCGCCCAGTCAAGGAAGGGTGCGTGTATCTGACATTGGTGTTAACCTTGGGTTCCCGCCCGCATCCAGGCAGGATCGATGTGTCTCGTCACTCGTGACGAGGAAGTGAGCGAGGTTACTTGCAGGGGTCCTGCTCGAGAAAGTTACGTCCTGCCACACAGGCTTCATGGGGGTCTTGCCGGGTTCCCGGCACGACCTCACGTCGAACCTGCCACGACTCGTCAGTGGCTAGTGTCGAGGCACGTGATGACGTGGGCCTCAACCGCAGCGCAGACCCTCTGTTCCTCAGATAGCTAGGGAAGGGCTGCCAGCGTCCCTAACGCTCGTTGTCGCCGTTCATTCTTTGCAGGTGTTCGGGTAGGAAAGGATAGTCCTGGCCCAGTCTGGAACCCATGGCTTTGAGTTTTTACGTTGTTGCGGAAATGTTGACGTCTCTCTGTGTGTAATGAGGGATTGCCCTATCCAGGTAGTTCTCAAGATGCTCCTGACCACCGTGGTGACCGAGGAGGCTTTGCAGGTGTCCCCAAATGAAATGTCGTACGCGCCCGTGGCCTTGACCCTGGAGAACGGTAAGTATTCGGGTAGAGTTGACGTGCCCTTAATGAAGGACGTGTCCGGGGTAAGTTGACGGCGTCCTGCTGCGACAAGTTCTGCTCTTGACGCCACGTGTGGTGAGGAACGTGTTTTTCAGGCTCCTGTCCAGAGGTCTCAGTGAACCTGACCAGGGTGGTCGTTCGGGGGGAAGGTTTCTGGTATCCAGGGAAGTGATGGTGGGCGCCTTCGCCACGTCAGACCTGCTGATTTTCCCGAATCTAGGGGAGTGATGTTGATTGGCTAAACTTGTTGTACCGTGTGATTGCTTTCAGGCATTCGGGTCAGCAAGGATGGTGTTCTAGCAGTCATGTTATTGTCCTGTTTTCTGGTTTAGAGCACGTTTCCTTTTCCCCATGTGACTGTTGAGCAACCCGCAGGTATCCCCGCAGCGATGGTGGAGTTGTGTGGCACAGCAGTAACCACGGGGGATCCTGCCGGCGAGCAGGGAAGAGGTGATGGTGTTTCTAGCAACGGCGCAGACCTGGGAGGACTGCAAGAATCCAGGTAGGGTTGAGGACGGGTCCTGCAGTGACGGCAGCGGGCAAGGCCAGTCGCAGGATCCTAGTGGAAAAGGTGTGCCCGTCGACACAGTGGTCACCATTTGTTTTCCAGGTTTTCGTCAAGAAATCATGGGAAACCCCGGAGCGATCAGTCAGGAGACTTTGCTTGCCTCCAGGTGAGGGGTGATGTGGGCCTTGGCCACCCTAGAGAGAATCTGACGTTCAGGTACGGAGCTGAGTGGGGATGGTGTTCCTCACTTTTCCGTTGCCGTGTTTTTGTGCAGGTATTGCGTGAAGAAGCGATTTCGTCCGCGACAGTGCTGGTGAGCGTGAGCCCGTATCTTTGCAGAGTTCCCAGAGAACGTGCGTTTAACCTCAGCAGTGACCGAGGGACATGCAGGTGCGCGGCTGAGTTGTCCCACGGTTGCGCGCCACGGGACTGACCGTGACGTTTCCACAGGTACCCAGAGAGGACATGACGTGTCTCTGACAGCGGCGTTGGCCTAGAAGTGCTGAAGGATCCAGGTAGTGTTGGTGGTTTCCCTACGGATGGGAGTGACTAAGGTGACCTGCCGGGGCCATTTTCATTTCACTTCAGCTGAATTGCTTCCTTGATTAAGTTATTTCTGCGTGTATTTCCTTCGGCCGGTAAGACAGGTTGCGTCGTTCGGTCCTAGAACACGCTTGTCACGTGTGTCCTTTTAAAGGTTGCGGTGGGCAGGCAGGCACCGTGAAGCTGACGGTGGTCGTTAACGGGACCTCGATGGCAAGCAGGTGAGTGGGAGAGTGGGTCTGACCCCAGGACAGGTCAGACGTCTAGGTCAGTGAGGGCGCTGTGTCTTCCCACCGTGCTCCCGTGGCATTCCCCGGGGATCCTGTCAGGGTGTTTGCTGGCGGACGGGCAGGAGATGATGTGAGGTTAACTCAGGGGAGACGTTCTCAGTTTCAGTATCCGCAGAATTAACGGTTGGGAGACTCTTCCGTTTACCTAGCTTTGGTCACGTCTGTAGGTAAGGAATTAATTTGTTGCCGATCCTGCTACTAGGAAGGAGATTTTTCTCTTCTTCTTGGAAGCTCGTCTGCCCCTAACACCACTAACGGAAGAGAGATGTGCGGCTATTCGGGTACCGTAGGACACTGTCCTTCACAGCGTTCTGGGCTAAGGGATGGATCGCAGGTATGCCCCGAAGAGAGGGAGGTGTGTCGTCCTGAGGGTTGGGCCTCGGCCTTCTGCAAGGATCCGGCTAGCGTTGATGGGTCCTCAGCTGGGACCAGTGACCAAGGGGATGTGCCGGGGGTAGAGGTAGGAGGGGGCACGTCCCACGCGCCTTGACCACGATACGTATGCGTTTCAGCTGCCCGTCAGCAGCTGACGGTGAGCCTATCAGTGGCAGTGCACGGTGGACGTCGTTGGGGTGGAGGTAGGCGAGGCTGTGGGCCTAGAGCACGGCACAGGACCGTCTGACATTCACAGATCTCGGTGAGTGATGACGTGTCCTCTCACTCGCTGTTACCGCGTGGGTCAGGAATGATGGAGACCTTACAAGTTCCGGCAGCCACGTTCTTCTGGCGTGTGCTCTTCTACACGCAAGTCGTGTTTAAGCTTCTGACTCCTGACTGACTTGCAGACATCCACCTAATTCCCACGGCGTGGCGCGTCCCAGTGATAACCTTGCTTTCTCTGGTTTTCAGGTGGGCGGTCAAGAGAGGATGGGGGCCGTCACAATGGCGTAGATCTGAGAGGGCTGCAGGAGTCCAGGTCGGGACGACGGGTCTCGCCGTGGTGGCCCCGAACAAGGTTCTCTTCAGGGTGCGGGTATGGAAAGGCTGACTACAAAACACGTCTGTCACACTGTGTTCTCCAGGCTCCTGTCTCGATGTTCTGGTGAGCCTCCTAATGCTCGTTCAAGGGACGGTGCTTGTATCCAGGGAAGTGACGGTGGGGGCCTCGAGCACCCTACTGACCCACGGATCTTCGGATAGCCGGGTAAGTGACGATGCCGTTCGTGACATTCGTGTTCCCGTGGGGTCTTTTGGTAGGTATTCAGGGAAGAAATCGCGTCGTCTCGAAAAATGCTGGTAAGCGTTGGCTCTTACCGCGTTAGGCTTTCGGTGCCGTGTGGCTCTCACCTGAGTAGTGACTGAGATGTGTGCAGGTACGTTATCCTTTCGTTGCACAGCGCGGGACCGACCATGAGATTCTCGTCGGTGGTCAGTCGGGAGGTGACGGTGTCTGTAACCTCGGTGTTGACCGTGAAGTTCTGCCTGGAGCCAGGGAATGTGGATGATTCCTGCGAGGAGGGAATGGCGCAAGACAGTTGGCAGGAGCCACGGTCGAGCAAGTTGTTGCCTTCCACGCGTGGGTGGCCTGCGTCCTCTCAGGTTCCTGGGGAGCAACCCCTCTGGACACAAGAATGGTGGCTAACGGGCTCGTGTTAGTAACCGCGTAAGTGGCACAGAGAGCGAGAGTCCAGTTACGGCCGCCTAACGTTCCGATGCCAAGGTCAGGGAGGATGATGTCCCTAACACGCGTGTTCCCAGCTCTTTGCAGGTCAACTCTGAAGGTTTTGGCTAGGAAACAGGTGTGAGACGGTGTGGCGTGAACTCAGAAAGACATCCTTTCTTTTCAGAAATCCCGGTAGTTAGCGATGCCCTTGAGACCCTTCTTCTGGTAAGCTGGTTCTTGACATGCGTGCAGTTGAGATCTTCAGCTGTCCCCAGCAAGACTAGGCCGCTTGAGAATTCACTGTATTATCGTTGAGAGAGAGTGCGTTTTTCCCTTTCAGACCGACAGACGGAGGGGCAGACAGCCAGGGAATCTCTCGTGTTGCCCGTCAGCGCGTTACTGACCCCGGGATGTTGGCAGGCATTCCTTCCTGGGGGCCGACCTCGAAGTGTTGCAAGTATTCAGGTAGCGTTGATGGGTCCGGAAGTGATGGAAATGAGCGAGGGGCATTGGCGGTTGCCCGTGAGAATAAGCTTGCACCCGAGACGTCGTCCCCACTGTGTTTCTGAGGTTCCTGGCACGACATCCGGGCGAACCTAGCATCGGTCCTTAGCGGAGGAGATTCTTGGGGTGCAGGTAAGTGAGGACGTGGGCCTAGACCACAGCACGGGCCGTCCGATCTGCAGATAGGTGGGTAAGTGATGATGGTGTCGCTCACGCTTCCTGTTGCCGTGGATTTGCTGCGGGCGTCCAGGTAAGACACGATAGAGTCCTTCTCGGTGCTGGTAAGCGTGACTTTGCCCTTTTTTACCTTTTCGGAGGTCACTTCGGTTTCAGCCTGTGAGTGTTGTGGGTAGGTGGTGTCCCGGCAGTTGTCGCGGAGTTTCCACCCCAGTGGGAGCCATAGGAATCTTGCCCGGGTTCCAGTGAAAGGACGGCGGTCCCTCCTGACGAAGAGGATGCCCTGAAGCATCCAGGGCAAGCATCCAGGTAGGGTCGATGTCCATGTCTTCCATCAGGAGGGAAGGGGACAAGCTTAGGCGTAGGTGGCCTGAGACAGCAAGTGGTGTCCTTACACGCATGTGTGGAACGTGTCTTTTCAGGTTCCCTTCAGGAGAACGCGGTGAAGCTGAGAGTGGTCATTGACGGAGCCTGCCTCTTGAGCAGGTGAGAGACAAAGTGGGTCCTCCCGCAGCGCAGACCGCCCGATCTTCACCCGGAGGGTAAGTGAGGATGGGGCCCCTCACGCTCGAGTTCCTGTGTTTGTTGGCAGGTGTCCTGTTGCGGCCTGCGCTCGTATCCAGGTGTGAGACGATGTGACGTTAACGCCTTGAAGCCATGCTCGCGTGCAGATAGCGGTGGGCTTCACGTTCGAGCCGTTTATGTGTCTCTTGGTTTGGGCCTGTATTCAGGTAAGAAATTACGCCGGCCTTCATAACGCGAGTCGGAGTGAGAGTGTGTGTATTCTCCTTGAGAGGTGATGTGCCATCCAGGTCACTTCTGACAGTGCCATCATCGCGTTCTGGACCGTAGGCGTTTCTTTCAGGTGTCCCCTCAGGAGAGGAAGGCGTCCCTTCCCGGGGCTTGACCTTGGAGTTCTGCAACTGGCCAGGTAGGGTGCATGGGTCCCGAAGTGGTCCAGGTGACCGGGGGAACTGGCCGGTGCAGAGCTCGAGCGATTCGTCTCCCAAACGCGTCCTCCCCCTCGTGCGTTTCAGGTTGGCGTTGAGACATCACGGCGGGCCTATCGGTGGTCGCGAACGTGGGACATGGCTGCCACGGAGGTAGGTGATTGCGTGGGCCTACACCACAGCACGTTCCATCTGACCCTCGTCTACCCAGGCAAGTGGCGCGTGTCCTCGCACTGGTTGTCCCCGGGATGTCTCTGAAGGCATTCGGGTGCGAAACGGTGGAGTCCTTAGCAACTTCAGAGACCCCGAGTTTTCGCTCTCCGTATGGCTGGGACTGCTCCGTTTGTAACCCTAGGAGCGTCGAGGGATTCCACGTGTCCAGGTGTTTCTCGCGGCGTGCCCTAGCACACTACGATGCATAGGGATATTTCCAGGCGCCCAGTCAAGGAAGGGTGCGTGTATCTGACATTGGTGTTAACCTTGGGTTCCCGCCCGCATCCAGGCAGGATCGATGTGTCTCGTCACTCGTGACGAGGAAGTGAGCGAGGTTACTTGCAGGGGTCCTGCTCGAGAAAGTTACGTCCTGCCACACAGGCTTCGTGGGGGTCTTGCCGGGTTCCCGGCACGACCTCACGTCGAACCTGCCACGACTCGTCAGTGGCTAGTGTCGAGGCACGTGATGACGTGGGCCTCAACCGCAGCGCAGACCCTCTGTTCCTCAGATAGCTAGGGAAGGGCTGCCAGCGTCCCTAACGCTCGTTGTCGCCGTTCATTCTTTGCAGGTGTTCGGGTAGGAAAGGATAGTCCTGGCCCAGTCTGGAACCCATGGCTTTGAGTTTTTACGTTGTTGCGGAAATGTTGACGTCTCTCTGTGTGTAATGAGGGATTGCCCTATCCAGGTAGTTCTCAAGATGCTCCTGACCACCGTGGTGACCGAGGAGGCTTTGCAGGTGTCCCCAAATGAAATGTCGTACGCGCCCGTGGCCTTGACCCTGGAGAACGGTAAGTATTCGGGTAGAGTTGACGTGCCCTTAATGAAGGACGTGTCCGGGGTAAGTTGACGGCGTCCTGCTGCGACAAGTTCTGCTCTTGACGCCACGTGTGGTGAGGAACGTGTTTTTCAGGCTCCTGTCCAGAGGTCTCAGTGAACCTGACCAGGGTGGTCGTTCGGGGGGAAGGTTTCTGGTATCCAGGGAAGTGATGGTGGGCGCCTTCGCCACGTCAGACCTGCTGATTTTCCCGAATCTAGGGGAGTGATGTTGATTGGCTAAACTTGTTGTACCGTGTGATTGCTTTCAGGCATTCGGGTCAGCAAGGATGGTGTTCTAGCAGTCATGTTATTGTCCTGTTTTCTGGTTTAGAGCACGTTTCCTTTTCCCCATGTGACTGTTGAGCAACCCGCAGGTATCCCCGCAGCGATGGTGGAGTTGTGTGGCACAGCAGTAACCACGGGGGATCCTGCCGGCGAGCAGGGAAGAGGTGATGGTGTTTCTAGCAACGGCGCAGACCTGGGAGGACTGCAAGAATCCAGGTAGGGTTGAGGACGGGTCCTGCAGTGACGGCAGCGGGCAAGGCCAGTCGCAGGATCCTAGTGGAAAAGGTGTGCCCGTCGACACAGTGGTCACCATTTGTTTTCCAGGTTTTCGTCAAGAAATCATGGGAAACCCCGGAGCGATCAGTCAGGAGACTTTGCTTGCCTCCAGGTGAGGGGTGATGTGGGCCTTGGCCACCCTAGAGAGAATCTGACGTTCAGGTACGGAGCTGAGTGGGGATGGTGTTCCTCACTTTTCCGTTGCCGTGTTTTTGTGCAGGTATTGCGTGAAGAAGCGATTTCGTCCGCGACAGTGCTGGTGAGCGTGAGCCCGTATCTTTGCAGAGTTCCCAGAGAACGTGCGTTTAACCTCAGCAGTGACCGAGGGACATGCAGGTGCGCGGCTGAGTTGTCCCACGGTTGCGCGCCACGGGACTGACCGTGACGTTTCCACAGGTACCCAGAGAGGACATGACGTGTCTCTGACAGCGGCGTTGGCCTAGAAGTGCTGAAGGATCCAGGTAGTGTTGGTGGTTTCCCTACGGATGGGAGTGACTAAGGTGACCTGCCGGGGCCATTTTCATTTCACTTCAGCTGAATTGCTTCCTTGATTAAGTTATTTCTGCGTGTATTTCCTTCGGCCGGTAAGACAGGTTGCGTCGTTCGGTCCTAGAACACGCTTGTCACGTGTGTCCTTTTAAAGGTTGCGGTGGGCAGGCAGGCACCGTGAAGCTGACGGTGGTCGTTAACGGGACCTCGATGGCAAGCAGGTGAGTGGGAGAGTGGGTCTGACCCCAGGACAGGTCAGACGTCTAGGTCAGTGAGGGCGCTGTGTCTTCCCACCGTGCTCCCGTGGCATTCCCCGGGGATCCTGTCAGGGTGTTTGCTGGCGGACGGGCAGGAGATGATGTGAGGTTAACTCAGGGGAGACGTTCTCAGTTTCAGTATCCGCAGAATTAACGGTTGGGAGACTCTTCCGTTTACCTAGCTTTGGTCACGTCTGTAGGTAAGGAATTAATTTGTTGCCGATCCTGCTACTAGGAAGGAGATTTTTCTCTTCTTCTTGGAAGCTCGTCTGCCCCTAACACCACTAACGGAAGAGAGATGTGCGGCTATTCGGGTACCGTAGGACACTGTCCTTCACAGCGTTCTGGGCTAAGGGATGGATCGCAGGTATGCCCCGAAGAGAGGGAGGTGTGTCGTCCTGAGGGTTGGGCCTCGGCCTTCTGCAAGGATCCGGCTAGCGTTGATGGGTCCTCAGCTGGGACCAGTGACCAAGGGGATGTGCCGGGGGTAGAGGTAGGAGGGGGCACGTCCCACGCGCCTTGACCACGATACGTATGCGTTTCAGCTGCCCGTCAGCAGCTGACGGTGAGCCTATCAGTGGCAGTGCACGGTGGACGTCGTTGGGGTGGAGGTAGGCGAGGCTGTGGGCCTAGAGCACGGCACAGGACCGTCTGACATTCACAGATCTCGGTGAGTGATGACGTGTCCTCTCACTCGCTGTTACCGCGTGGGTCAGGAATGATGGAGACCTTACAAGTTCCGGCAGCCACGTTCTTCTGGCGTGTGCTCTTCTACACGCAAGTCGTGTTTAAGCTTCTGACTCCTGACTGACTTGCAGACATCCACCTAATTCCCACGGCGTGGCGCGTCCCAGTGATAACCTTGCTTTCTCTGGTTTTCAGGTGGGCGGTCAAGAGAGGATGGGGGCCGTCACAATGGCGTAGATCTGAGAGGGCTGCAGGAGTCCAGGTCGGGACGACGGTGTCGCCGTGGTGGCCCCACGGCAGTTGTTCATGTGGACCTAGACCGCAGCACAGGTCTTCTCATCTGCAGGTACCTAGGTGAGTGATGGTGGTGTCCCTACCACTTGTTACCATGATTTCTCTGCCAGTGTTCAGGTAGGAAATGATCCCTTACTGACCAGTTCTATAGACTGTGAGTTTTCATTTTTATATTTTAGAAAAAATTTTTGTTTATCCCTGTGA
Organism: Equus przewalskii; assembly: GCF_037783145.1. NCBI lineage: Eukaryota > Metazoa > Chordata > Mammalia > Perissodactyla > Equidae > Equus > Equus przewalskii. Next base: position 9,680,801 of record NC_091863.1, read on the forward strand.
GTTTTGAGTAATTTCACATATCCAGGTAATTATCATGATGTTCCCAGCCACAATGGTGACCATGGAAATTTTGCAGGTGTCCTGTTGAGAAATGTTATCTTAACTGATAGTGGTCCTGACTTGGAGTTCTCCAAGTAGTCAGTAGAATCGATGTTCTCATAATAAGGATAGCGATGAAGGTTATTTTCAGGTGTCTTGGTAGAACAAGTTGTGTCCTTTTACGCATATATTATGCTTTTCAGGTTCATGTCCAGAGATCGTGGTGAACCCTGACAGTGGTTGTTGACAGGAGACGTTATAGGTATCCAGGTAAGTGATGGTGTGCACCTCCCCCACATCACAGATCATCCAGGCTTCACATACTTAGGGAAGGGAAGTTTGTTTGCCTAATCTTGTTTACCAGGTGATTTTTTTATAGGTCTTCAGGTAAGAAATGAGTGTTTTACCAATTCCAGAAGCCATGTTACCCTACTGTTTTATATTTTAGAAAAAAGTCATGTTTAACCATGTGATTGTTGAGTGATTTGCAGATATCCATGTAATTGTCATGAAGCTGTGAGTCACAGTAGTAACCATGGTTTTCTTGAAGGTGAGCATTCAAGTGATGATAGCGTCTCTAACCATGGTGTAGACCTTGGAGTACTGCAAGATTCTGGGTAGATTGGATGAGTCCTGCGGTGATGGTAATGAATAAGGTTATTTTCGGGGTCCAGGTAATAAAGATGTGTCCATAGACACATTTGTTACAATGTATTTTGCAAGTTACTGTTAAGACATCATGCTAAACCTCATAAAGTTCATTAAAGTGATTTTGTTTGTATCCAGATAAGTGCTGATGTGGGCTTTTGACATGCCACCCACCCTCTGATCTTTAGATATCTAGCTAAGTGATGATGGTGTTCTAACATTTGTGTTGCCGTCTTTTCTTGCAGGTATTCAGGTAAGAAATGATATTGTCCCAGGCAATGCTAGTAAGCATTAGCCCATATTATTTTAGAATTTAAATATAATGTTTGTATAACCTTAGTAGTAACTGAGGGATTATGTAGATGTCCACATAAATTATCATTTTGTCCATCACCTCCTTATTGACCATGGCTTTTTTGTAATTATTTCAAGACGGGATTGTATCTCTAACTAGGGTGTTGGCCTTGAGCTTCTGCAAGTTTCAAGGTAGAGTTGATGGACCCCGTAAATTTGATGAGATTTTGCCAGGTTTTCAGGTAATACATGTATTCCTATCACAGTTTTTTTTTTTTTTTTTTTTTTAAAGATTTTAATTTTTTCCTTTTTCTCCCCAAAGCCCCCTGGTACATAGTTGTACACTCTTCGTTGTGGGTCCTTCTAGTTGTGGCACGTGGGACGCTGCCTCAGCGTGGTTTGGTGAGCAGTGCCATGTCCGCGCCCAGGATTCGAACCAACGAAACACTGGGCCGCCTGCTGCGGAGCGCGCGAACTTAACCACTCGGCCACGGGGCCAGCCCCCCATCACAGTTTTTACCATGAATTTTTATAGGATCCAATCAAGAGACAATGGTGGGCCTTAACCAAAGTGGTTGTCTTCTTAACCACTTATCATCTCTTAACTGGATGCCAGCAAAATCCCAAACTAAATACTATTGTTTTGTCTTTTTACAGATGTCTACCCAAAAGGAGATGATGTCTCAATCCAAGTTCTTGACGCTGGATTTTTGCAAGTATCTGGGTAGATTTTATGCTTCCCTTTAAGTTTGTAGTGCTTACAGGATTTTCAGGTATCCAGGTTGTAGATTTGTTCTTAAATGCTGTTGTCTCTTTGGTTTTTGTAGCTTCCAGTTAAGGGATTTTTGAGAACCTTTGTATGGTATCAAAGGTTAATTTTGCTTGCATCCAATTAAAAGATGATGATGTTTGTACCAAAGTTGGAGCTCATGAGATTTTGCAGATATCCACGTAAGCAATGATAGTGTTTGTAAGCCAACATGGAGATCATGTTTATTTGCAAGTATTCTTGTACGTTGTGTTGACTAACCACCTTAGTGATCAGGGGAATTTTGCAGATATGTTGTCACACTTGTGAAGATGTCTCTAACTAAGGTGTTTTCTTTGGATATTTGTAGATATCCAGGTAAAAGTTGATGGTGTCTCTAATCAAGCTAATGACCATGGGATTTTGCAGTTATCCAGGCAAGAGATGCTGTGCCCCTACCGTGATACTGACCCTGGGCAATTCTAAGTGTTCAGGTAAGAGATGGTATTTGTCTGATTGCATTAGTGACCATGGAGGTCTTTGCTGATATGCAGGCAGAAGATGATTGTGCCTGTATCTACAGTACTGACCTTTGAATTTTGCATGTATCCAGGTAAGAGCTAATCTCTCCCTTACTGTGCTAGTGGCCTTGGGATAATTTGGTTGTCCAGGTAAGGAGTGATGTGTCCTTAACCATGTTAGTTACCATGGGATTTTGCAGGTATCCAGATAGGAGATGATGGTGGCCCTAACCATGGTATTGACCAGGGGATTCTGCAGGTATCTAGGTAAGAAGTCTTGCATCTACAACTATGTGTTTTGTCCTCAGATTTTTTAGGTAGTCTTGGAAGAGATGATGGTGTTCTTAACAATAATGACCATAGGATTTTGCAGAAACCCACTCAAAAGATGACATCTCTATCAACATTGGTGTCCATGGGAATGAACGAAAAATGGAATACATTTTTTGGCTAGCTGTATATTTTGTTAAAAGAATTTTAACATTCAATGACTATTAAATATTATTCACAATCCTATTTCCTTATATCCATTTCTTTATTTGTTCAATTTCTCCATAATGACATTTGCACCAGGAATCTTAGGCCCACATTTATGAAATATTTTAATATCTAGGAGCCATCAGTACAGACATCCTTCATGTAAAATTGGCAATTCCTAAAGAAAATTAGGCTATAGATCCTTATATAGTTTTTTTTTTTCTGCTTTATTTCCCCAAACCTCCCCCGTACATAGTTGTATGTCTTAGTTGCAGGTCCTTCTAGTTGTGGCATGTGGGACGCCGCCTCAGCATGGCCTGACAAGCGGTGCCATGTCCGTGCCCAGGATCCAACCGGCAAAACCCTGGGCCACCGCAGCGGAGCGCACGAACTTAACCACTTGACCACCGGGCTGGCCCGCTTATATAGTTCTTAGTTAAAGCATTGGGGGAAACTGTTGATATACATATTGTGAAGAAAAACATTTGTACTCTCACCCTGCTGATATGAATAGGTATTAGATGATATGTTGGCAAAATATGTGAAACATGATATAGATTAATGGAGGCCTTGAATAGCTCTTATCCAATTATTAATTCAGTTATTAAATTATTATTTATATTATACCATTAAAACAGAAAATGAGAGCTGAATAAGAACTTGGTGATCAACTAGTCCAACACCACCATGAATGAGAGAGCTCTGAGTGCAGAGAGGTTAATCAAGGTCATACAGTTGTCCAGGTCTCGAGTACCCTGTCCATTATCCTGTTTTCTTTGTTTGAAAGCCTGAAACCAATTAAAAAGCAATAAAGCAAGTGCTCCAGTGCTTGTTTGAATCAATATATCTCAGGAAATGCACTTCCAATTGGCCAGACTCTCCATCATGCACTTTGCTTTTCTGCTCTTTTATTCAGTGTAAAATTCTCCTTAAGGAAGCCCTGGGTCTCAGTCCTAAACTCCCAGCTAGAGACATCGCCAATGAAGGGAAGCAACCTAATCTGAATTTCAGCTCAGCTAGGTGAGAATGCCTATGAACTTCTGATATTACAGTTCTTGTGGGATCCATTTACAACCATGGTTCATCTAACTGTGGAATCACTGCTCTGCATTTCAGCACCATCGAACGTATGTCAGACCAAGACCCATTAAGTATAATTCCACAGGAAAAGAGAAGTAAAGGGGTTAATCTGCAGTAGTAGATGAGGATGATGGCAGAGAAAGAAAATTAAAGAAATGAAGATGAAAAACCTTTTGACAAGATGCCCTCACCTGGGCCATACATATAGTAGGCACTCAATAAGTACTTTTTTAAGTAAATGAGTGCTTCTTGATAGTTTGGATGATAATGGGTTGGCTCATTCAACAACCATTCTTTCTTCTAGTGAGCAAAGGCAAGAAAGCTAAAAACTCCATTTCCCAGTCTTCTTGCAACACGGGTGTGAGTGGATTTAGGTCCCACATCAGAAGTCGCAGTATTGTAACTTACTGGAACTGAATCATGGGTACAAAGGCAGGGAGAGCATGTCAATTTTACTGGCCTGGATTGTGGCAGGGGTTCCATCCTTCTGGATTGATGTGCTTGAGGAGCTTGGAATTCATAAAACAGGCAAACCAAAGCTAGATATGTAGCTTAGAGTCAAATATGCTATTTAAGGAAAGATTCTTTCATTTTTACAGTTTTTTTCCTTTTAGTTTTTGAAAATTTTACAGACAGTTTTGTCATGGGGATAAAAGAGATTGAAAAAGAAAGAAAAAGCCAACCATTATACTACCAGTGAAACATAACACTTTCAATTTTCCTCTGATCTTTATCAGTCATTATCCATATTAATACGTATTATGTAGGTACCATAAAGTTGATATAATTTTGTTTTCTGATTTCTTTCTCTTAAAATCATATTGTAAATATATGTACACATATATTTTAATATGTGGGAAAAATGTACAAATGACGAAAAATTAAACGTAAATCTATGGATGTATAAATCCTTCATTCAACAGTAAGTGCCTAATGATGGGAGGTACAGGTCCACGCTCTGGGGAGCAACAGTGAAGAAGCTAGACAAAGCCATACCCCAAGGAAGATTACATTCTCTAGTGGGTTACAACTCCAGTGATCCACACATCCTAGGGTCCATATTATTTCATTGTCCCAGCATAATTATTAATAGCTCTCACTCTCAAAGGTGTCTCAGTTTGGACGGTTCATTACGTGGACACCTTGTATGTAATAGATAGTATATAAGTGAAGACATTCCTTAATAGCAGAGTAACGAATGCTACAAAAATATCACAAGATAAGCAAGATAAGGTGATGGTAATTGGGGAAAGGAACTTCTTTAGTTTGAGGAGACTAAAACTGAATGACAACAAGGAGCCAATCAGGTGAAGTCTGAAGGGTGTAGAGGAGGAAGAACCATACCTACCTCTACCCTCTAGGTTCTTCTGACTGGTCCAAGAATTAAATTGACATGAGAGAGAATAAAAGGAGAAAATCAAACAAAGTTTAATATCATGTATACACAGAAGAAACCCAGGAAAACTAAGTAACTCACCAAAATGGCCGAAGCCACCACCTTAAGTACCATCTTTTATTTTTAAGATTTTATTTTTTCTTTTTCTTCCCCAACCCCCCCCCATACATAGTTGTGTATTTTTAGTTGTGGGTCCTTCTGGTTGTGGCATGTGGGATGCCACCTCAGCATGGCTTGACAAGTGGCGCCATGTCCCCACCCAGGATCTGAACTGGTGAAACCTAGGCCGCCGGAGTGGAGCGCGCAAACTTAACCACTCAGCCATGGGGCCGGCCCCACATACCATCTTCAGCTCTAAAGATAAAGGAGGATGTTGAGGGTCACGTTTGGGACTTCAGAGAGGAGGAAGGCAATTTACATAGAGATGGAAAAGCAAATGTTTGATAGATAAATATTTGCTGGGCCATAACTTTGATACAAATGGGCCTTGCTAGAGCCTTCCTGTCTATCACACCTACAGTTAATCTATGGTGATAGCTCCTTCCTAGGACAGGCTTTCCGTCTTAAATTCTTTTAGGCAGTTGGGGGGAAAGTCAAAGTTTCTTTCTGAGTCTTTTCTTAAAAACAATCAAGCCAAAGAGGCACATTTTGGGGTGGTAAATTCTGATCCCCTGCAAGAGATAAGCATTCTAGGAATAGCTAATGTAAGTGGATGTGTCCAGAGGACAGAAAGAGACTGTGGATAGAGTGCAGTGTGTGAGGGAGAGAGGGCCCCAAGGGTAGGCAAGGGCTAGCTTTTGCAAGGCCTGGTATGTTAGGAGGAGGAGTTTGGCTTTCATTTGAAATGCAGTGGGCAGTCTTTGAAGGAGAGCAAAGTAACCTAATTTGTGTGGCTTTGCTCAATTTATTCAAATCCATTGGATAGTGAATCAATATCTGGTGAGGCACTGTCATATTTAAAATACAATGGGTCCTATCATAAAGCTACAGATACTATGATTTATGGGAAAACTATATCCATTTATTACCAATCCTGGAATAAAGGGTAAAATATGATAGGACTTCAAACTTAATAGTAGAATTAAATTCCCAAGAAGCATATATATTTACAATCTCTTCCCCTAAAGTATTAAAGATAAAATAAATCAAAGTGTTCAATTTTAGAACTTGAAGACATACTTGCAAATAAATGCAAATTTTTACAAGTTTAATAAAGGCTTTCTCTTGTCATGAATTCTTTGAGTTAAGGATTTGGGGACTATGCAATTTGAAGGTAGTTAGGACAACTCTCCAGACACAAGGGAGTGGCGATTTGAGCATATTTAGTCCCACGGCTGGAATTAATTTGAGGAGGAAGAGAGGAGCAAGATGCCAGAAGTCTGGTGGAAGTCCTTGGTAGTAGATGTTCCAGCAGCTTCCAGGTTCCTTCTGAAGCACAATTCCATCCTGCTATGCTTGGTCTCCCAAGGCCCAACACTTGGAAACACAGGTTATGTCCAACACAAGGATGCCAGGCTGCTGAAGCTGGAGTGAGGTCCAAATTCTGGGTCATACTGTGCTCACCAGACCATGTCAGCTCGGAGGAAGGAACAACTCCTCAGTTCAGCTTTGGCTTGCCTTTCAGTTTTATGAATTCCAAGCTCCTCAAATACATGGTACCTCTGCCACAATCCATGTCAGTAAAATGGGTGTCCATTCCTTGTCTTTCTACCCATGAGTCAGGAAAAGGGCCATGCCAAGGGGATGTCACAAAAGCTGCTTCTGTCTGTCTAGTTGATGCCGGCTCAGCGAGCCGAGGAGTTGAAAGAAAGATTTCTTGGACTCTCAAGGTCTGGCAGTAGTGCTCTTTTATTCAGAGAGTAGTATGGAATAGCATGGGGACAGGACCCATGGGCAACAGAGAGCTGCTGCCAACATGGGTTGAGGGTAGGGCTAAATTTAAGGCATAGGTATGTGAGTTATCTCTTTACAAGACAAAGGAAAGAATATGTAAAAAAAAAAAAAGTCATTAAAATGGTATCAGTGCAGGTGGGGTCTGGTTATTGGGTGGTCCTATAACTTTAGATAAGAATCAGATCAGATTAAGTAAATGGCTGAAGCCACCACCTTAAATGTTATCTTCAGCTAAAGACAAAGGAGGATGGTGGTGGTGGGGAGGGTCAGTTACATGAGGTTGCTAGATAGTAAACAAGAGCAAGATTATTATGCAGACTTAAGTCCTTGCCTTCCCCATTAAGAGTTTCTAGAGATAAAGTCATCTCCCCTTCCTCCTGGTGCAGAGAGGGAGACACCCTCACACATGGAGACTTCCTTCACAAATGCAAATGTCTCTCATCAAAGGGCAAGCAAACTCTGCCTTTCAGAGTCTCTTTCCTGTCTGCAGTTTTCAAAAGTAACCAGCCCAAAATAATCCTCATCATAGTGACCCTATGTTTTGGACATTCTTGGGGCTCTTATGACCTCTGACCAGTCCCCTTACTGTCTGAGTCTCTTAATAGATATACCCTGACCAGCCAGCTAATTTTGTTTCCTGGTTCTCACTCTGGTTTTGAAACTGGTTTTGAAACTACGTTGATTTCTTGTTTGAGCAACATAAGACAAATAGAAGCATTTCCATTGTTCACTCACATAAATAACTAGTTGCCCAAGGCCACTCTGGACAGGAGAACTGCATATGGCATGCCAGCTACCGAATCTCTCATTATCTCAAGCAGTGCCCTTCCCTGGCACCAGAAGTCCCGTTAGTGCCTCCATCATCTCCTCAGTCACCCTTTGGTACTTCTAGTCTTTTCTGACTTTCTCAGGACTAGTTAAGACAGATGCTAATGTGTTGGTGTGGTTTTGAAAGTCACACTTTTCATGGCAGTGGTTTGAGCTAATGGTGTTCTTCGTCTCAAAAATGTTTTACAACATTAATTAAGCTTCTAGCTCCCTGGTGGGCTTAGGCCAAGGGAATGCTCCTGGAGAGAGTTTCTGCTTTTCCTTCAAGCCACAGAAAGTCCTCAAGGAAACAGAAGGCCCGGGGCTCCTGCCTGACAGTCCTTTTCTTGAAAGAGGGTTTAATGTACCTTTAGAACTTCTGCGATGCTCAAAAAGTAAAGTCTTGTGATGCTTCATAAAATGAAACCCATTGGAATGCTTTATTGAATGAATCCAGCTATGAACCACCTGTCAGAAAGTATTTTTTGTTAATTGTTTTGAAAAAGTATATGTCTATTGAGTTAGTGCTGTAGGAAAATAAACTACAAATGTAAATCAGTTCAATAAGAAAATCCTTATTTCTCAATAGGAAGAGAGAAAAAGAACCTTCGCAGGTTTGAGTCAGAAGAAGGAAGGATGTGAGAGAATAGGAGATCCTTAAAAGCATTCTTTCTGTTTCCTCATTCTGACGCAGAAATCTAAACTGGAAAACTTTAGAAGAAACACCTGGAAAAGCAGTGTATCAACATTCAAAATGCAGAAACACAGGCATAATGAGATGATGAAATTCATTCATGGCCATTTTCGTCTAAATCAATGATTTCTCAACCAGGTGTGATTTTTTTCCCCCAGGGGACATTTTGGCAATGTCTGGAGACATTTCTGGTTGTCATGACTCACGAAGCAGGTGGAGTGATACTGGCACCTAGTGTACGGAGGTCAGGGAGCTGCTATAAACATCCTATCAGGCACAAGACCACTCATCACAAAGAATGATCCAGCCCCAGACATCAGTAGTGCCGTGGTGGAGGACCCCTGCTCTACAGCATTACCTTGTTGGAGTGGTATCTCCAAATCTCCAGATCCAGATGGAGTTAGTGATATTGCCATGGTTGACCTCAACTCCCAGCAGGTTCAACATGGTGATCTTTCCCACTGCTCACCCTAGGATACCTCCATTAGGTCTGGGAACTCAATCTGTGCAGAGTCTAAACTCTAACATGTTCCTTGCTGCTACACTGTTGATTTTCTCAGAAGGTAATGGCCGTGCTTTTATTTTGAAGTGGTTCAGGCTCCTTTTAATTAGGAAGACATAGGTGCATTTCTACTCAGATATATGGGCCAGTTCATTTCATTTGAGTAGAAACAAAGTCAAATGCTAGATCAAGGAAAGAGCCCTCTGATGAAGCCTCTACAGCACATTGTGTTAACTTTTCCATGCTAACTAATGTTGAGAAAGGGGAAGCTTTGTATTCTTTTTTTGCACCTTTGTCACAGAATCACCTGTTGACCTACTTCTGGCATTCTGCTTAAACCATCGTGTGCTGGAGTCTATAGAAAATGCAGTCGAGGAGAGAGAGGACACGGGGGAAAGAGAAAAGAGATATTTTATAACTTAAAGTGCATGAGCATAGACCCTCCCCTTTGTTATTTACAAATTATACTATGAAGCAAAAATATTGAGTGACGGTAACTTCAACCAAAATTACATTCAAGTTAAAAAAGACTTGGGAACCATCCCTGATTATTTTCTCATCCCATTACAGTCAAGATTTAGTAGACTACCTAAAATACAAAGACAACCAGGACAAAATTCTTCTCTTTGAGTTAAGGTCAGCAGAGAGATAGGTCATGAAACAGCTTTCTGAGACAGAAAGAAGAGAGGTGGTCAGGGACTGGGGGAGGGGGAAATGGGGAGACAGTGCTTCATGGGTACGGAGTCTGGGGTAATGAAAATGTTTCGGAAACAGATAATGGTGATGGCTGCACAGCTTTGTGAATGTGGTTAATGCCTCTGAATTTTACACTTAAACATGGTTAAAATTGCAAATTTTATGTTATACATACTTTGCTACAATAAAAACAATTATCTGTGAAGTGCAGCAATGGCTATAGGTGAGATATATGGAAAAGATCTTGTGGGTAAACAGAAGAAATAATCATTTAAAAACAAAATTTATTGAATTCATACTTTTTCTTAGACACTTTTCTAGGCATTTGATAATCAGTGTCTCAGTCTGCGTCCTCCAAGAAGCAGATGCCAAGATGAAATGAGGAATTAAATATACTAGATGTATTGGGGAAACACCTCTGCAGGATAAAGGGGAGGAAGCAGGAGCAGGCAGGAAGAGTCTCCAGCTGCAGTGCAAGTCTGACACCAGTGAGAGGAGGAAGGGGAGGCAAGAGGACTGGGAATGGAGAGCCTCGGGCGGGCGGCAGGCAGGGCTGGTCTAAGAATGTTTTGGCCAGATCGATGGGAAGTCTGCGAGCCCAGGTCTCCTGTTAGAGGAGTCGCTCATCCCCCAGCAATGGGCCTGAATGAATTTCTCGGCTGTGCTTCATGGTTGGCTGCTTGCAGCCTAGGGGAAGCGTGGCCTCAGTGCAAACCCAGTGGAGGATCCAGAGGCAGCAGCCAGTGCTGTGTAACACTTAAGTTCCTGGCAGCAGGTTCTCCAGAAGGGGCTCTGGCTGGTACACTTTTGTGGTCACCACACACCTATCGCATTTAAAGATCATAACCCCTCGTCCAAGCATTTTATTATCTCCAGTTAACAAATGGGGAAACAGACTTAAATAAATTGCCCAAAAGCACATGGCTCTTAAATGGTTAAGCCAGCTTCCAATGCCAGGTTTGAAAGACCCCAAAAACTAGTGTTTTGTTTTTTGTAATGTGGTAGATTAAATTATTGTTCAGCAAGTAGTTAGTCTCCCATCCCCACCAATCTCCATAAGAGGGATTATCCTCTGCCCCATTGACATGAACTTGGCATGTGTCTTGCTTTGGCCGTGGAATGTTGGTGGAAAGGACCATGGGCTAGTTCTGAGCCTCAGCTTTGAGTGGCATCATGTGTTTGCATTCATTTCTTCTGGGAGAAGGCCATGTCAGGGGAAGGTCATGGGCCAAGAATGAGAGCAACCCAGTCAACCCCCAGCCTTAAGGAAAGCACCATCCTCCCCACCCAGCTAACCTGCAGACCCAAGAGTGAGAAATACAGGCTTGTAGGTGTAAGCCATTGGGATTTGTGGTGATTTGTTATGAGCGTTACTTTGGCAAGAGTTGACCAATATGTACCATGTTGCCTTTACAGAGGAGTAATTGATCCCGCCTGGGGGCCGTGGCAAAGACTTCACAGAGGAAGTAATATTTAAGCAGAGTATTCTTAAAAATAGTAAAATAGTTCTTGCATTTTTGGAAAAAATGTTTTATCTCTTTTTATTGTCAAAACTTTGGAAAGTATTAAAAGGAAAGTCAAAGAGATTATATCTGTTGATATATTTTTATGTTAGAGTCCTTCTCCATGCATTCTATGCCTTTATACACTCCTGGGCTTTGCCTTTTTTGCCTAACTTATTATCATCATCAATCTGCAGTCTTACATATAATCAAATATTCTTTGAAAATATGGTTGTAATGGTTGCATAATATTCATTGCAGCAATACCTTGAGTTTCAACAACAAGTTGAAGCACACCAGGACATTCTTTGATTCATTTGTTTAAAATCATTTATTGAGTACTCACTATGTGCCAGGCACTGTTCAGGGCACTAGGAAAACAACTGTTACAAAGTAGACGAAGTCCCAGTGTTTATCAACAAGTAGTTAATAAACATATTGTGTTATATCCACAAATGGAATACTGCTCAGCAATAAAAAAGAACTACTGCTACATAGTACAACATGGATGAACCTCAAAAACATTATGCTAACTGAAAGGAGCCAGACATCAAAGGCTATGTATTATGATTGAATTATTTAGAGTTTTATAAAAATGCAAACAAATCTATAGTGACAGGAAGCAGACTAGCAGTTGGGGAGGTGTGAGGGCGGGGAGGGGAGGAAGGGATTAGAAGGGGGATGAGATATCTTTTGGGGGAGATAGATTCATTATCTTGATTGTGGTGATGTGTTCATGAATGTATACATGTGTCAAAACTTTAAATATGTGCATGCCAATTTTACCTCAGTAAAGCTGTTAAAAAAGTCATAGGAGTAGAGTAGGGGCTGACGAAGTGGAGGGTAAGTGAGCAGAAGGAAAAGCACATACAAAGACATAGAGGCATTTATTTAATAAGCACTTGGGACTTACCATCTACTAGGTGATGTTCCAGAAGTTTTGCAAATATTAATTCATTTTATCCTCACAGCATCCCTATGAGGTAAGCACTATTAATATCATCCGCACTTTGCAAATAAGGAAATTAAGGCACAGATATTAAATAACTTGCTCAAAGTAACAGAGTAATTGTCATAGCTGGGCTTCGAATCCGCCAGCCTAAATCTTGAGTTCATGCTTTTAAATATGACGACATGCTGCCTGCACATATCTAGGAACCTATTTGATAGTATTTGCAGGTATGTTTGAAAAGCAACATGACTGTAGCCAAAAGTGAAGGGAGAAGAGAAGACGACGACCTTGGAAGCATAGGTTGGGGTCAGTTCATTTAAGTCCAGTCATATAGCGTGACGATAATAGTGGAAGCCTAGTGAATGATCTTTCTTTTGCATGGACTAATTTTCATTCATTATCAAATAGTGGTTATATCCTCAATCGAACTCATCGGAAAGCACCTTTTCCACTTCTCTTATAAAAGACTTAGTCTCAAATGCACAAATTGATCAGATAGTATATTATGCTCCCCAAGTAGCTTAAGATTCAGGTGACATTTCTCGCAAAAAGAGACATGTTCCCTTTCAGAGCGAGCATTCACAGGCTTTCCTTTATACCCACTTAGGGAGAGGCAAATAGAAATGCAGAAGCACAAAGCCTCCTCTTAGCACGGACAGAGCTGCTATTGCTTTCCCCTCTGGCTTTAACACAGAGCACTTACAAAATCTCCTTTGCTTGCCTAGAACCCTGAGAAGGACATGACTGGAAATTGGGCTATTAAAGGATGTTAACCAAAAAAGCAGGCTGCTAAGGTTCTTAAAGTTTAAACCAACCACAAAACACACCTTTAGCAGCAGATGCGTTAGGGGCAAGAGCCTTGATGTCATGGGTCTTCTTGAATCCAGGAGCTCATTGCTGCTCATCTTGACTGGCCTTGTGTCACTGCATCTGGGATCCCAGCCTTCCAGTAGAAGACTCCTCATAAGTCTTTTTCTCTCCTTTTCACTCCCTGCCAAAATGTATCTCCAGAATACTGAAGAGGTGAACGTGTCGTTAGTGTGGGTACCTTGAGCTTAGCAGCTCATCCCTCACAAGGGCCCAGAAATTTGACTAAGTCCCCTGTGTTAGTCTGCTCCGGCTGCCATAACAAAATCCCATAGACTGCCTGGCTGAAGCAATAGAAACTGCTTTTCTCACAGATGTGGAAGCTAGAAGTCCCGGAGCTGGGTGCCAGCATGGTCCAGTTCTGGTGAGAACATTCCTCCTGGCTTGTGGACAGTCTCCTTCTCTCCTCACACGGCCTTTCTTCAGTGCATGCACAGGAGAGAGAGCCTCCTCTTCCTATAAAGCCGCCAGTCCTATTGGATTAGGACCCCACCCTCATGACTTCATTCAACTTTAATTACCTCCTAAAAGCCCTCTGTCCAAATATAGTCACATTGGGGGTTAGGACTTCAACATACGAATCTGGGGGGACACACTCCAGTCCACAGCACTCCTTCTCCTCCAGATTCTGTGCTGCGTCCATTTTTTAGAGCGGACCCCAGCCTCTGTGCCTTTCCTTGTGTGAAAGCCATCCCCTGCTCATGCATTTGAGATTGTAAACATGAGACCCATGGGCTAGATTCCATTTTCATAAATATTTTGTTTATCCCACAGTTTCTACACAAATTTAAATTAGTTGTCAACATTTAAAACTTGGATTTAGCAAATCATCATTTGCATTCCCAGCTTTTCTTGAAGGAAACCTGTAATGGTCTTTGTGTTGGCCTTGAGAGCTAAAAGTCAAGCTTATGTCCCACAGGTAAGAAAGCAGAGTGGGACGTTATGGAATCTGTTGGGGAGCTGAATTCCTTATGAACACATTTCATTTCTTCCATCCCTAATTCAGTGTTTTCTCCCCCTTTCATCAAATTATTTATCTTTTATATTGCACCTTATGGATATTTATAATCCACATCAAATTTGAAGGGAGATAAAACCTTGTATATATAGAGAGAGAAATATATATATTTAAATCGACCCTCCATATGTGTTTGCTATGAGAATGAATAAATGAAAATGCACGTGTGTGCATGCATGTGTATTCTCAAAATGTCCAAAGAGAACTCCTTATTGAATTCAGAAATAAATATAATGTTTAAAAGGCAACTTACCGTTTAACAAAATCTTGAAAATAACTAATATATATGGGAAGAAGGTATCATTCATAAATTAATGAATCTGTATGGCACTTCACAGTTTCCAAAGCACTTTGCCACATATTATCACCTACATGGCTCACATCTGTGAACCATCAGGGAGAGGAGGGCTTGATGCTTAGAGCCCAGCTGTAGAGATGAGCTGCAGCTCAGATCAAGCACATTTATTGGTTTATCCCTATTCTGACACGGGCCCGAAGATGTGGGCTCATGGGCAGTGGGAAGAGAAGAGTCAGGACTCAGATAAAGATAGATATTCTCGAAATGTTTGTCCAAAGCTGGTTCCTTGCATAAATAAAACATTATATTGTTCAAGCTGTCTTCACATTAATGACCTCACTGGAAGCTCATGGGCTAATATTATTTCCATTTAACAAATGTGGAAGTTAAAACAGAATTATGAACGATGTGCCAAGGTTACACTGCTATCTGGTGAAAGAGGTGGAGCTAAAACTCTGGAGATCTGATGCCAAGCCCAGGTTCACTGCAGCAACCTAGCCCAAAGTGTAATCAGGGAACAGTAGCGCCGCGGGATACTAACAGGTATTAGGCAAAACAAGCAAACAAAGGAATGAAAAAAATTAAAAGCTCCACAATGAAATAGATTTGGAAGGTTTTGGATTAAACAAAGTCTGGCATTTTGTAGGACTTCTCAAAGACTTGAACATACTACTGTACGGGAGGAAGACATTTCCTCTTCCCAAATGTCGGTTCGTCTGGCCGGAGAACGAATTAAATTCACATGAGACAGAATAGCAAGAGAAAATTAAACAAAGCTTTATGAGGAACCATGGCCCGGGGCCTTTCTTCCCGAAGGAAGAAAGGGCACCGAAGAAATGGGGTGCACAGAGTGGTTATATACCCCCCAAACAGGGTGTTTCATATGTGATTGAAATGTCCCTTTTACAATAGTCACGAGGCTGCTCTGTCAGCACAGCGCTTGATGGAAACGACAGATAGGTAGTGGTCTGCTATCTCGGTGGTGGGCATAGCAGGAGGCAAGTCGATTGTCTGGAGCTGGGCAGTCACAGGTGAGCGCAGCAATCAGTTCCTAGCCTAAGGAAAGATGCTTAATCCTTAAAGAAATGCCAACATTGGGAGGGGGAGGGAAGTCAGTTACAGGAGGTTACCAGACTAGCACAATAAAATGCAGATTTAAGTCCTTGCCTTTGGTATTGATGAAGAGTTTCTAGAGAGAAGGTCATTGCCTTTCTTCTTCCTGGTACAGAGAGGGAGGCAACTTTTACAGATAGAGATTTACCTTACAAATGTAAATGTGTCCTAACAAAGGGCAAGTTCCGTTCCTCAGAGCCTCCTTCCCTGTCCCAGTTTATCAAAAGCAATCAGCCTCAAATAATCCTGATGCCAAAGAGACATATCTTGGGATGGCCAATTCCAGGTCCCCACATTAGAAAGGAGGAAAGGAGAAACAGACAAGAAACTAATACTTTGTGAGGCAGCGCAAGACGAGAAAATCTAGCACCTCATGCATTTCCGCAGACCTGTGAACTGTTTAATGTTCAGATCTGCAAACCTGATAACGGGGCATAAGTAAAATCTCCTAACACTTAGCTCTACCATCTGTTGCTGACATAACAATTTTACATAATATGAAAAATGCCAGATGGAAGCTACGCATTAACCATGTCCAAGATGTTTTATGCTCACAGCATAACACGGAATAGAAGAAATAGCTTTGTTCCACACACTGTTGTGCTCATAGTTCTCCAGTTATAATTCTGGCCACTGATAGAGAAGAACAACTCCGGAGCTTCCTAATCACTAATGTTCCCTTGGCGTGTGGGAAGCTGCATGCACTGGTGGCCCCGGAATTTCTATCCAGGACAGACTTAGAAGCTCTATTTGTTTAGAGCTGGGGACTGGGAAGGGGAGGGCACACATATTTGAAATTGTGTTTGCACAGCAAATACACACTTTTTAGTTTAGAATTTATATCATGGTAAATAAGAATGGTAAAGTTTTCTAAAGATTTTTTTTCTCTTTACTGTATATAAGATTGAGAAAATTTCAATTGTCCATATCATAGAATAAGTAGTCAAGGAATAGCAAAGGTAATGGAAAATGTTCTAGGGAAAATAAGATTTTTACCATAAACTTTCCACCAACTAAAAGAACTTTATAAAGTACAGGCAACAATTCCTCTATTTTTATTATAAAATACTTCAAACATATATTAGTATAGAGAGTGATGTAACAGACTCCACGTGGTCAGCACTCAGATGTATCAGATGTTAACACTTGACGTTCCCTACCTACTCCTCCTGATTTTTCCCCTTCCTCTTGCTGTAGAGACGATCCCCATCTGAGATCAACCTTTCACATAGGTTGCACTATTACCATATGTACATGGATCCATAATAAGGCCATGGTTTTGAAAATGGCATCATATGAGTTGTCATTCAGCAGCTTAACTTTTCGTTAGTCTTTTTTTAAAGTATTTTATTGAGGCCATATTGGCTTGTAACACTGTGTAAGTTTCAGGTGTACATTATGATATTTCAGCTTCTGTATAGGCTGCATCCTGTTCAACACCAATAGTCTAGTTTTTATCCATCACCGTATATATGTGCCACTTCACCCCTTTCGCCCTCCTCCCACCCCCTTCCCCTCTGGTAACCACTAACCTGTTCTTATCTATGTGTGTGTTTATCTTCCACATATGAGTGAAATTGATGGAAATGCTAACTGCTGCATCCACTATGGAAAACAGTATGGCGATTTCTCAAAAAATTAAAAATAGAACTACCATACGATCCAACTATTCTACTTCTGGGTATTTATCCAAAGAACATGAAATCACTAATTCAAAAGATATATGCACCCCTATGTTCATCACAGCATTATTCACAATAGCCAAGACTTGGAAGCAACCCAAGCGCCCATCAACAGATGAATGGATAAAGAAGATGTGGTGTATATATATACAATGGAATACTACTCACCCATAAAAAGGACAAAATCATGCCATTTGTGACAACATGGATGGACCTTGAGGGTATTATGCTAAGCAAAATAAGTCAAAGAAAGACAAATATCATTCATTGTTTTGACGAGTTTCATTCTCGTTGTTTCAGTTCCCTCTTTGAATAGCTCTATAAGATCCCATTACTGAATATAGTACAATCTACTTATCTATGCTTCTGTTGGTGAACATTTAAGCTATTTCAGTTTTTCACCATCACAAAGGTGCAAAAACCAATCTGGTTTTTTGTGTTTTCTGTGGTTCCTTGTGCATAGGTCAGAGAACTTCTTTAGGTAACAGATCCACAAAGGTAGAGTGAGAAATTCCATTCCATCATGATTTATCAAGTAACATCTACACTGGCAATGTTTGAAAGTTCTTTTTTCTTCATGTTGCCAATCTGTTGGCTATGAGATGGCATTTTCCTGATAACTAGAGAAATAGAGCAATTTTTCATTTATTTGACATTCAGGTTTCCTCTTCTGTGGATTTGCTTCTTGATATATTTTGCTCATTTGGGGGTATTTGTCTTTTTCTTGGTGAATTGTAAAAATCTTTTACACATTTTATATACTAACATTTGTTGATTATATGCATTGCAAATACCTTCTTCCTGTCTATGACTTGTCTTTTAAATTTTGCTTAAGGTGTTTTTTGTTGTGTTTGGGTTTATAATTCTAGTGTGATTATATTTATCTACCTTTTCCTTAATTAAGGGTATTGTTTTCTTGTGCTCATCTATGGAATCCTCCAAAGAGTGAAGATTATAAAGATATTTTTCTTTATTTTCTTCCAGAAGTTTTTGTGGTTTCTTTGGACATTTGGACATTTAGTCTGTCTGAAATTTATCTTTGTGAAGTGGAAGATAGTGACTTAATTTTCTTTCCAGAAGGATAGCTAATTTTCCCAGATTCATTTGTTAATTCATACTTTCTGCACTGATTTATAGGGTCTTCTTGGTCTGCATCAAGTCTCTATATATGCCTATGTCTGTTTCGTCCAAGTCAAATCGCATGCTGTCTACATTACTATATCTTTTTAATTAGTCTTAATATCTGGTAGAGCAAGCTCTCTGGCTGGATCTTAGCTATTGTGGTGGTGAACTTTATGTGTCAACTTGACGGGGCCATGGGGTGCCCAGATTAAACACTGTTTCCAGGTGTGCCTGTGAGGGTGTTTCCGGATGAGATTAGCATTTGAATTGGTGAACTCACTAAAGTGGATCGCCCTTCCCAGTGTGAGTGGGCATCATCTAATCCTCTGAGGGCCTGAATAGAACAAAAAGCAGAGGAAGAGAGAATCTGGTTGCTTCCTGCCTGCATGTTTGAACTGGGACATGGGTCTTCTCCTGTCCTTGGACTGGGATTCATGCCATCGGCTCCTCTGGTTCTCAGGAGTGCAATTACCCTACCGGCTTTCCTGAGTCTCCAGCTTGCAGACAACAGATCACAGGACTTCTTAGCCTCTTCCTGATCTTGTCTTTCCTTCCATGAACCTGCTCTGTCTCTGCATATATTCAGATCGTCTTTTATACCCTTCAGTGATATTTTGTAATTTTCTCCATGACAGGTTTTGCACATCTTGTGTAAATTTATTCTTAGGTATTGTATAGTTTTTGTGGTTATGATAAATGAGAACTTTATTCGAAAACATTTTATAATTGGTTATTTCTGTGTGTAGGAATGCTAAAAATGTTAACGTGTTGGTTTTGTATCCAGCACATTGCCAAATTTCCTTATCAGTCTAAAAGTTTGTTTTAGGTTCTCTTGAATTTTCTATGGAGATAATCATATTGTTTACAAATAAGGACTGTTTCATGTCCTTTAAAAACATTTTTAGACTTCTTATTTCTTTGACTTATCTAGAACCTCCAATACAAAACTGACCGATGAGTTTATTCTTTCAATCCTGATGTAAATGGGAATGATTCCAAAGTTTCCAGTGAAGTACGATACCTGCTAAAAAGGTTCATAGCAGATAGACCTTGTCAGCTGAAGGAAGTGCCCTTCTGTTCTGGGTCTGCTGGAAGCTTTTATCACAATTACTTTGGTTGAATTCTTTTACCAAATATGGATTTTATGCTCTAATCTTGTAACATGATATATAACCTTAATAGAATTCTAAAAGTTAAAATATTCATTCAGTGCTGGGAGAAACCCTACTTGAGAATATAGATACATGAGCTGTATTATATATCTATAATCTTTTTGACATAAGTAAATTTTATTTTTATGTAGTCAAATATAATGATTTTATTCCTTTTCTTAAAGAAATAATCTTATTTCCTTATTCTATAATAATCTTATTCCTTTTCTCTCTCTTATTCTTAAAATGTCCTTCCCCACCCCAATAAATATTCAACTATCAATATTTTCCACACTATTTTTTGCAATTCTCGTTAGCATTTTCATTTTGTTCCTTGCATGGTGTGAAATCTAAATGTAACACTTCCCCCCCAGATAGTCAATTCTTCTTAACTCTTTGATGAATAATCTCGTGACCATTGGTTTGTGATGCTTCCTTTATTATATATAATCTTCTCATATACGTTAGGATTGTTTCTCTCCAATCTCTTTGTTTCCATTGATGAATATATCCATTTTCATGCTAGTCTTATGATGCTCCCATTTCTGTAGTTTTTTGAATGTGTGTATATATATATGTATACACCAAAAGTAGAACAATGAAATAATGCATCTCTTTCTAAAGGAAGTATTGAACCAGGATCCACTGAAATAATGTTTTAAAATTTATATTATGCTTAAATATCTAGCAGAGCAGCTCAATTAATTACTCTTGGAGTTGTGTTACACCAATATGCTAATTTAGGGAAAACATACTGCTATAATATTCAGCCTTCTAACCCCATTACATGGCCTATGTATTCATTTATTCATACTTTCTTTGAACTCTCCCAGTAAATTTTATAACTTTCCTCATATAGATTCATTTTGAAATTCAGGTTACAGCTGGAGATTTTAAGGTGGAGGGTTGTTCCCGCAGCACCTCATCTGCCTTTTGGTAGTTACTTCGGAGAGGGCAGGAAAGCTAGTTACTTTTGGACACTTATCTTTAACCAGACATTTTAATAAACTTCCATAAAGATAACCACTTTTTAATTATGTTGGGGTTTCTTGATAGGCAATTATATCATCTCCAAATGATACTTTTTGCTTTCCCATTTGTAGTAACAGTGTTCCTCTATCTGTTCTAGAATTGCATTAACTAATACAATGGTGTAGAAATCCTTGTTTTCTTTCTGGCTTAAATGGGATCCTGCCTCCTATTTTGGCTTTTTGTCCAGTGATGTGTGGTGCTGATTAAATGACATCATTCGTGTTTTGTCTGGATTCTCTGGGCAGCTGGTAAGTTCCTTGTGAAGACAGTCCATCCTGGGAAAAAAGCCTGTTACTCCGGGTCTGGTCTCCACAGCCCCCTGGCACCGAGCAGGGAACTTGGTCAGGGCCAGAAAGGATCTGTCTTATGCTGGACTCCGGGGAGCCCTAACAGACTGGGGCTGCTTCTCTCTGGATGTGGCCCTGTGTCTAGACACTTCTGCTCTCCCAGAAGCCTGGACTTTCTACTCCAGCCTTCAGCAGACACTGGGTTTTCCTCACATGCTACTGTCTTCGTGGATGACATACTCAGGAATAAATGGAAATTGCAGCAGTTGTGTCAGGTGGGTTCCACACAACAGACTGAGAAAGATTCTAAACAGAAATATTGGCTTGTTATAAAATAAAATATGTGAGATCCAAGTTTCACATTGATCCTATCACCAGAGGTAAGCACCACTACCCATTTGGGGAGTGTGGTCTATGCACGCACATACGTATAAATACATGTATTTCTATGCTTGTGTTCTATGCTTTTCAAACATATGAGCATGTTTGAATAATGTGAGCCAAATATACATATTGTTTATTTTTTCAACAGCTATGTAATACTCCAACATATAGCCATTCTATAATCATCCTTTCCCCTGTTAATGTATATGTCCAGCTTGTTTCCTTGCCACTTGAACCAACATATATTTAGGATAGATTTCTAGAAATTGGTTGTTGAAGTATAAGGTAAGCATGTATTTTTTAATTTCACTTAATTTTAAGAGGTGCTTTCAACTAGTCCTTTGTCTAGGAATTTAGAGTCTGGTCCATGAACTCTTACTGGTCCATGACGCAATAAATACAGAACTTGAGAGTGTTTAGAAATGTTTATCATAATTTGATATTTCCATGATATCCAAACATGTGATTTTATATTTATAAAAGTACTGGACTAAAAAAACTAATTATTTTTAAATAATAATAATGCTAAAACGAATTATGGAAAGAGTCCATTTGGAGAATATGGATTAAGTGATATCCAAAGCTTTTCACTGTGAAAATAATATATTTTAGGAAAAGTTTCTTAAGAGACATGTGAGGGATAAGTGTAAAAGCAAGTTACAATTTTTTAAATATTATATTGGGAAACAGTATGTGCTGTATTTAGGGTTGGATGTGGGGTGCGATCAGTAATATCAGGACAAAGAACACAAGAACCTGATTCTTCCCCACGAATAGCTTGGGAACCACTGCTCCCACGAGCAGTCAATGGGAGTTTCCATTTTCTTTTCTAAGTCCTTGCCCTTAGTTCATCTTGTTAAAGACTTAAATGTCCACTAATCTCTTGGTTATAAACACTCTCATTGTTTTTTCCACGTGAATTTCCCTGATTACTAATGATGTTCATATCTTCATTGGTCATTTGGGTTTCTTCTTGCTACTTATTTTGTTTGTGTTTTTTTTGTTGTTGTTGGTTTGGAGAGTCTTCTTTCTTTCTGGTATCTGGGGATTTCACATTAATGTTTTTTAGTTCCTATATTATTTTAGAAGTATTTTGTTATAATTCATTTAATAATTCTAGGTATTTAGACTGTAAGGAACCCGCCTTCTCTGTAGGCTCCATTCTGGTTTCTCACTGGGTGGTGCTGGTTGAATGAACGGCTGTAGGGTTTTGTAAAATGGTCTTTTCTCTGGACTCTTTTATTGGGGAAAACAGTTTTTGAGAGAAGACAATTTTCTTTCTCTTTCTCTTTACCTCTTCTTTCATATTCTTTCGTTACAGCAGTGCCATATTTACTGGACATGCCCTTATGGACAATTTCAGTTTCTCTTGGTCTGTAGGCTGTTGATCTGCCATCATATTCTGTATGATGGTCCGAAAAAAAGCATAATTTGAAAACATAAAATTGCTGTTCATTAAGCAGAGATTATTTGGAAAAGGAAATGTTTGGGATCCCTGTGAAGTCAATCTCTGATATCAGTACTGTTGGTTCTCTCAAACAACAATACTGTCCAGCCTCTTCAGAAGCTTCCAGATTTGGCCCTGTTTCTAGCTTCTATCAATGAATTATCTCCACTCGCCACTTCACCTTTTTTCTCTGATGCCAAATAGCAGGTCAAATGAAGTCCTGATACCCAGCCGTCTGGGGTGTTGAAGCACAGATGATTGTGGTCAGCTCTGGGAAGTGAGCATGTATGTGAGAGGAACAGCTGCTCACAGATTTGTGAACAACTGCTGGGTGGCGAGCTGACCGAGGGCAAAATGTGTACATGGAAGCAAATGAAGGGCTCCAAGTGCTCAAATGTCAGTGTGGACAGCTGGGTGATGAGGCTAGCTGACACCGCCTGCTGGAGCACAGCTGTCAGGGAAGGGGAGAGACAAGTGTCCCGGCCCCAGGGAGTGCCAGGCCAACAGGTGAAAGCCAAGACAGAGAACAGCCCAGAAGCTCTGAGACACAATTGGGTCACAGCCTAGGATATGCAATCATGCTTTGTGCCCAGAATGAAATGCCAGCAAATGTTCCTCTCTTTCTACTGAAAAAATAACTTTCCACATGTCTTAATTAATTAAGATTTAGGGTCTTGAGGCAGCCTCAAGCCACACCAGACATAATGGTCTATAGGCAGGCTGCTTGCCTGAGTTCAGGGATTATCAAGGGTCAAAAAGTCCCATATGTCCTGACTACATGGTAGGCTTCAATCAAGACGAGCTGTCGGGTAAGACACAGGAATTATGTCAGAGACACAGAGGACAGAGGTCAGGTGCAGGGACAAGCATGGACCCAGCATCAAGCCAGCATGGCAAAGGCTGAGGAAGACACGGCCCAAGACCCAGTGCTGGTAAACAGCAAAATGGCAGTCACCTGACAAATCTGGAAGCCATATTGGAAGGGCTTGACTGGGAAAAATGACTCAGGAGCTAGAGTGTCACACAGTATGTCCTCAAGCTACTTTTTGGAGACGTGAAGTCCCATCACCAGGGACAAATCTCTGTGTTTTAAATGTGCTCATTTCTGAACCCTGTGTCTGATGAATAAGGTGTGGTCTCTTGATTTATAGGGCTTGTAATTAAGTTGGACATAAAGTGCTAAACCATTCTGACATTTTAACAAGTTTCTGCTTGTTTGTTTAATGAAAATGTTCATGAAAATGGCAAAGGAGCAGAGAAAGAGGTACCCTCATATACAACCTGTGAGAGGGTAAACTGAGGCTCTCCGGGGAGTAATGTGGTGACCAGGATTAAAACCCTTCAAATGCACATCCCCTTTGATCTAGCAACTCCGTGTCTATGAACTTAGTTCAAGGAAATGATCAAGAATAAGTGCAAAGATGTTTGATCCTATATAACAGCAAGACAGGAAACCCCTGAAGCAGACATGTGGATGCTCCGTGCCACCCCCATCAGCCCCCCTGCTCTTAGCACACCTGTGGTGGACAGTTCCATGCACAGTCCCAACCTCCCACCCCAGTCTCACCTTGGTGGCTCAAGGCTTTTCTGCTTCAGGACTTTTTTGGATGCCATTCTTCCAGACATAGAGAACTGAGGGATAGTTAATGCCCCCAGGGGACTACCCTCCACCAATGGGAAAAAGAGATGGGGAATGATGTCCCAACTTCTCCTTCCCCCAGTGAGAACACTTCAAGTACTATTCTACATGATTTCTGAGAGCGAGCCCATGGGATTGAGCTCCAGCTGCCCACGGTGACCAACAGCTAACTAACACACCTATTTGGCTTTGCTCCTTTCCCTGACTCACTCTCCCCACCCCTCCTCTTCTGCTTTCTTGGATCACCTCTCAAATAAGTTACCTGCACCCAAATCCTTGCCTCAGACCCTGCTTTCAGAGAACTCAAATCAAGAGTCAATCCAAACGTCAAAAATAGAGATTAAATTACACATGCTACATTCATACAATGGAATATTATGCAGCCATTAAAATTACCTTGGACCCAAGGAAGCAAGCATAGGACCATACAAAGACTTATACACGAATGCTTATAGCAGATCTGTTTGTTATAGCCCAAGCTGGAAACAATTCATATGTCCATTGCCATACTAGTGAATAAACAAATTGTGGTATATCCATACAATGGAATATTATTCAGCAATAAAAGCGATAAAAAGAATTGAACTATTGATACACACAACAACATGTACCTCAAAATAAGTCTGCTGAGTGAAAGAACCCAGACAAAAAGAGTACATAGTGTGTGATCTTATTTATAGAAAATGCAAACTAATCTATGGTGACAGAAAACAGACCAGTGATTGCCTGGGGGCAGGGAGAGGGTACAGAAAGGGAGGAAAGTGGGATTACAAAGAGATACAAGGAAACTTCTGGGGGTGAGGGGTATGTTCATTATCTTGATTGCAGTGATGGTTTCATGGGTGTATACAAATGTTAAAACCTACCAGAATGTCCCCTTCAAATATATGTGGTTTATTGTATGTCCATTATACCTCAATAAAGCTATTAAAGATGAAAAAATAACCTGAGATAAAAATAAATTAATGACATGAAGATTACTCGCATTAAATTTTTAGGTTAAAAAAAGGTTATATGCACAATATGAGCCTAGATACCCATACAAATTCATAAATTAATGATCAAAATGACAAAGTCCAAAATGTTACTAGTGTTCATCTCAGAGTTTAGGCATTACAGTAATTTTTATTTTTTTCTTCTTGTTTACCTGTATCTTCCAAATTTTTATGATGAATATATATTACTTCTGTAATATTGAAAATCAATGGATAAAACACAACACAAGGTACCTTATGTTACATGTCAGAAAAATGGTAGAGGCTAATGATTTTCAAATTTGCCTTTTTTTTTTTTTTGGAGCCTTGGGGATATCATGAAAGTGTCTCAGGGATTAGCCCAGGAGAAAAGAGAGGCTACACGGGCCAGAGTCTTCACTTCTTCTCTAGGTAGAATAGCTGTTTTCATTTCAGGAATAAATTTGAAAGTCTGAAGAGGGCCAATTACTGAGGCCTGGGCAGTTGTGGAATGCTTTATAGTGAAAACAGAAGTTACTTGGAAAGATGGGCCTTGACTAAGTGAAGAAGAGAAAACGGGTCTTTCAGAAAAGTCTGATACTTGTGGACCCTGTTAGCCTCTGTAGCATACTTTTTTCCTACTCTGGTTACTATTCAATTCTTCACTCCAGTAAGAGCTAGCCACTAAAATGCCCAGCCGGATTCTCGGCCTGCACAAGATCACTCAGGTTGGGAATCTACAGGACTCAATAGCAATGCCAAGCGCAGTCGTCGGGGGGATGCTAACAAGTGAGGGGACTTTATCTTCCTCCCCAGTCTCCGTCAGATCCCCTCCCCAATTTTTTATGTGCACCAATAATATTTTCTCAAGATAATATGAATTCTTTGCCAACACAGCTCTCAGGCCCTGACAACCCTCCAAATAGGTCACTGTTCTTATTTTCTCCTAAGCTGCCATGGAAAGAACTGAAAATTTGGAGAGGACCACCTTGAGTACCTGCCCTCATGAGAAATTCTCCGAAGAGTCTTTTGAGATGTCAGAAAGACCTCCTACTTGCTCTCTTTTCTCCAAGGATCCTCAGCTGCCCTTGAGCCTATGTCAATAAACTCATAGAACCTTTCTGGAATTGACCCAGAGGGTCTAGGGAGGCTGAGCTACTCACTAGCCTTACATGAGGCAATGAGCTGGCTTTTCAGGGACTCAACTCAAAGTCCATGAGCCAACATGTGCTCCACGAACCAAGAGGAGGGAGAAAGGGACATGCACAGGGGTTTAGTGTCTCCTACATCCTCATAATCCTAGCTCAGTATGGGACAAAGTGTTATTGCTAGCTCTGAAATCTGAGTGAAGTGCATTCTTGTTAGGTCAATGTTTGGAAGACTCTTGAAAGTACATGACAGGTCAAGGCTTGCCAAGGAAGGGAAAAGCAGCTCATTTGTCTCCTGACTGACGGCCAGCTGCAAGGCTTTCGTATATGACAGCAGGAAAGCAGTAAATTAGGTACAATGGAGTCCCAACCAGGGAGAGTTTGTCTCTAGAAAGTGTTGTACTGCAAGTAAAATTATGATGGACAATTGAACTTTAGAACGACTTAAAACAGCATTTTCATCTGCTTGAACCTGGGTTCTAATTAAAATAGGGAAGTATTAGTCTAATCCAGTCCTATACTGGCAAATTCACACGTGCTCTGGAAGACTCGAAAAGAAGCACAGCTGTGGACTCAGGAATAAGTTTCTGATTTACCTGCAGAGAATACAAACTTCCTTTTAATCTCACTAGAGACAGACAATCCTGTTAAAATCACAGTTTAAATGTAGTATGTAGGACCAAGAGAAAGTGTCAGTTGAACGCATTGATATTTCTCAGTTTAGAAGGGAGTGACTAAATTTAGCCTTATCAAAAAAAAAACTTCAAGGAATTACAATAACTTTCACATAGTGTTTGCATTTGTGGCTGCTTATTTTCTGCCGTTGCTTCCCAATCCTTCATGTCCAAGCACACGTCGAAAATGACCACATATTTAGGATCTCAGATTTTTGGCACCTGGAATCAAGGCATTTAAAAGGTGGAGGAAAGGAATTGGAATGAATACACACTGGGGTAAAGTGATCGGGCTGCTCACAGGAGACCCCACTTGATCACCCTGAGGTGTATGTGTGAGGGGGTGGGATGGCGGGTCCATATCTATGCCCACCTGCAACCTACTCAGGACCAGATGAGTTGTGATGCTGCAGGTTGGGATACAGGACTGATCAGTTTCCAGCTGGCTTGCTCCTGAGAGGTTTTAGAGTGGGCATTTGCAACCTTGGCCGCACACTGGACTCACCTGAGGAATTTTAAAATATTGATGCAAGGGTCCCACCCCTAGAGATCCTAATTTAATTGGCCTAGGATGTGGCCTGGGCACCAGGAATTTAAAAAGCTGCCCAGGTGATACTGATGCACAGCCACAGTTGAGAAGCACTGTTTTAGAGCAGGGCACACCAGTCTGTTTTTGCAAATAAAGTTTTATTGGAACATAGCCACCATTTCTTAACATATTGCCGATGGCTGCTTTCCTGCTACAATGAGAGTTGATTAGGCGTGACTAAGACCTTATAACCTGCAATGGCAAACATATTTACTATCTGGGCCTTTACATAAAACATTTCGAAGGCTGCTTTGGAGAGAAACTTAAGGTAAACTTTCAGTGTCATGTGAAAAATAATTTTAGAAGGACTTTTGCTCAAGGCACTGGCAGAATTCCCTCAAAGGATTTTGACAGGGACAAAATATTCAGATTACATAAATACTTGGGTACTATGAAGGTAAATGAGCCTTCACAGCCTTCCTGTTCCCCCTGCCTGGAGCAGTGAGACGGAACTCAGGAGGAAGGAAAGGCTGGGTGGATTGATGTTGGAGAAAGTGGGGAGCTGTCCTTAGGAAGAAACAATCCTGAAACGAAAAGGCTATGGGGCAGAAAAGAGCCAGGGAGCTTCAGGTGAGAGTTTATAGGCTTCTGCAGGGAGGAGCGGTGGAGGGGAGTAGGGCTGGAGAGCTGTCACCCTGTGACAAGTGATGCTGCAGAGGTGGATGATTCTGGTGATTTTTAGAAATTTTTCTTTGTGCTATGAATCATATTCCCCTTAGTTTAAGAGACTTCTGTAAAGTTATATACATTTTCCAGACTTGTTGAGATGTTAATTTGGTCTTTTTGCAATGTCACTTTGTACTGTGATTAGACTCAATGGAAGCCAGAAGTATTTGGGCTCCAAGATGAATGTGCCTTTAAAGCACCAATCTTCAACAGCATCATAGCCATTGGAATAGAACATGTAGAGAGTGTAGGGGAGGAAGAACTATTCCTCTAGGTTCTTCTGGCTGGTCTAAGAATTAAATTGACATGAGACAGAACAACAGGAGAAAATCAAAGTTTAATAACATGTATACATGGGAGAAACCCATGAAAACAGTAATTTGCCAAAATGGCTGAAGACACCACCTTAAATACCATCTTCAGCTAAGGACAAAGGAGGCTGTTGGGGGTAGTGATTTGGGGTTTCAAAGGGGAGGATGGCAGTTTACATGGAGGTGGAAGAGCAAATGTTTGCTATGCCTTGTGAAAACAGTGGGACATGGAGAGGACTTTGATCAAATGGGCCTTCCTAGGTTCTTCCCTGTCTACCACACCTTGTTCGTATTATACTATAGTAATCTATGGCAATAGCTCCCTGCTGGAACAGGCCTTCTATCTTTAATCCTTTTAGGCAGTTAGGGAGAAGGTCAAAGTTTCTTCCTGAGTCTTTTGTTCTTAAAAATAAGCCAAAAAGACCCATTTTGGATTGGGAAATTCTGGTCCCCTACAACAGTTAACAGCAAGAAAGTAAAAAAGGAACAAGATGGGGATCTAAAAACTTACAGAAAAGCAATGTGATGTTACTGGGTCAGTTTTCCCAACTCTGAGCTCTAGTAGCTCCAATAGGACATGTGTAAAGGAGCATCTGCTCTGCTCCTGGTCACTGGAGTCCAAGACCACAATATTCATACATCTCCTCTTCATTGTGAGGAATCGAACACCAGCACTTTAAGTGCTTGTCCAAGCTAACATTATCACCAAAGTAACAGCAATGGATAATCCCCTTTCAGATCGCAGATTTCCATCACCCAGAATCAAGGCTTTTAATAGGTAGAGGAAAGGAACTGTTACCCAGACCTAAAGGACCGGTGACCCACAAGTGGATCTTTTGGCCCAGAGCCACTCTCACCAATAGAACAAGACCAGGTTCAGAAAAGTAGAGCAGAAACATTATTCATTGATCAATGAATGGAGGAGGCAGAGCTCCTGCTCTAAAACACCTTCCCCCCAAAGGGAAGGTGAGCAGGGTTCTCACGGGATGTGAAGGGGGACGAGTGTCCACGTCATTTGCTCAGGGTGAGGGGCATGTGGGGCATGCACAGATCTTCCCTTCTTGCACATGGCACCTTTTGCACATGTTTCGTTTTGGCATGGCAGCCCATCGCCATCTTGGACCTTTCTGGTTTGGACTAGTTCTGCAGTTTAGCCATTTGGCAATGTTTTGCCTTGGTTCCTATAAGCAAGCACAACTTAAAAATAAACAAAGCGTTAGATATGGAACATGTGTTAGAGACTTCTCTGGGTGACAGAACTGGAATGAATACAAATGCTTGCCCCTGGAGAAGGCTTTCTAGAATTATCAGCAAACACTCCCCTCTTCCCCTGGTTTGTCAATTCTTCCAACAAGAGAGGAGTGGCTTAGGAGCCTACATTCCTCAAGACCCTGAATGATTTGGTGAATGTGGAGGTGACCTAGGACCAAGGTGAATCATGGAACTGTGAGCGTTTGAGCAAGGGATCAAATCAGAGGTCAGAGGCGGGAAGCAAATCTGGGCTTCCAGCATCTAGGACAGCCAACATGAGCTGGATGTTTGTTTCCAGTTCAGACACCAGTCATCATGATTATCATAATCCTACAGGTTGAACCCTGAGAGCATCCAACTCAAAAGTCTATTGCAGTAAACTATCAACAGGAAACATGTGCATGCATATTTCAAAAGTAGAATCCTTCACTTTCAACTATTTTCCCATTTCTGTCTGTGCTTACTTATCTCTCTATACATGTTATCATATTGTTTCATAATACTGGAAGCCTTCATTATTGAAGGATAATTCGTATCTGAAAAAGGCCATTTAGAATGAACCCACCTAAAATAGGAACCATATGTCATAGTAAGCATTGAAGAAAAGATTTTACAGGATTTTATTCTGAAAAGAAAACGAATTTGTTTTTAAAAGTAGGAAATAATTTTATACACTTTCGTATATTAAAGATTCAGGATATAATTGCCATATTTTTTTTTTTTTGGAGGAAGATTAACCCTGAGCAAAAATCCCCTGCCAATCCTCCTCTTTTTGCTGAGGAAGTCTGGCCCTGAGGTAACATCCATGCCCATCTTCCTCTATTTTATGTGGGACACCCGCCACAGCATGGCTTGACAAGCTGTGCGTAGGTCTACACCCAGGATCCCAACTGGCGAACCCCAGGCTGCAGAAGCAGAACGTGCAAACTTAACTGCTTCTCCACTGGACCAGCCCCTGCCATATATCTTTTAAATGAAGAACAATAACACATATTAATTTCTCTTTTGGCATAATTGTTCTGGAAAGACTGCATGATAATTTTGTGTGGCCCTCTATTCACAATTGACTTTCAGGCACAGTCATAAAGATCATCTTTACAAAAACATTTGAAGGTTTCATCAATTTCCTCCCAAAGACCTCTTTAAAGCCCTTGATGATCAAATCTTTCTTCAAATCCCATGTTCTGACATTGTAGTGGGGGCAAAATAATTTTCCCTCTACCCTTCAAGGTTCTTGGCTGAGACCCTCCTGTAATAGAAGACAGATTAACAAGAGAAAAACAGAAGTTTAATAACATGTATACCTCATGTATACATGGGGGATACTCAGTAAAACTGAGTGACTCCCCAAAATGGCCCAAGCCACCATTTTAAATACCATCCCCAGCTAAAGACAAAAGAAAGATGTTGGGAGTAGGGGAAGCCAGTTGTGGGAGGTTACCAGGAAAAAAACAGTAAACAAGGTTAAGGTTGCCTCTCCATTGATAAAGAGTTTCTCTTCCTGATACAAAGAGCTAGGCCCTTACAAATGGAGATTTCCTTTATAAATGTAAATTTCCCTTAGAGCAGAGTAAATTCTACTGTTTTTAGAGCTTCTGCTATGCCTGCTTTTTCTCAAAAATAATCAGCTCTAAATAATTCTTATGCCAAAGAGGCATAATTTGGGGTGGCATATTCTGTTACCCCTCATTTGGAGATTAAGATGGAATTGCTGCTGTTGGGTGAGAAGCAGACACAAAATACCCACTCTGAATGACTCTCATCTTGGACAGTGTATTTGCATACACCCAGAGTATTCCATAGCATCCTTGTTAATTTTCTCTTCTTCCAATATTAACTCTGCCAGATTCTTATTTTGGCTTTGCCAATGGTTTGAGCCATTCTCCTGCATCATCAATGAAAAGGGGGGGGGCCAACTTGCTTTAACTATACTCAGTTAGTTGTCTCTTTGCAAAAGTAGTTAGATAACGCATTACTAAAACTCACCCTATAGATAACATCTCTGGTGCTTGGGTCACCATGGTAACAGATGCTTGAGTTTTTCAGAAACTGAGAGTTGACTCCTTGTCCACTTCAGCCTGGTTAAGACCACTGACTCATCAACTGGGCCTGTGCAGATGACCAATAGGTGACCCTTTGACATCAAGCAGCTGAAAACTCCACACTCAGATCATGATAATGCTGCCATTTTTTGAACACACTCCTATGAAGAGCCATGAAGCTTGACCACACTTGTGCAGATCATCAATTACCTCACTTCTCATTACATCCAATCATCTATTCCCAAACCTCAGACTACCCTGCCCCCTTGTCCCATAAATGTCCCTAATCCCCATTTCCAGAGAAGTGGATTTGAGATTTGATCTCCTGTCTCCTCATTTGGCTGCCTTGTGAATAAACCTTTTCACTGCAGCACACTCATCATTTTTTGATTGACGTAATTGTGCAGGGGGCAAAGGAACCTGCTTTGGTAACATCAGCTTTGTGAATGCTTTCATGTTAGCAAGCTTTGTGATTTCAGTTTAAAAACTATTTGCATTGCATCATTAGACTTTACAACATCCATGTTTGATGACACAGTTACTTACCAGGCTCCTTCACTAGATTAAGAACTCTTTAATGGAGAGGATGTCACTCATTTATCTTCCACTACCAATGATTGCCATAAAGTAGGCACTGATTAATGTTAGCAGAATTTAGTGCTTTTCATTTAAGATCTTCATCTCCTAATCTTCGTCTGACTAGCGAAGACACTGACACAATCAGCAGAGATATGACTCAGTGTCAAATAAAGAGGGATGCTTGGTTGGGACAAACTTTATTAAATGGTCAATTCCTTATTTTAATTTTTTAATGTTATGTTGACTTTTGCTTCCTTATCCAATCTGTCAGTATTTGGATAATAAATATTTGGTCCCCAAGCACCACTGATATTATTTAATTACCAATCTCCTTAACAGAGGAGCTATGACTTATTCATCTTCTACCTCTAATAACTGCCATAAAGTACATATCAATTAACAGTAGTTGAACTGAATGTATTTTCACTTAATATCTTCATCTTCCAATATTACCAGTCCATCAAGAACCACATAATAAGCAGCGTGTAGCATGATTAGTTCATTAGCAACATTAGAAAGGCAATCCAGAAGTGACTTTGGGCTGTATGGAAGGAAAAACTATTCTTCTACCCTCTGGGACCTTCTGGATGGTCTAAGAATTAAATTGACATGAGATAGAATAACAGGAGAAAATCAAAGTTTAATGACATGCATACAGGGGAGAAACCCAGGAAAACTGAGTAACTCACCAAAACAGTTGAATCTACTACCTTAAATACCATCTTCAGCTAAGGACAAAGGAGGAGGTTGGAGGTAGTGGTTTAGGACTTCAAAGGGGAGTAAGACAATTTACATGGAGGTGGAAAAGCAAATGTTTGGTAAACAAATTCTGACCACCTTGCGAAGACAGTGAGAGATGGAGAGCAATTTGATTAAAAAGCCCATGTTATGTTCCTCCCTGTCTATCACACCTAGTTTATATTATACTACAGTTATCTTATGGTATCAGTTCCTTCCTGGAACATGCCTTCTATCTTAAATTCTTTTTTAGGCAGTTAGGGGGAAGGTCCAAGTTTCTTTCAGAGACTTTTGCCTTTAAAAATAAGCCAAAGAGACACATTTTAGAGTGGCCAATTCTGTTCCCCCACAGGGCACATGCAAAATGTTTCATAAATGTTCTTTGAATTGAATGAATAGAACTTCAAACAAGACAGAAAAGACTTTATTTTACCTCCAACCTTGCATGGAAGTTTCAAGTGACCAGAGTACTAATTCCTATTCTCTCTCTCTCTCTCTCTCTTTCTCTCTCACTTTAGAATTAACATCCTGAAGGACCAAGGTAGTTGCTTGCAAGGGCCAAATATGTCAATGTTGATGAGAATATGATAATAGAGATTCAAGATTCCCCAAAGAAAGAGTATTTGCTAATCTTGGCATTATATGTACTTGCTTTCAGTGGGGAGATATTTTAACGTGTTCGTTCATTTCTCCAGTCTGCAGGAGATTCTCTAGCCATTTGGCTTACTTGCTGACTCTTGCCCTTCCATGAAGCAGCCATAAATGCAAAGCTCTCAAATAGAAAATTCTATTGGTCTCATTTTGAAGGCCCCCTTGAGTCAAGGTTAGGAAGATGGGAGATAACGATCCTTTCTGTCCCCCTTAAATTTAAATACACAAATTAAAAAGCACATTAACTCTTTGTTTAAAAAGAAAACCAAAATGTCACAAAAGGCAGCAATAATTCAAATGCAGTTTAGGCTAATGAGGGAGCTGTATCCTTTCACCATTCTGTTCTGGGAGCTTTTCAATCAGTTAGCATTGGCAAAGCTTCTGAACAAAGACAGTAATTACCAAATAAAAATTGCCTTCAGTGCATTGTCTAACTGTGTTCACAGTTTGGCGTGAACAGATTTATAATCCTTTTATTCCAACAGGAACTACCAGTTCTCCCTTCACTTCAAATAGCCTATTCATCTCAGCATAAAGACAGCTAAAATATGCCCGCAGAATATGCTGCCTCTGCAACCCGAGCTACAGATAGCAGGAGTCAGCTTCTTCCAACAGGCACAAATATAACAGGCTTGGAAAAACTATAAAACAAAGACTCTAAAAACTCTTGAATATTTTTTTTAAAAAACAGCAATTATTTGGTTCTCATTCTTTTTCCTCTTTGTATCTCTTGTCCAAAATTAAATTAATTCCATTTTGTGTAAAATGATCAAAAATGCAGATTACGGTAGGGAAGTTATGCTTAAATAATGGTCTATGGCTGGTACTATTCTTTAGGGGTAAGTGGCACAGATATATATATATAAAATAATGACTTTATCAGAAACAACCTAATTGGTGGCATCATCAAGCACTTTACTTGACGCCCAACACCCATCTGCTATGCATTATCTTTTCTACTCTCTATCCCATGCTTGAGGCAAATTTGTATCTACATACAAACCATATGTTATAATTCTAGAATAGCATTCCTAAAGGAAGTCTCTATAAAAAATTAAGACATTCATACAGAACTTTGTGTTGCAATATAATATAGAGCATGTTAAAATGTTGACCTAAGACTATCTACAAGTATAACGGTTATACGATCAGTTCCACGCACAACTTTCTCATTGAGCCATATCGCCTTATGTCCTCATGGCAGTGTGAGCTTAGTAATTGATCCCTTTGGTTATTAGCATTGCTCCACTGGATGTATACCAACCATGTAAATTGGTTTGTCCCAACTGTGGACTGGATATGGTAATGGACATGGTAACTATTTGGCTAACATGAGTGTATAGATGTAAACACAGTGGGGTCCTGAAAAGGGCACTCTTCAAAAAGTTGGCAGAGTTGTTTCTAGGCCCCAACCTCTTACTGTCTATATGATGTCATGAACTCTCTTTACTTCTCTGAACTTCAGGATGCCACTGCTAACAGATAGAGGTGGGAGTTGGTCTGATCATTCCTTTTGTCTCAAAGTGTATTCCCTGGAGAAGTGATCTGACAAGATATACCACTGCATCTGCTTGTTAGTGTGTCCTTCTAGAAGAATCAAGCTTCTGGGAATCCCCACAATAAGCAAATCTGTTTAACTTTTGAACTCAGCATTTCTATGAACCTATATAACTACAGAATTCCTTTGTTTTTTAGTGGAAAACTCATAACATCCCCACTCTGATTTTTTTCTCAAACACACTTGGGGAAGCACTAGACCAGCTCCCTTCCAGATCTAACAGTCTATGATCTAATTCCAGGCTCAATCTCCACTTTGTGGAGCCACGGCAATGGACCTCCATCATACCAACTGCTAGAGAGTCTGAGAATTTTTTACAACTCGGTGTAATTTATTCTCTCCTCCAACATTCACAGGGGCAGAAAAGACCTCCCTCTCTGTATTCTCCATCCTCCAAGTACTTGCAAAGTGTCAACAATCACCAGGCTTAGGCTAGGGCCCCAAGTCATGTGAATCTAAATCCCGCCAGTCTATCCTTGCTTGTGGTTCCTTGGGAGGTGTAGATAAAGGGTCAGCCCTGAGTAATCTGAATATATATGAAACAATAATATTTTGCCTTGTCTATCTCCCATTTTTTGAAATCAATGTAAATTACACCTTTAAAAAACCTACCAAATACCATAATCTCCACTGTTAACTTCTCAGCATCTCACCGATCTTGTCAGGACTTTACCTGCACATCTGTTTTAAATCTCAGCTGCTCCCATTTTTGCTTGCTCCCACCTTTATCATTCTGGATACACCCAGAGAACAACTGTCAGCTACCACCCATATCATAGCAATTTTCATCTTTAAAGTCTAATTTTTCCCTCAACTTTTTCTTCACTTCATTTACCATTTTTTCTAGAAGTCCACCATCCTAATTTTTAATGGCTTTGATTGCTTTTCTCTGGACTCTCTCCATGTTCTACATTGCTCCTTTGAACTAAAAGTTCCCAATTTGAACACAGTGCTTCCATGGAGATATGACTAATAATGCATTGGCTCTTAAATCTGGCTGAACACCAGAATCATATTTTTTTTAAAACTGTCAATTGCTAAGCTCCACACAGCCATGTATGAGAAACATTAATTTAAATTGGTATCATATTGATTTTTATTGAAATGGCTTCCTTCCAAAAGTCCAGGCCCATCTCAATTGTTCCCTCTTTGGGAAGCCTTTCCTGACCGATGAAACTCAACTTAACCAACATCCCTCCCAGTCTATAAGTC
Source organism: Equus przewalskii (assembly GCF_037783145.1). NCBI lineage: Eukaryota > Metazoa > Chordata > Mammalia > Perissodactyla > Equidae > Equus > Equus przewalskii. Next base: position 9,717,462 of record NC_091863.1, read on the forward strand.
CCCTTGGGGTTTGGACCACATTGCATTGCTAGCCATATATAGTAATACTTCCTTTGGGAGCTCGAAAACTGTGAAGCCCCTTACTCTTGTGTTTGTCTTCCAACCCCAGCACTGGTAAGGAATCAATTTCAGTTAGAATCACCACTTGAGGTAAGTCCTCACCATATTCCTCTGTACACATTTCCCACCAAACACTGGCAAAATAGAGGCCCCTTCAGGTTTGAGGACAGAGCACTTGTAATCCACCTGTCACCAGCACATGATGTGGCATACAATAGCTATTTTCTTTAGTTAAAATATTTTTTTTCCAATGAGATTTGAAACAGTATGAAGGTGGGTGTTATGTCTTAGAAATTCTTGCATTTCCTATAGGGACTATACCTAGTAAATATTCCGTTAAATTCCTAGTAAATACACCGTTAGAATGCAAGAACTCAAAGTAACTTAAGGACTAAGCATTCTAAACCCTCATTTTACAGATGAGGAAACTGAGGCCCAGAGAATTGAAGTGATTTAGCCAGATGAAAATAGATGTCGAATCAGACCTCGGGCTACCCTATAGCCTGGGCTCTTTTTGCTTACTCCATGTGCCCCCTATTAGTTGAGAAGAGTTGATTGACTGGCTTCCTACCTCTATCTCCAGGAACTCAAAGTAAAACTCTACCACTGAACTCTTGAGAGGCATGTCTTCTGAAGGGTGGAATTTCCCAGCAAGGAAACAGGGAAATGCCATTGGCAATAAGCTGAAGACTGACTTTGATTTACTCTAGTAGGCATGATTTCAATGACTAACCACTTGTACACACATGTAGGCCACACCACACAGGGTAGATTTGAATAAATTAGGTAATCAAGTATGAAAATATAAGCACAAGCTAAGCCAAGTTCAATATCAAATACCTGGCCTCATATCAATCAAAACCATCATATCTAGAATGATGAAAGTAGAAAGAAGATATCACTTCCATTAAATTCAGTTGGAAGCACTTACATTCCAATTTCAATTTAGCAAGATTTCATCAGAAGGGTTCTCCTGCAAATTGAGTTCCAGCTCATGATTATTATTTGGATGGTTTGTACGCACGTGTAGTTTGGAATATTAGTGTTGTTGCTACCACTGCTGTATGGATTATTGTTGGGTGCTAGGACTCATCTCCGACCATCCTTTCACCCAGCTGAGTAGCCTCCATGCCCTGCTGGCTGGTGAGTCAGATCATCCAGATAGATTGCCCAAAAGAAACACCCAGTGAGGAAGGGGCAACCAAGGTAGCCACAATCCAGTCCTTGCGAGCTCAGGATCTGAGCATAAAAGGTTATTTGACACACATTTAAAGGAATTCCGGGAACAAACAAGCAGCAAGGGAGTCTTTAGCTTGTAGAATATATTCTTTCCAAGTGGTTCCCAAGCCATGCTAAACCGGCTCACTTGCCCAGATACTGAAAACCCAAAGCAAAGCTTCCTGTGAGCTTCCCCTGCTTAGTAGGGGCAGGGAGGCAGGGGAGTAGCTCAAAGAAAGTGTGGCTCCTTTGGCATCATATGCCTGAAAAATTCTTCAAGTCCAACGACAAATGAGTCAGCAGAGTTTTCTGGAACAGCCAAGGAGAGGATGCTTACTTTAGGAAACTATTTATTTGGTTGCTACATAATACTGTGGATTAATTAGGAGTAAGAATGGGTGAAACTATTTGGAAAAAGTGATAGCAGCTTGAAAGCTTCACCCACCCATGACCTAAGCTCCACTAAAGTTCCATGGAACTCATTATTTTGAGGGGGAGTAAGAAAATGACATCAACCAAAATTTTATAAAATCTTTGATCATATTGGCCCAAATATCAGCCTTATAAGGTCAAGATTTAGAAAAAGCTAATTGGCACAAAATTTAAGTAAACCCTTGATATTTAAAGGTGTAAAATATATCCAATGTGGTTCCTAATATGTTAAGAAATGCATCAAGAGCAAAATCTAGCCAAAATATAAATTAATGTGGCTTAGAAACATCTTTCTTCATTTTCTAAATGTTTTCATATCTGGCAAAATGACTGGGGTGGAGGGTGATGTTTTCAATATGCTCAAGATTTAAACTGAGTTTATAGTGATTACCTGAGAGACTCTAGTCTCTGAAATCCATGTCCTGTCATCTTATGGCCTTGAAATGTTCACTTAGGCTATTTTTTCTCTAGTCTTGGTCATCAATTGCTCCAACTCTACTGGACCATTCCCATGAGCATACAGACACCTTCCTGTATTCATCACCAGTTTAAAACAATTATTAACTCATGGCCAATCTTATTTCATCCATAGTCTTTCCCCTGAACTATTTTGAAGCACTCACCAGACATTATATTGTTTTATCCATAAATAGTTATGCTTTTATCTCTAAAAAATAAAGATCATTTTAAAAAACATAACCATAATACCATCACCCCACTAAAAATATTAGCATTTTTAACAGTCTATTTCTTACTGAGAACTAGAAACTATACTAAAAGCGGACCAGAAACAAGAGAAAGATCACCTGGTTCTTTTCTTTGAACATTTGCTTGCAAAGCATCGCGTATCCACCTAAAGCGAGCTGCTCTCTATATTCTACCACTAGGAGCTGCGTGACATTTGGGCATGAGAGAAGAAAACTGAAATGTCACCCTCTACAATGCGGCAGTCTGGAAACACTGATCTCAAGAGATGGGTTTTTAGGTTATTGTTCTTTGGTTTTTAAGAATATACTGATAATTTTTTTAATGAGGGCTTACAACAACCGCCCCCCCCCCCCCCAATCTTGAACATAGGCTCTGCAGATTAAAGAAAATGGAATGTTGTGGGTGAGACTGGCTTTGTAGAAGTTTCATGACTTAGGAGAGAATGAAGGCAGGCAGACCCGTGAAAACCTTCACAGGGTCATGCATTCCTCCCAAGCCCAGCTGGTACCACTAGTTTTTTTTTTAAACCAAGGAAATCAACATTAAAAGATCTTGCATTTGTTTTATGCATATCAATTCTGTTTGCTACTAAAAGCATATGATTAAGCTGCACCAGAAGACTATAGGATAAGAAAATCCTCAGTCTTGAAAAAAGCACTGAGGACAAGGGGAAGACCTCAGGCCCCAAGACACCCACCCAAATTAGATAGAAATCTTTGGGCAGAATAGACAATCCTGTGGCCTGAGGCCAGCCCCTAAATTCTGGTTGGCCCCCAGAATGTAGCCAAGATAAATGTAAAATTTTTTGGTTTCTAGGGTGAGCCTTCACCCAGGTCAAAACACTCGGAAAGAAGGATGGCCTGACACCTGGAATTCACACTCCTAGGCCCTCCTTTTCAAGGAGCAGGGGCTCGTCAGGTCCACTCCAGGCATGGCGGAGGGATAATTCACGTGGGAGCAGGTAGAGCAGGGCTTCTCACCCTTGGCAGTACTGACATTTGGGGCCCGCCAATTCTTTGCTGTTTAGGGGGCAGGGGCCCTGTCTGTGATGTAGGATGTTTAGCAGCACCCCCAGCCTCCACCTACTAGACGCGGGTAGCCCTGCCTCCCTCAAGTTGTGACAGCCAAAATGTCTCCAGACACTTCTAGATGTCCCCTGGGGAGCAAAATCAACCCCTGTTAAGAACCACTGCAGTGAAAGTAACATTTTATCAACTACTTGAAACATAAAGCTTGCTAAGGGATATAAAATAGACTATTTTAGATGTCAAGTCTTAAACACTACCATCATCATTGAAAAAAATGCCAATAATTAGGCATAAAATAATAAATGAAAGCTATTGTTTTGAAATATTCCCTCAAGCGAGTGAAGTATTTATGTAAATTCTGCCCTTTCACCCTTAAAGATGACTGTGATAGCAGGTGTGGGAAAAGACATTGTTCAGAAGCCTGTCCCTGGTTGGCTGGTGAGAACAGTCCCTGGCTTAGAGCCACAGCTGCCATGCAGTCTCTCTGCTGACTGTCTTTCTCAACCACTCCTGAAAATCCCCACGTGGTTTGAACTTGAGCATCGTAATTAGAGACACAGGTTCTGAGAGCCAAAACTGAAGCTACTTGACCAGAGCAGTATGATATAGAATAGACTGTTGGGACTGGTGAATTTTAACTTTTGTGGTTTCAAAGTACTTATAAGTGTGGTGGGTGATGCAGGCTCGGTGAGCCGAGGAGTTGAAAGAAAGATTTCTTGGGTTCTCAAGGTCTGGCAGTAGTGCTCTTTTATTCAGAGAATAGTATGGAATAGCATGGGGACAGGAACCATGGGCAGTAAAGAGCTGCAGGCATGGGGACAGGACCCATGAGCAGTAAAAGCTGCAGGCATGGGGACAGGACCCGCAGGCAGTGAAGAGCTGCAAGCATGGGTCGAGGGTAGGGCAAAATTTAAGGCATAGGTATGTGAGTTATCTCTTTACAAGACAAAGGGAAGAATATGTGAAAAAAAAGTCGTTAAAATGATATCAGTGCAGGTGGGAGGAGTCAGTTACATGAGGTTACCAGACAAGTACAGTAAACAAGAGCAAGATTATTATGCAGACTTAAGTCCTTGCCTTCCCCATTGAGAGTTTCTAGAGATGAGGTCATCCCCCCTTCCTCCCAGTGCAGAGAGGGAGACACCCCCACAGATGGAGTCTTCCTTCACAAATGCAAATATCTCTCATCAAAGGGCAAGCAAATTCCACCCTTCAGAGTTTCCTTCCTGTCTGCAGCTTTCAAAAGTAACCAGCCCAAAATAATCCTCATCAATAGGGAAGGGTTTTGGAGATGACCCTCAGTTTGTCAGAGGCTCTATCACTTTTTCAC